>NC_025697.1:8376581-8397275 GCF_000633955.1 Camelina sativa | reverse complement strand
CCCTTTTTTTTTTTTTTTTTTTTTTTTTTCCGGAGCTTCACATCAATAGCCATATAGATAAGGAGAGTGCTAGCTTAAAAATATTAGTAATTCTGGAAGTGCTGGAACCAAGGATAGAGGTAAATGTCCTGTGGAGTACTTGCTGGGGTAAAAATGCTTGAGCTATCAAGTCTGATGATTCTTCTCCTCATCAATAGTTGTATCTCCTTCTTGATTTGATCCGCAGACTTGAAAGAGGGTGAGTGTAGTCTGCTGTTGCGTTCTGTCCAGATGAAATAAATAAGAGCTTGGTAGACGATCTTGCAAATGACATTGAGCTTTCTATTCGAGGTAGGATTATTGATCCAACTCAGAGTTCCCATGAAGGTAGATGATTGAGATGGTATGAACGGAGCAAAAAAATCGAGCCAAAGAACCTTTGAATACGAACACTAGAAAAAGAGGTGGTCTCGAGACTCCTCCCCTGAATGACAAAGTAGACAGTTGGAAGGGACTTGAAGATTCCATCTCCGCAGCATGTCTCTTGTGGTTAGCCTATTTAAAACCGTAAGCCAGGCCATAAACGCCATCTTTGAAATTCTCTCCTTGAACCATATCTGAGCGTGCCAACTAACCGTATCACCAGGCGGATGCAAGTGCCTCCAAGTTTTAAGAGAGGAGAACGTACCTCGGGATTGATCAGTGGTTAGATTCCAAGCAAACTCATCACCACCAGTTCGATCCAACGGGGGATGATGATTCTGCAAACATTCGCGCAGTAGTTGGACTTGGGGATTCCTTCCTCGGGTAATAGCCCATCCCCCATTCCTAACGGCTTGGGAGACCTTTGAGAGTAGACCTATACCAGTAAATCTCGGACCCGAATCGCCAATGACATCAATGAGTGGCCCCAATCCTGTCCAGTTATCATGCCAGAACAAGGCTTCATTGCCAAAAACTATTTCACATGAAATGAAGGGCCTTGCCAAATGACGTAATTTAACAAGCCTCCTCCAAATCCAACTTCCTGAGGATCTGAAATCTGCAGTCCAAAAGCTTCTTCCTCGAATAAGGTGCCTCCTAACCCATGAAACCCAGAGAGAACCAGCTTGGGAGAAGATTAACCAAATTAACTTCAAGCCAAAAATGTGGTTCCAGTCCATGAGCCTTCTAAGCCCTAGACCTCCTGCAGTTTTTGGTGTGCATACAACTTCCCAAGAGACTTTTGCGCCACGAGCAGAGCTTGCAACTCCTTTCCAGAGGAAGGCACTACAAATTTGTTCGAGTTCCTCAATACATTTGTTTGGAAGCATAAAAATGGAGGCCCAGAAATTGATGGTACTGTTGATAACTGATTGCAGAGGCTGAAGTCGTCCCGCAAAGGAGAGGTGGCGATGCGTCCAACCCGAGATACGAGCCTTGACCTTATCAGTTAAAGGTCTGTAGTCTAAAGGAGTGAGCTTCTGAGTGATCAGTGGAACACCGAGATACCTGACTGGTAGAGATCCATGGACTAGGTTGAGAGATAGTGACATTCTCCGAGTTTCCTCTCTATTGTTTCCATCCAGGTAGAGGCAAGACTTTGCCAGATTGATTCCCAAACCCGAAGCTTGCTTGAACTGATCCAGAACTTGTACAATTGCAGTGAGGGATGCCTCCGACCCATCAAAGAACACAAGAAGATCATCCGCGAAACTTAAGTGGGTGATGAGAGGATCAATACACATCGGATGAGGCTTTATCAAATCTTGTGTAGTAGCCAAGTCTAGCTTCCTTGATAGAATGTCCATGACCAGAGTGAATAGAGGAGCTGATATCGAGTCACCTTGCCTTAGCCCTTTTTGTCCTGGGAAGTATCCTATGAGTTCACCATTAAAAGCCACTGAGAAGGATGGAGTCGTAAAGCATGTAACCAACCATTTGATGAAAACTAGAGGCAACTCATAAGCCTTGAGAATGTTGATCAGGCAGTTCCAGTCCACATTATCAAACGCCTTGGATATATCAATTTGTAAGCATCCTCTGGTGGTAGGTCCTTCCTTATTGAAGTCTGCAACCAATTCAGCAGCCAGGAGAACATTCTCACATAGCAGCCTCCCTTTGATGAATGCAACCTGGTTACGATGAACCGCTTGATTTGTGAAGAGCTTTAGTCTTCTTGCCAGCAACCTTGAGATTATCTTGTATATCGTGTTACAGCAAGAAACGGGTCTGAACTCGTTCAGTCTTTCTGAAGTTAGAGTCTTCGGTATGAGCGCCAGAATGGTAGCGTTTGTCTGCTTTAGTAGCTTCCCAGTTGTGAAGAATTCAGTGACTGCAGCAATTACATCAGGACCAACCAAGCCCCATGAATTAACAAAAAAATCCGCAGTGAATCCGTCTGGTCCAGGCGCCTTATTACGAGGAAGGGAAAATAACGTGCTTGTTACTTCCTCAGGAGTTGGAATAAGTTGGAGTTTGGTTGCCAATTCATTGTTGCACCTGAATGGAGTAAGATCTTTGATTTCCTGGACAGACAACGGTTGTACCGCATTGTTCCTGGCTCCAAGCAAATTCCGGTAGTACTCTGTTATCAATTCCTTTAGCTGAACCGCCTCTGAAATCCTTTGATCATCATCAGTGAGAAGGTAGCAAATTCTGTTCCTTGCCTGATGAGCCTTGACTGACTTGTAAAAGAATATCGTGTTCGAATCACCCTGTGAGTACCATCGTATTCTCGATTTTTGCTTAAGGAATGACTCTTCAGCCGAAGACAAGAACAACCATTTTTTCTTTAGTTCCTTCTCCTCACGAAATAATTGTTGAGTTGGACTGCTAAGGACCTGAGATTGAATCCTTAATAGTGCTTCATGTGCTTCTGTTGTTCTAGCCTGAATATTGCTGAAGTTGTTTCGATTTAGTGCCTTACAACCAAGCTTAACTTCCTTAAGCTTCTGACAAAGTCCATACATCGATGTACCTCTCAAAACTGGTATGTTCCATGCGGATTCAAGCATGCTTGCATAGTCAGGATGAGTAGAGAAGAAGTTATAAAACTTGAAAGGTACCTTCCTCCTCTCGACTTGAGTAGAGGTTGTGACTAGAATAGGAGAATGGTCAGAACCACCTGGAGCATCGAAAAGGGCAATTGACTGAGGATAAGTATCCAACCAAGCTTCATTTATCATCGCTCTGTCCAGTTTCCTTGTCATTGGATTCAGCTCTTGTCCATTGTACCAAGTGTGAGAAGATCCTCGACCAGGCATATCCATCAACTCGCAATTGTCTATACACTCCTGGAATTCCTCCATACCACGCAGAGGAAGCGGATAGGAAAGCATAGAGTAATGGTCCTGTGCCTGTAGAATTTGGTTGAAGTCACCGAGGACGAGCCAAGGTAAATCATGTTGGCTGCTATAATGATGCAACTCATCAAGCGTTAACCATAGATCACGTCGAGCTATCATACAGTTCCGGCCATACACAAAGGTGACTGAGAAAGACTGATTCGTTGAAGTATCAAAAACGCCACAAGCAATTACCTGATCAGTTTTTTTGTAGATGAACACTTTAAGGGAAGGATCCCACACTACCCAGATTCTTCCATTACTTGCTTGAGATGAGTAGTTAGAATCCCATCTCCACCCTGGGAAGGTATTAGTCAAAATAGAGTCAGCACTCTCCTGATTCACATGAGTTTCCAAAATGCCTCCTATATGAGGTCTTTGAGACTGAATCCATCTCTTAAGCTCCTGTTGTCTATTAGAGGTATTTAACCCCCTTATATTATAACAAAAAAGTTGTATCTTCATCATCAATGGGCAAAAGGTGTTGAAAGCTAAGCTTTCAAGTGTGATGATGGGGACGACCCTTCCATGGGCGTCCACTGATGGAGTTCTTAACACTCTTCTGAGTCCCTTTCTTAGACTTGTTAGGATTGGCTGACAATGAGGATCCAATAGCCCTTGTCCTCCTATTAGAACCTTCGGGATGCACTTGTTTCTCTTTTGTCAATCCAACTCTCTGGACAGAACTTCCTGTGCTATGATTCTTTGACAAATCTGTTGATCCCACTAGCACCTGAGACTTAGAATTAGAAGCTTCACCAATAACTACAGTGCTATTTTCCTGTATTATAGCAGCTTTGTCCTTGTTCGCAGTATCAGTTTTCTTAGGTGAGTTCGATCTACGCTTGACCACCGTCCATTCCGATGGAGAGTCTGCAGGAGGAGATTCAATGTATCGATGGGTTGGTTTAGGTCTGAACTCTTGCACCGAAGGATTTCCTAAGTTGATAGCAGGAGTTGCAACATTAGCCAGAGGTGCGATTGCAGTAACCTTAGAAGCATCAGCCGAAGTTCTTTCATCAGTGCTCCCTGTAGGTATAGGAGGAGCTGATATTGATACGGTAATAGCTGGTGCAGAAGGACAACGGTGGTAGAGATGACCAAACTCACTACAGTAATCACACTTTGGCGGAAGCCGAGGATATTCAACCCAAATTCTGATCTCGTTTCCATCATCATCCTCCACCAATACTGAATGAGGGAGCTCCTTTTTGAGAAGTATCTCGACTTTGATTCTAGTGTCCGCAGTCAGAGGAGGCAACTGAAACTTCTCTGTATGGAGAGGTTCTCCTATTCCAGAAGCAATTGTACTTAGACCTGGGAGAGAATATAGCTGAGGAGGTACGTCTTTAAGAATAACCCATATTGGGAGTGATATGAGCTTAACTGGAGTGAGTGAAGTAGTCGGAGACCAGGCAGTGACAGTGAAAAGGCAGTTCCCCGCTTGCCAACATCCCACCTCTAGAACCCATTTCCGAGTAGCTTCAGAAGGAATATAAATGAGCACAAGTCCATTCGCTAGACAACGAATGTTAATACGTCCATTTTTACCCCAGATAGGATTAAGATCAACAAATATTTTTCCAGGAGGTGGAGGATTGCCATGGAAATGGGCCACTATGTGATCTTTCCAAGTATCTGCAGCTTTAAGTATCACTGCAGCAGGAGCACGAACTCTCGGAGTACCATCCTCTGTGTACGATGGTTTAGCAGCCTTTGTAAGATTCCTAAGACTAGTGTCAAACCTTTCTGTCCAGACTAGCTCAGTATCTTCTATTACCGGTGGAGTTTTAATCGCAGGAGAAAGAAGAGGTAAAGATTCAGAAATTGGAGGTGTAGAGTCAGGGGATACATTACCATTCTCAATCAACAAGGATGGAGGAGGAGGTGGAGGGGGATGAGACGAGGGTAAGCTTGCTCCAGATCTGAAATGATCCGAAGACACCTTGTTTAGATCTGGAATCGAGGTTGGTCCTTTGCAGGCTATTTCCTGCGGATCTGGTGGTTCAGATTGTGACATTGAGGAGTTCTGGGAGCAGAAAGGAAGAGGGGGGAGAAAGGAGAGATTCTCGTCGGCGGCGTGAGGCCAACCGACGGTGACGATGGGTCTTAGGTTTTCTTCTTTCTAGAGAGAGAATCTTTTATTTGTGTTTAACTTTTTTTTAGTCTCTTCTTTTTAGCAAATATCATTTTTTTATTTTTTTTTTTCTGTGATTGTAATTATGAAATATACCAACTTTATAAATTACGTGGCCCCTCTTTTCTTAACGAGTAGCAGTATACTACATATACAATACTTTACATGTGACATGACAATTATGGCATTTTAACGGCGTTAACCAACAGCACATCACGTCATCATTCGTGGTTCGAGCGGTTTCGTAACCGGCAGTGAGGGGAGAGGAGCCAAATGTAGGGTCCTGCGTACGCGTCTCCTCGACAGCCGAGCCTTCCCTTCTCTGGCTCCATCGGAGAGGTCTTTCAATCGAACGGCTGTGGTTGCAGACGTTATAAACTCTCAATTATTTTAATTGATTATGACTTGGCTTTTTCGTATTGGACGGTTGCGAACCGACTAGATCAGCTTGTAGCAGAAGCTGAAACACTTTGGTTTCATTTACTCTAGTTATAATAAAAGTATTGCTATAACTTCATTAACAAGTTAATTGATGACAAAACTATCCTGATTAATTATACCTTTTTGTGACCAAACATAACTTAGTAATTGTAAAACATTTGTGATATTTTGAAAGTTAAAAGTCACAGCTGTATTGCTACAACTTCAATGTTTGTTTGATATTTTTATTTAGTTTAAGTTTCCTAAAGAGCCGATTAACTAAACATTCTTATTGTAACATGTGAACACTCGGAAGTTTAACTTTTTCGCTTTTGGCCATGGCTAACAATGAAAGAAATAATACAAAGGGACAAAATAAAAACTATGGGACCCAAAGAGAAAACAGGGAGAAAAAGATGGGTTGTTTTGTCAATATCCGTAACGGATTTTTTAGTTGGTAAATAAAAGTGGTAACGCTAACGCAGTTTTTACGGAGTAGTATGGTAAACTAGTAAGTAAATCGCCGTGAGGATAGTGTTTGGATTCNCAGAAGCAATTGTACTTAGACCTGGGAGAGAATATAGCTGAGGAGGTACGTCTTTAAGAATAACCCATATTGGGAGTGATATGAGCTTAACTGGAGTGAGTGAAGTAGTCGGAGACCAGGCAGTGACAGTGAAAAGGCAGTTCCCCGCTTGCCAACATCCCACCTCTAGAACCCATTTCCGAGTAGCTTCAGAAGGAATATAAATGAGCACAAGTCCATTCGCTAGACAACGAATGTTAATACGTCCATTTTTACCCCAGATAGGATTAAGATCAACAAATATTTTTCCAGGAGGTGGAGGATTGCCATGGAAATGGGCCACTATGTGATCTTTCCAAGTATCTGCAGCTTTAAGTATCACTGCAGCAGGAGCACGAACTCTCGGAGTACCATCCTCTGTGTACGATGGTTTAGCAGCCTTTGTAAGATTCCTAAGACTAGTGTCAAACCTTTCTGTCCAGACTAGCTCAGTATCTTCTATTACCGGTGGAGTTTTAATCGCAGGAGAAAGAAGAGGTAAAGATTCAGAAATTGGAGGTGTAGAGTCAGGGGATACATTACCATTCTCAATCAACAAGGATGGAGGAGGAGGTGGAGGGGGATGAGACGAGGGTAAGCTTGCTCCAGATCTGAAATGATCCGAAGACACCTTGTTTAGATCTGGAATCGAGGTTGGTCCTTTGCAGGCTATTTCCTGCGGATCTGGTGGTTCAGATTGTGACATTGAGGAGTTCTGGGAGCAGAAAGGAAGAGGGGGGAGAAAGGAGAGATTCTCGTCGGCGGCGTGAGGCCAACCGACGGTGACGATGGGTCTTAGGTTTTCTTCTTTCTAGAGAGAGAATCTTTTATTTGTGTTTAACTTTTTTTTAGTCTCTTCTTTTTAGCAAATATCATTTTTTTATTTTTTTTTTTCTGTGATTGTAATTATGAAATATACCAACTTTATAAATTACGTGGCCCCTCTTTTCTTAACGAGTAGCAGTATACTACATATACAATACTTTACATGTGACATGACAATTATGGCATTTTAACGGCGTTAACCAACAGCACATCACGTCATCATTCGTGGTTCGAGCGGTTTCGTAACCGGCAGTGAGGGGAGAGGAGCCAAATGTAGGGTCCTGCGTACGCGTCTCCTCGACAGCCGAGCCTTCCCTTCTCTGGCTCCATCGGAGAGGTCTTTCAATCGAACGGCTGTGGTTGCAGACGTTATAAACTCTCAATTATTTTAATTGATTATGACTTGGCTTTTTCGTATTGGACGGTTGCGAACCGACTAGATCAGCTTGTAGCAGAAGCTGAAACACTTTGGTTTCATTTACTCTAGTTATAATAAAAGTATTGCTATAACTTCATTAACAAGTTAATTGATGACAAAACTATCCTGATTAATTATACCTTTTTGTGACCAAACATAACTTAGTAATTGTAAAACATTTGTGATATTTTGAAAGTTAAAAGTCACAGCTGTATTGCTACAACTTCAATGTTTGTTTGATATTTTTATTTAGTTTAAGTTTCCTAAAGAGCCGATTAACTAAACATTCTTATTGTAACATGTGAACACTCGGAAGTTTAACTTTTTCGCTTTTGGCCATGGCTAACAATGAAAGAAATAATACAAAGGGACAAAATAAAAACTATGGGACCCAAAGAGAAAACAGGGAGAAAAAGATGGGTTGTTTTGTCAATATCCGTAACGGATTTTTTAGTTGGTAAATAAAAGTGGTAACGCTAACGCAGTTTTTACGGAGTAGTATGGTAAACTAGTAAGTAAATCGCCGTGAGGATAGTGTTTGGATTCTTTGGAACTGCAAACAAACAAAGGGATGATGAAACAAGTGTCGGACCTCGAGCAGCCTGTTTCTGATGATGCCTTAACTTGTCTTCTCATTTCAACACTCTTCTTCTTCTTTTTTTGGTCCATAAATTATTACGTACTAAGAAAACAAACTAGTGTTAATATGTTTTCCCATTGTAGATATGCAAATTGCGGTGTACGAGAGTTATTCTTTTTTGGGAAAACAATAAATTAACTTTAAATGGAAAGATTAAAAAAAAAAAAAAGAATACGTATGAAAGAAGCAAAATCTGGACGAATCCAAAGCGTCTTCTTAAATAAGTTTTGTGTGTTACTGTCACGTTAATAAAAACATAAAAAGCATAAGAAGGAAGAAGAAGAAGGATAAGAAACGTGTGCTGAGTCTGTGTCTCAGTGACGCCAATTACTACATAGCTGCCGCAAGCACACATTTAATCTCACTTCTCTAGGTCCCACTCATCGTCCATCATCATCATCATCATCATCATCATCATCATCATGTTGATCATTCAGTCATACATCATCATAGTCCTAACAAATGATGATGATCATCTTTTGTTTTCATTCATAAGTTATAAGCTTTGACTTGTTAAGAGATTAAAACCGGCAAACACAAAACATTGGCTTATTAGTCTAATTAATATACGTAGACATCATCAACCTAACGTTTCCAAACGCATCCTTGTGCCACGACCAAAACTTAACACGTCCCGTTTGCGGTGTGATGTATTATAGCGAGTAATGTAAATGTGAGAAGGGCTAAAATGGCAAAATGTATTATTACTACTTTTTAAAAATAAATTTACTTAAACAAAACAGTCTTGAAAAGCAAAGGTTGCCATCCTGTTCCTCTCACAATCAGCGTTTCATATTGTCTCCTTTATTTTTATTTAAATGCAACTGATCTGTTTACTTTTTGTCCTTGTAATCTTTTTTCTTTTTAGAAATCTATTCAAACTTAATAATAAAAGTGAAAAAAATTAAAGCCAAAAACCAATTGGACAAAATGATCTAAAATAATAGTGGGTGGGGACACAAGTCCAATTCCATTATTTATTTTTTTGCTCAGTTTGAATAAGGGGAAGTAAGTAATTAATTAATGTTTTTTTTAAAAGAGTTATTCAAAAGCGTCAATATCACTAATTGCAGTTGGATTTTATTTTCTGAAAGGGTTTGGTATCTAGTAGTATCTACCAAACTTGTTCATTGCAGTTGTGTATATTCTTTATAATATAAGGAAAAAAAAAACAAATATCATGAGTCACAGAGCTTTAAATAAAAGAAAATCATTCCATTATGGTTTAACTTTTCTATTTTATTTTTCTGAAACATATAAACAACATATGAACACTAGGATCTCATTAAGAAAGTAAGAACCCAGAGAAAAAAAAACAAGTAGTACTGAATATATAATATTCGTTTGATTTTATATTATGATTCTATAAACTTACTTAAGAACTATCACAAATTAAAAAAAAAAAAAATCCTAATATAACTTAGGATCGATCCGTTGGGAGGAAAAAAAAAGAAGGATTCTAAGAAACCCCCAATAATTATGAAAAAAGAAGAAAAAAAAACCATTTCCATGTATAATCACAGACCGGACACAAACTATGGAAATTTTTTGTTGTTGTTGTTCACATTCACATGATATTGCAGCTTGATGTGTTCTCATCACTGAAGTAATCAGAATACTGGTCACCATTGTGAGGCGGATACGGGTGTTGGTGTGGATACGGGTATGGATACGGGTATGGATGTTGTTGGTGCGGTTGAGGTGGCATATAGTTTACAGCTGGCGGTGGTCGAGCGTACATCATCGGCTGGAACCGCTCATTGCCCATGGCTCGTTGCTGGTTCATAACAGCGGCTAAGTATTGTTGTTGTTGCTGCTGTTGCTGTTGTTGCAAGTAGGGGTTTCCCGCCGGCATTGAGTCTTGTCCACCTCCGCCGCTGCCTGGGACTTGGCCTTGGAAATATCCTGGTGGTGCTCCTCCGGATGCACCGCCGCCGCCACCACCGCCTGGACCCATTGCGGGTAATCCTTGAACTGCCTGCATATTATTACCCATTGGACCAGGACCAGGACCACCGCCCATTTGTGGTAGACTACCCATTGCTCCGCCCATTGGGCCACCCATTGCACCGCCCATTGGCATACTCATGGCCGGAGGTCCTCCACCGCCACCACCGCCTCCCATTGGACGGAAACCCGGCGGGAGTCCTCCACTCATGGGTCCTCCACTCATGGGTCCTCCGCTGCCACCTCCGCCGCCACCCTTTTTGCCACCGTTAGGGCCAGCATTCATCTGGCCTCCGCCACCTCCTTTGTTACCGTTAGGACCGCCACCTCCGACCATTTTTCCATCTAAGGGATGTCCACCACCACCGCCTTTACCACCGTTCTTCCCTCCGCCTTGGTTCTGGTTAACCATATTACCACCGCCACCGCCCTTCTTACCACCGTTACCTCCGCCACCGCCAGCCATTTGAGCAGGGAAAGGCATACCTTTACCCTCAATTTTACCACCGGCGGGTCCAGGACCACCACCGCCGTTTTTATGAGCGTTTAACATCTGCTGAGCGTTCGGCATCATGTTATTAGGCATCATCATGTTACCACCAGGTCCACCGCCAGCACCACCACCCATCATAGGCTTCATCTTGTTAGGCGGAGGTGGGTGGTCGTCAAACTCATCATCCTCCAGATCATCATCAAACTCGTCGTCATCTTCATCAAACTCATCATCGAACTCGTCACTGAAATCATCCTCCTCATCATCATCTTCAGGAACATTGAACTTCACAGCCTTCTGATTAGGATTAACAGGCATCTGAGGATTCTTGTTCATAGGAACAGGGCCAGGACCTGGACCCGGACCACCCTTTAACTGAGGAGGAAGCTTCAGATCTTGAAACCCTTTCATCTGCTGAAGTTGTTGAAGCTGCTGAAGCTGCTGAGGATTCAACTGCTGCATCTGTTGTGGAGTTAACTGCGGAAGAACCATCTTCGGTGGCCCACCACCACCGCCTCCGCCACCCCCACCACCGTTCTTTGGGCCTTTGTTGTTATTGTTACCACCGGGGGGGTTACCACCACCGCCTTTGCCGCCGTGATCAATCTGCATGCCTTTGAACTGATTGGCCAAGTTGGGTTGGTTCTGATTGTTGTTGTTATTCGCCTTTGGAGCTCCTCCCCAGACTTCGGCATGTTTGCCAGACTTCAAGAGCTTCTTGATTAGGACTGATGGGTCTACGTTTCCAGATATAGTCACTTTCCCTTGCTCTGCGTCTATCTTTGTCGTGAAAACACCTAAGATCATCATCATCAACAAAGGACTTTGGAGTGTTAAGTCAAATCTTTGATGACATAAGATTTGGTTTTTCAAATTAAAAAAAGTCAAAAAAAAATTTGGAAGTTTTTTGTTTTTTTCTCACCTTCAATTTTCTGCAAGATTTTCTTCACTTTCTGCTTACAACCATCACAGTGAATGTTCACTTTGAGAACACAAGTCTACACAACAAACAACAACAACAACAAAAGAGAAACAGAGTAAATCATCATATTACTTACTTGTAAGAATATATATAAAACATCAAAAGAAGTAAAGGTAATGAGCAAACCTGGATCTTCATAAACTCTTC
This sequence comes from Camelina sativa, assembly GCF_000633955.1. Classification (NCBI taxonomy): domain Eukaryota; kingdom Viridiplantae; phylum Streptophyta; class Magnoliopsida; order Brassicales; family Brassicaceae; genus Camelina; species Camelina sativa. The sequence goes on along the minus strand of NC_025697.1, from coordinate 8,385,396 downwards.
TTTACTCATTTTTTTTCTTGTAACTAGTAACGAAAATTCAAATATATCTTACTGTTGTTACTAGATCTGAGACAAATCCTCTGGTTTCTTGAACGTTTTTAATCTGCAAAAAATATCAAGAACAGAGAAAATGTTACTAAATAAAAGATGATAGATTTAGGAAGAAAGAAGAAGTAAAAACATCACACATGTTTTATACATTTTCTGAGAGGAAACACAAAATATGCTTTTTGAGAGAAAGAAGTCTCCTTTTCTTATTGGCTATTTGCTATACAAGGAAGACCAACTATGCAGAGAGAAGATTTTCAGAAAGCAGAGGAGACTTACTTGAATGAAGCAAAGAAGAAGAAGAAGAAGGAGGAAGAAAGAGTTTCAGACTTTACAGTAAGTTTGGTGAACATTAACTTCTCTACTTCATCTATTTCAGAATGAGAGGGAGAGAAGAGAGAGAGATAAAGAGAGGAGGGATGATGGCAAAGTTTGCTACTTCGTTATCTTTTTTAAGATGGGCTTTTAATTTATTAGGGAGAAATGAAGTGAGTGCAGTACTCTTATTTTGGTGTTTATATATTTAATTCTTTTTTATTTTATTTTTTTGGTCATTATTATAGTTTAATGGTTAGAGATGTGAAAAGTAATTGTCAAACTAGATTAGGAGTATGTGTCATTTAAAGTAACTAGTTTAGGAGTTATTATTGGTATCAATAATATATCTTCTTTCTTCATATACATATGGATTTTATGATTTTACTTCGTTCAGTGTTAGTCAAAATTAGTAACTGAGTACATATGAAATATAGTAATACAATAACAGTATGAAAATAAACTATAACGTACAAAGGAAACGTTGGAACTGGGGGCAACTGGGGGCTAAGAACATTATGTGAATATTCATAACATCTCCTATATAAGAATGTGCTGTTTAATTTTTTTTTTTTTTTACTTTATTGGAAGAGCTCGGCTTATGTGGCTCGGCTTGGCCTCAACTAAATAAATAGTAATTGTTTATTGGGCATTAAACTAGATTAATTGGATTTCTTGATCACGACAATAAGCCGGTTAATTTGACGTTACTATGTGATGAAAAACGTGAACTTGTTTCTCTTTATTCCTTCCGTATAAACCGGTCCTAGGAATTTTGCTACATTAAATTTTGGAATGATCTTTTTATTCTTTCTTACCACAATAAATTAATTTCGAAGCTTTAATAATTTTTTTTTAAAACCAATTATTCCTAACAGTCTAACTAAATCTTTCTATTTTATTTTTGGTTTTACAAGTTTAATTAATTAAAACAATTTGGAAATCTAAACCAAAAAGGTATTCACATGTATGATTAACTATAATTTATGTTCCAACCTTTTGTGATAACGCATCCGTTTTAACATTATTCCGGTGAGAAACAAACAAAACAAAAAGATGTTCCGACCTTTTGTGACAACGTATCTGTTTTAACGTTATTTCGGCGAGAAACAAACAAAACAAAAGTATGTTCCAATATTATGTGATAACATATCAGTTTTAATATTATTTCGGCGATAAACAAACAACCAAAAATATGTTCTGTTATTTTGTGATAACGTATCTGTTTTAACATTATTTCGGCGATAAACAAACAAACAAAAATATGTTCCGTTATTTTGTGATAACGTATCCGTTCTAACATTATTTTGGCGATAAACAAACAAAATATAAGAACAAAAAAAAACAAGAAAATCCTTTTTAAAATCTTTTAGACTTCTCTAATTATTTTATATAACATAAATTAAATTCTAAAATTTTTATCTGATTATTAATACATAAGATTTTTTTCTGAAAAGTAATGAGATTAAAAAAAAAACATCATATGAACAAACAACAAAATTTGGCTAACACATCGTCCCATAATCAATGTTTTTAGAAATGATAAATGTACAGGCACCTTTTAACTTATAACATCTTAGAGACACCATTCGTCAAAATATTAATACATTTAATACCTAGAGAAATATTATAAGAAAATAATATGGTAACTTTATATAGGCTTGATATAATCAAACAGGTCATTTAAATCATCCATTTACAATATAAATTATGTTTTTATATATATTATATTACTTATTGTTTTAATCTAATATGTTTTTTTTTTGGGGTGCAAAATACCTAATAGGTATGGTAATTAACTATGTTTTAAAAAAGCAGAGTGGGTGTTGAATTGGATCACGTTCAGTCCACCACATTTTTTTCTTTTCAACAAAATACAAAATTGACTCGAACGAGCCAATGCGAAAGAAAATTATTACATATGTAACTAAACGCGATACAGAGCAAACACGTCGCGCATCCACCACATTCAGGCCATTTTAAAATTGTGTTATCATTAATAGATATAAAATTATATTTAACAAAATAAAAATGTACTAAAAATATATATGTAAATATATGATTTATATATGGGGCTGCAAGAAGTTCATTTTCCTGCAAAAATTAACCTCCGTTATGTAAATATATGATTTAGTCCTTTGATTTGGTTTTCATCCGGTTTAGACTTTTGTATTTTGTTAGTGTTTTAATTAATATCGTTTGATTTATGGTCGAACTATATATATTTGGATTAAAATTATATATCACATGGAGTGTCATGCAGTAAAAGGTGGAGAAAATAAAATGAAAAATTAAAGCAAACAGAAAACAACACAAGAGTTCTTATCTTTTTGGTTTGATTTATAGTGACTGTATGCCCCAATCATGATTAATTTATTTCTACGATTCAAAGAAACTATTGACCATATCGATTCACATACTCTTAATAATTTGTCGCAATTATATCATATCGCGCATGGCTTGTTTTTTCAATCATTAACAACAATATACTCGATTTGTGTATTTATTTCGTTTCATATAAAAATCACCACGGATCAGGTTTGGTTAATAGAAACTAGCCAATACACTTACTCTATCTAATAATAATCTAAACAACACCCATAATTGGAGGGCACTCTAATGCTTATCCAGTTTTGTAATGATATATAAAATCTATCTATAAGAAATAGAAGGAGTAACATAAAAAAACTACAATAGACGATTTAACTACAATACTATATGATAGTTTCCCACACGAAAACTATGTGTAAATTTTAATTTTTAGTCTATCAGTACGTAGAGCAATAACATTTTGGTCGACAATATATATCTTCAATAATTTAGTGAAAGTTAAAACATGAAATAGTGGGACCAACTAGATGAAAAAAATGACAAAATTAGTTAAAGAAAGAGACACGTTAAGACTAAAGAGAGATTTGGGCATAAGAATATGGGGATTTAAATTTATTATTTTTTGTCTTAATGGGAAAAAAGAGATTAAACCTTAAATAATGAATCAAAAATGCTACTATATATATATATATATATGTTGTTCGAAACTAATAATGACTAAAAAGAGAGAAAATAGTGGAAAGAAAAACATAACAAAAAAAGGTAGGGTTGGGTAAATGATGAAGGCCTCACCCTTACGAGTTAACATAATCACGTTTTCGGCCGCATCAGTTTTTCTTAATTTTGGTGTAATTAAGCATTTAGTTTTACTAAGTTTAGTCACTTTTCTTCTACGCATATATCATTATTGCCCTCCTTTGTCTCAAAAGCCTAAATTATGCAAACATGGCATGAAACACTCCCCCCTTATTTTAGTTTTCCTTTTGGCTTTTAATTAAAATAACACTAAAATTATACTCTTTTCTTCCTTTAAAGATTTAACTGTTTGACGAAAAAAAGAAAAATACACTAGTGATACCTGTCAATTAGTAAAGCGAATAAAACCAAAAATTAGTAAAGAGAAAAGAAAGGTTATGCACACACATGCATACAAAAATTTACAAATTTCATGAATTTTTTTTCCTCTAATTCATATTTAATTTTCAAACGCCTAAACACGGACTGATATCAAATATGAGCATGTTCTTTGGTCATCATATCTATATATTTTTTTGGCAAATCCACCACGAATTAGTTGTTTTTGGCCAAATCCCAAACCACCAAGTGCAACGAATTTGTTCGTAGCAAAAACCAAAAATTGAAGCATTGAACATGTGTGAACCTCTGAACTTACGTCCTAACCCAATTCTAACAAGTAACTACCACAATAATGCTACCAATGCATGGGTTCATTTTAACTTCGATCATCTTATCATACTTGCTTATTGGATATACATTTTTAATTAATGTACATTTGTGAAAATATCTTGTCGTGTGCGTGCGTGGTAGAAAATGGTAAAACCAACAAAATTTATTTTGCAGAATATCTTTTAAACAGGACTAAAACTTAAAACTTTTCTCAGTTTGAGTATCTAAAGTACCTTTCTAATTTTCTCATTGGAATATTTTCCCGTAAGTATTATGGTCAAAGACAAAGAAATAATAACACCACGTACATAATAAAATCTCAAATCCTAAGAGTGCAAACTATAAGATGTTAACTAGTAATAGTTGTTAGCATGCGATAAATATGATCGTACCATTAGCTAACATAAATGCATTGTACATGGATATGATCATAAACCCGAATTTTGTAATTAGGTTGTTCACGCTTTTTAATTATATCCGACGATTTTCTTACACGTACGTAAACTATAGGTTTAACTTAAACTATAGTTTGTATGGAATATGTTTTATATATTCCAACGGACGATATACAAGGCATGTTAGGGGGGGTGTTGAAGCAAACAACAAAAATGTGAAAACGTTACTCGTAAAAAATCTAGTAGATATTTCAGTGAGAGTAATTTGTAGTTTTGTACCATATAATTGGATAGGACAAAAAGTAAAGTTAACTCGCATATCTATTGTATGATATAGGCCAAGTCTTTTATAACGAAAGGACATGGTACAATTTTGACATTTATGATAAAGTTTTACGATGGCTGGGGAATTATTTGATTAAAACGTTACGACATTATTGAACTATTTGATTTTTTTCTTCGGTAAATATATATTCTTGCCTAATTCAACATTATTTGACTGGAAACGAAAAGAGACTTTGATCTCAAGAAAAAAAAATCTCAAAGACTTGAATTTGAGTACATAAAAACAACGTATCAGCTAACCATCAACGTTTGATATAATAATTTTTGGGTTTTATTGCGATAAAACTTGTAGCTGCATATTTGCCTAAAATGATAGGATCGAGTCACATGAGTCTCCAATGTTCACATGGGGTCATCTTCTTCTTATTGACAAAATGACATTAATTGGTGTTTTTGTCTCTATTCTCTCCTCTTGTTACCATCTTTTCCTTATAGATTCGTTTTCTTTTATCTTTTCTTTAAACGAATCTTATCACAAAACGTTTCCGACTTGAATTGTTATATTTTAGGATGGAAAATGTTATGTACATATTGGCTATTAATCCATATATAGTCGAATGTTGATAGAGTGAATGATAACCAAAGGGTTTTTATATTTTTGGTAATTATATATGGTTGAGAATTGACAGTGTGAACTGACGCAAATGATAATATCTTTGACGGTGGTACAAGATTCGTATTAGGCTCTTCAGAGCTAAACTGCTAAACTAACACTGAACTAAACTACCGAACCTAGACTTCAACATTTTGCAACACCTATAATACCAAAAAAAAAAAAAAAAACACCTATAATACCAATAATTCTGGCGCATCCGTCTTACATCAACAGTTCAAAATACCACAAATAGAACTTCAACTAAGCCATCATGTGCCACAAACATCTATGCGCTATCTCACATTGAATCCCTAACATGTATCCGAAAGATATGAGCCACTCCCTTTATATATTACAAATAACATAAAACCCTAGAGATTTACTTATATATATCTACTGAATCTTCTTGATTATCCAAAAGCACATTTCTTAAAAAGTCACATTATCTTGTGTGTTTGAGCTGCATCAGTTCTGTTCCACTAATCTTTCAAACACTTTAGTTACGTTCTTGAATCATAGTTATCTTCATTTTTGAGTTTTTATCTCAGCCAAAATTACACGTTTAAAAATAGTCTCGCTTGGATATCTAATTGCAAAATATCCCATTGCCGAACACCACTGATCATTTTTTCTACGGGCTAATGAATACAATTGTGGAGTTAGCTAAAACTTAAAACATCTTGATAAAACCCTATTTACTGTAAATTTAAATCTGAGAAAAAAAAAGTGTTTGGGCAAAAATAATCGATTCGTTTAAAGACTACATAAACAAGAAACAGATGTTGAATAGTTGTTTTTATTGATCAAAGTCTCGAGCTCAAATACAAGAATTCAAGGCACATCGAAGCAATCTATAAACCCTAGCCGCGTTCTAGAGTTGAGTCGTGTGTCTTGTGTTTTAGGTCTCTTGCTTTGTTTCTTCCCCCGTCTCTCGTGGAGGCCGCTCTCTTTATATAGAGACTCCTTTGCCCTAATCCCTTAGGATTTGTCTTGGGCTTGCCGACTCTATCTATGATAGGGTCGGTCACGGGACTCTTGGCCCATTATTAAAGTCGGTCATTAGACTCTTGGTCCCTTAACAGATCTAGTCGCGTGACTTTCGGTCCATTGACGAAGTTAGTCGCGAGATTCTCAGTCTCGTGACAGAGTCAGTTACGAGATTCTCGGTTCCTTGAACTAATCAGGAAGATTTTCCTTTTATAAAATAAACTCTTATTTACGCTGATTTTATCCAGCAAAATATGCGCTGACTAAATAAATTATATTTATTTATTTATGATGATAAAATTATGCCTAACAAGAAGGGTTGGTCGAAAATAATATATAGGAAAGTGAAAGAAAAAAAAATGTTGATACAGGGAAATAGGTGATAAATGAGATTCGTTGAGGAACTTTGATTAAACATCATGGTATGACTAGTAAAAATTGTCATAGGCAGAAAGGGAAATATATCACTTCGAATCCAATATATATAGTCCAGTCCAAAACAAGACAGAGACAATCACACATAGACCTCTCACCTAGGGTTTTCAATTTTCATTGTTCAAAACTTTCAAAATTGTATGTGTTGCGTTTTTACAGTGTTATGTTTATGTTTTTACTTTTTTATTACACTTTAAAAACACTTTTTTTTTTTATAAGAAACATCATGTCTTAGACCTCTGATACCACCTGGTTCCAATAGGTATATGTAAAAAATGATTTCGCTTGTGAAGAGGGTCACTTCACTACTATCAAATGAAGACTTTTTTGTATATTTAATATCTTCCTCAATTCAAAAGTTTGAACATTCTGTCAAAAAGAATGAACTCAAACTTCACTTTTCTAACTTTTTCTTTCTTTCTCAGGCTTAACTTCAATAGGAAACATTCTCCATCTCCAAACCAGCTTTTCCTTTTCTTTTAGCCTTTTTGATAGACAAAAGAGCAAAAAGGAGAGAGGAAAAAGAAAGAAGAAGATTACTTCTTTGAATGTTCTTCATCAACTTCAGTTCCATCTCTCTTTATTATCTTTTGAATTTCTGTAATTATCAAGGTCCCCTTTTTTTGTCTTCTACACAAACTTTTACTTTCTAGAGAAGAAAGAGTTAAAAGAAAGCCAAATAAGGGACATATAGAGGTATCCATAACTCTTTCCAGAACTTTCCTGTCTATCGTAACATAGAAGTGATTATTACGAGGTTCGGTGTCTAGAGAGTATGACTCGATCCATTACTATAACCAACATATGGTTGCAAGTTCAGTTAAGCAAACAAAGAAATAGTATCCAATAACACATCAAAGAGATTAATAAGTGGTTCAAGCAGAGAGACTCAACAAGAACTTCTCTAGAATCATTAGAGAGCTATATATATATTACAATACTGATGTTTTCGTTTTTTCTTCCAAATTTCCGAAACTAAGAGCAACAAATATGTACAGAGTATGAAATGAGGTTTGTTTAAGCAAACAGGGCATTAGAATTTGCTTCAAGGGTTTCGGAGAAAAAGAAGAAAGAATCAAACTTGGTGTATAGAGTGAAGGGAACAAACCTCTCTTTCAGTGTTGTTCATTACTACTTTCCACTTTCATCTTTACAAGTCTTTCGATAGGTTTTCTACAAATGGGACACTTGTTTGACTGAAACGGGAGTTCTTTTGCGCAGTCACTGCATAAACACTGCAAGAGACAAACACATCATGATTTAGTCTCGATGACAAGACAACCAAAAAACCTATGTTCTTGTAAAAGATTTGGTGTAGTAAGTCTAAAATGACAGAATGACAGACTTTGCATGTTCATGTTCGAAACTACGGGTAATAAGTGTACCGACTAAATGCAAAACTTGTGTTTAGAAGAAAGCAAAGAAAATTGGAAAAAGCTTTACCAAATGTCTACAAGGCATGACGGCTGTGTCCTTAGGTTCAGTCAAGCATATGACACATTCTTTGCCACCGGTATCTTCTAAGCCCGACGCAGCATTACCTTGTGTGGTCGAGTTATCGATTCCATACAAATCCTGTAGTTCATATCGTTTTCCTTCAACTTCATCCCATAGGATCTGTTTCATGACTTTCACTTTAAAAGATCTATCGTTAGTCTTCTCCAAACCGGCTAGTGTGATTTGCTTATGAGCGAATGTTTCCTCTGAAACCGAGCTTGGTGGGATTACTGTCTCGGCTGATATTACAAGTGGGTACACCTCTTGTGTTGTTGGTTTCGATAGATCATCCAGTGAAAAGAAGCCTAAGTCAGTTCCTGTCCCTGAAGGTTGTAGAAACTTCTGCGCAGTACCTTTTAGGAAAGGGACTTTGGTTGGTGGGTAAGCTTCTGGTATATGCGGAACGATTGTGCACTTTGATTCCTCCTTTGCAAAAAATATGACAGTGAAACTGAAAATG
>NC_025697.1:8318869-8370125 GCF_000633955.1 Camelina sativa | reverse complement strand
CATCCAGTGAAAAGAAGCCTAAGTCAGTTCCTGTCCCTGAAGGTTGTAGAAACTTCTGCGCAGTACCTTTTAGGAAAGGGACTTTGGTTGGTGGGTAAGCTTCTGGTATATGCGGAACGATTGTGCACTTTGATTCCTCCTTTGCAAAAAATATGACAGTGAAACTGAAAATGAGACAAGTAACACATCAATCAGACTCACTGTTGGTAATCTTCTTAATAATGTTCACAAAAGCCATAAGCTTGGTATGCAACACACAGAGTATAATAAGATTGATATGTAGCTAAACTAGCTCAATGTCGCAAACAATTACTTGACAACCGCAACTGCAATTAGCCAAATCTAGTCCCTGTTCTGGTTATAATAATCACTAAACTTGGATCAATTGAACCAAATTGATCCTAAAAGAAAATTGAAAAAAAAACCTAAATTCCAGTTACAACTTACAAGCAAGCAAGGGTTTTGAGTCACATCATGTAAAGTTTAAACCTTTTTGATCCAAATACGAGATTCATCAAGTAAAGTTTAAACCTTTATGATCCAAATATGAGATTCAGTATAAATTAGAAGTCTCATGAACCCTAATTAGCCAATCTCATCCCAATTCCGAATTCTAAAGTCAGAAACTTTCACACAAATTCCGATTGATCAAAGACCCCTGTAACTGTAAATCATCAAATTAAGAATTTATACCTGCCATCGAACACGGCATCGAAGACGAAGGAAACAAGATGATGACCAGGGTTAAGATCGTCTGGTTCGAGCTTCACCGTAGCTTTATTCACATTGACAGCATTCTTCACCTTCTTCGCGTTCTGGTGCTCCACAGAAGGCAGAGGTACCTGAACCGTAGGCGGACCGAAGTAAACCGGCCTCATCAGAGTATTCCAACCATTGTGATGGTAACCGGTGAAATACGGAGGAGCTGGTTGCGGGTAATACTGGTTTTGATAATAGTTTTGACCGTATGGTCCGTGATTAATCTGCGGCGGAGGAGGCTGAGAAGACGGTGGTTGTGGTGGAGGAGGAGCAGGAAGAGCGAGCTGTGGAGTTGAAACGAGGTTGTTGTGAGTGTAGCTGTAGTCGTTTTGAGGCGGCGGTTGTTGCGAGGGAGGATCGGCAGAGTAATAGTACGGCGGACGAGAAGGAGGAGGAGGTGGAGGAGGGTGATTGTGGTTGTGACGGTGGTGGTTGTTGTCACGTCGACGGTTGCTGAAGGAGATCCCCATAGATAGACAAGACTCAGAAGACAAGAGGGATTTGTAAGAGAAGAGAAGAAGTCAGATCAAAGATTTGTCTATGTTAGAAACTTTAGAACATGTATTAATTACCTTTTTTTTTTACTTTGCACAGTTAAATGATATCTTTACCGCTAGATTCACTGCCACTTTTGTATTAAAGAGTCAACGCGTTGTAACTTTTTTTTAATCGTACTTGACCGAAAGAGACATGACTATATTTCTTCTTCCTATTCAAACCCTTGAAAAAACAAAAATACACATATTTTAGCTTTGAATATTATTATGTTCAAAAAAAAAATTATATTTTAGATATCTGGAGCTGTAGAAAACTCAATACATACAAAAAAACAAAGAACACTACATCGCGAAACCCGTTTAATTTATTTTTTATTCATTTAATACTTAAACACCCTGTGAACTAAATAATTACATCTCAGAAGAAGAAAAAAAAAACTTTTTGAAAATAATTTTTAATCTATGTTATTTTACAAACCAAGAAAAACTATGCTTTGTAAGTTGAAGATAAAAAAGATTATTATACAAAGTATTCAGTAGCGTTTTTATTTAAGGACTATGGTTGTCTCTTGTTCCTGAGGTTGTTGAGCATCTATCTTTATTAAGAGAGGCTCGTTTAGATCCGTAGGAGCATCGTCAGTAACGGCCAGCTCCGGTGAGGCTGCAACCGCTCCGTTCATGTCTCCTCCGTGCTCTGCTAAAGCTTTTCTTAAAGCGTACTTAGCCACTTTTGTAACACAGACCATTAATATCACTGCAAATAAACAGAACAGATAAAAAGAAGAAACAATAATTAGTGGTTCTGTGCATTTAGCAGGTTGATAAAGATTCTATTGTGGTGAAGCTGAATTCTAGGAATTGTCCAACTAACCGGATATTACAAGGCTTGAAATCAAGATCGCCTGCAAAATGCAGAGCACAGATCAGAAAAGAGATTGAAACAAGAAGCTGAGAATGCACTTGTTAACTTTGTGCCAAAACATTACCCAGCGACTTAGCGAGAACTCCCTCCACTTGTGAGTCACATCAGAAAGGTCTTTTAGAGTTGTTCCAACATACACTAGGGCAAGCGTTATTGGCTGCGAATTAATAATGTGTCAAGATGTATTCTTTTGATCTTACGATTTAAACATTTTACAGAGAGGTGAAGTAGATTAGATTACCATCATCCCTAACCAAGAAGAAAGCAAGTATGGACCTAGCCGAATTGGAGTTACAGATAAGAGGTAGTTCAACATGCTGAAGGGGAGAAGCGGAGCAAGCCGGAGCAGCAAGCATATCTACATTCAATTTTTGCATATTCATAAGTAAAACACAGAGTGTCAGAACACACACAAAAAAAGAAAGGATTCAAACTTGGTAGGTTTAAAGTGCAAACCTTGAAACCAGATTTCTGAATCGCGAGCGCCACTGATTGAAACTGAGGATAATCCTTCAATTTTGCAACTACAAAAGGTTTTCCAATCTGCATAAGAGCATTTACCATGTAAGCTCCAAACAATAAGGATAGCGTCTGTCTGCATATCTTCTAACTACATAAGAACTTTGAGACACTTACTGTACGGCCTAGAAGAAATGCTGCTCCTGAGCCAAGTGTAGCACCGACTGAATCTGCCACAAAACCAATTGGCAGCCCAAAAAGGTAGCCACCACCGATCTGAATATCACAAACTTCAACCAAATAAGATTTCTCAAATTTGTAGATAAATCTGAGACTCTCGAAGTGAATAAACCCTCTCCTGGATAATAGTTATATTACACAAAAAAGAAGAAGAATCTGATGTACATACCGTGAGAACCGAGGCAGGAACAGCCAAAACTGTTAGAGGAATGTATGCAACAGCTCTGCAAACATTACCAGAGAAAGAAAAGTTCAGTACAAAGGTAAACAACTTGCGGAAAAAGGCATCCTAACTCTTATGTTCCTAAATTTCTAGAAGTTGTATGTGCATAGACTTGTTAAATCCATGGATAAACATTACTAATGAAACAGATTACTGCTGCTGTAGCTCACTGCTACAATACACGCAAGAATCTAATAAACATCAAATACCAAGAAACAAGAAGAAGAAAAAGAGTCACTTACAGGACAAAAGGTCCCCAAGGCCCTAGATCTTGTTCAACCCATAACAAAAAATCCTTCAAAAGCTGAGAAAAAAATACAAAGAAATAGTAAGTTTCGGACCATAAACTAGCTGATGATGACGAAAAATCAATAATACTCCAAAATGAGACGAGTTCAAAAAGGAAAGATGCATCCAGAGACAAATCTATTAGCTTTACTACCACATTTGCTTCTGCTAACCAATTCAGCCACACATAAACACATCTCATGCCCACAAATCATATGCAAGGGGTAAAAATAAATAAAAAAAAGCTCAATCCTTTTCATTGCTACGAAACCTCAAATGAGATGAATTGTGAGAATATTTCAGAGATGATCCAACAAAAACAAAAACCCATTTCATTAAAAACCCTAATTTAGCTAATTACGGACCTTCTCAACGGGGAGAAAATAGCAAGCTAAGACAATTGCAGCTATAAGGATAAGGAGAACCGAAATCCGAAGACCAGATCCCCACGTTAACGCCATACGACGCCTCCGGCGACTCTTACACGGCGTTCCCGGGATTGAATCTATTTGACAAGCAGCCAGCTATTATTGAGAGAATTACGACAAAAAGCAAAGAATATTTCAGAAATCCTCCTCCTTTGTGTGTGTGTGTGTGTGCTTGGCTTGGCTTGGCTTGGAGATGATCTAATCTCAGAAACGGAAAAGGGCAAGACTTTGAGGATTTTAATTGGGAGGGGAGGTTTCGTGATAGGGATGATGGGATTTGGATTCAATTCAATTGTTGCTGATTTGGTTTGGAGGAGAGTTCCATGTTTAGCGTGAGAGAGATGGCAATTATCAGAACTGTGTGACTGGTTACATTAAACCGCGTGGCCCGTACCGACTCTTTAATTCGATTTCAATTATACTACTACTATCTTTTTAATATCTAAACAAATTTATATTTAAAATTAAATAGAATCAAATTTTTACTCCCTTCTCTAATTTAGATAACCAATTTTTTTTTGTTAATTCACAAAAAGGTATTATGCCATATGTATAATAAATTAGTGACCGCGTATATGCCGTTTGGTTTGCTCGTTTTATGATTGTATATTATATAAATTAAGTTAAATTACATTAGAAAAGAAGATCTTTGACCAAAAGATAAAACAATGAAAAAAAAACAATGACATTAAGTATTTAAGTGACACGATGCCACGAGATGCATATTTCATTTTAATTATTCAAAATGACTCCTTCATTAATTACAAAAGATGGTCAATCATTTATTTATAGTATTTGTATAAAATATGATAAATATACACATTAAAAAAGATGTGATTTAGAAATTTTTATTCCAATGACGAATTCTTTTCAAAAGAACAGAAAAAAAAAAAACAGCAATGTAACTATTTTTGACCAAATAAAAACACGGGTGTAATCGGATGATTACTGAATTTTCAGCTGTGACTAAAATTACCAAATCTTATATAGCTAACAACATCATACAGTAAATCAAGTAATCAACAAAGTCTCTACACAAGACAAATAAAAGAATCTCTCCCAAGTCCCTAAAACCTGAGCTTTCTCTAGTCTCTACTCTGCTCTTTTATCTTACACAAACTGCATTTAACAAGACATGAACAAGCATGAGATCCACAAAGTACTGATGCCCAATCTCGCCGTCTCTCCACCGCATCTTGGCCGGAGCTTTCCCGTAGTGAACCCCGTCGTTACACCGGTTATCAAAATGCCAAGGATACGTCATATCGAAGTTATCAATCACACCCGAGACCAAACCTAGTTCCTTCATTTTCTCCAAAAACACACCATTGTACACTTCCATCTTGCTCGGGTTAAACGCTAGCGTCCTCGCGTAACCGCCCGTCGCAATAGTGTTCCTAAAAACCACTTCCGGCGGGCGGAATCCTCGAGCTATCACCGAGTCAAAAACGTTTCTCCAGAACGCAGCCGCGGTTTTAGTTCCTTTTGTGAACGCTCTAAGGTTAGACCAATGAACACCGTCGTGTAGACCCGAGTTAACGATCATCACGTCCGGTACACCTGTCTCTTCGACGAAATAGCTTTTAAGCAACTCTCTAAAGGCCTCATCTTTAAGTGAATCAAGACCTTGATAGTTTTGAGTCTCGTTCCAATGTCCATTAAAAACACTCGTGATCCTAACTGTTTCTGACGAGTTCTTTGGATTCGAGAACTTCAAATCAAACCTCCTCGGCACAACACCAATCTCCGGATGACCCAATACAAAGTTCAACAAGTTCCTAATCGAATCAACATGGTTCGAGTCACCCCAAAAGAAGATCCATTTGTTCTTCAAACAGTCCCAAGCCGAATCATCTGAGAAGAGCTTAAACGAACAATGGCTAGAGTAAACCCAACCATTGCTCTCTAACTCAGCTAAAGCTCCATAGCACCATGGTTCACGGCAAGGGAAACCATCCGGTAAGCAACGGTAACGTCCGTCGTTGCTGATTTCGCATTCCTTGTTCTTACCAAGCCTAACCCACCGACCAGACCAAACGTCTCTGTCGAAATCAGACCGAACACATCTACGAAGCTCCGGAAAAACAACGTCGGGTTTCTTGACAAACCGTAATCTGAAACTACGTAGCTGTCTGTCGAAAGCGAAACGCGAAGGGCTATGTTTAAGACCATGGAAGCGACGAAAGAGCAAAACAACAGTGAGATTGTAAACTCCGGCGAAATCAGGATGAACCTGAAGAAACAAAGAGTAAGTTCCGTTTCCTAAGTCTTTAACCGGCGGTCTAGATTTCCAATTTTCGCCGGAGAGATCAGTCTCGAAGTAATCTCCACCGATACAAACTCGTTTCCCAGAATCGTCTAAAGATTGAAACTTGAATTCGTGAATCTTACCAGCCGTTAACTCTACTGAACCCTTCCCGTCGATTCCCGGAACTGAAATCTCAACGGTCTTTGCTTCTCTGCACTTCTCTCCTCCAGGAGGAGCTAACCAGTTTCTTAAAACATTCGCCGTAAAGTTCTGCTCTTGCTCGACAGAGATCCAAGAAAGCTTCTTCACCCGGGTCGGATCCAGATCCAGAGAAGGAGGAGAAGTGAGCCGCCGCATGATTTTTCTCCATTAAATGTGTATAGTAGCCAATGCCACCGAAGCAGATATTAATTTGATAAGGGGAATTTGGAGTAATTCTAAGACCGCCAAGTTAGTAAGATACTACGACTTTTCATTGTCAAGAAAATGCTTTTCTTTCTCCTTAAGCCAAAGAAGCAAAAATATCAGACGGTTTGATTGTTGGAGGCAAAACTTAAACCACTTCTCTTTTCGCTAAGATCCGGCTTACGAAATGATAAATGTGATTGTTGCAAATATGATTTTATAGTTGATACAATCATATCGAGGCTTGAATGGTTGGTCAGTATGCTCTGGATCAAACTAAAATCGAATCAGTCTGTTATTTTTCTACCATTCACACAATTGTTCGATATATACTCTATACCAATTCCGTATTAACTTCAGATCAACTTTAAACCAATAAAACAGTTGTTAATATGCATAGAACAGTAACTCCATACTAAAATATAACTATTTATTTGTATGCTTTCAAAATATTACATAATATTACATACTATATTACAGATCCAGAGAGTTGAGTCTCCATGATTTTTCGATGAAGGTTTTGAGTGTACAACCGTCAATGGTCCATACGATAACCATTAGGAAGAAGACGAGTGATGTTAGAGCGCTTAATCTCCATTGATGAAGATGATAACTCAGTGATGGATACGGAATCACTACTTTCTCTGGCATCTGAAGAACTCTTGACGACAATAGGAAAGAAATCAAATTTGACGACACGGCGAGTTCCAAGGTTGGATTTTTAAGGAAAAAACATACTCAGCTACAGGAAGTATTGTTTAGTAGATGGCCACATCCCAACTTAAAAAATGTATTGCCAACTACACTAAATATTAAAAAATGTATTGTTAACTACACTAAATATATGTATTGCATGATGACATATATCAATTATGATGATATGTACTCAACATTACAACATTTTATTTCGGTACACCGTTCATTAAAATCTGATGTTGACCAGTATTGAATGGCGTTGACCGATATTGACTAATAAAAATATGCATTTTTTTTTGTTTTTAATATTAGAAACGAAAAAAAAGATTTAGTTGAATTATTTAGGAATCATTTATAGTGTTTTATAATGTAAAACATATATGGATCCAAAATAAAGATATATTCTATATAATTCCATTAATTTAGTCTTATAATAGTTATCTTTTTCAATTTCAAAACTTAACTAAAATTGAAATAAAAATCATTCATAAGATATTAAAACTTAAATTCAAACCAGATAATCTTGTTATAATAAATCAAATAAGAAAACTATTTATTTTAACTTTATTAATTTAAAAACATCAACTTCTTACTTAATTTATCTAAATATAAAATTAATATTATTTAATATTCTCAACCACAAAAATATATCTACAACAAAAATACTTAGAACCAAACCCAATACATATCAAAATTATTAGAATTATTGAAAAATGTTATATACTCATGGTAAAAAGAAAAAATTTAATATCTGAAAAAATTATTAATGATTTTTCATTTCAATTTTATTAATTTTTGCAATATAAAAATATATCATATATCTGTTAATTCATCCAGTCTTATAATAGTTAGTTTCTTTTTCTATTGTAATTAAAAACATCAACTTACTATTTGATTTATTTAAATACAATGTTTTTGTTATTTAATAAAAGAAATCTATTTGATTGTAAACAACAAAAACACACAATATTTATTTTTAATATATAGAAGATCCAAAAAATTGAGTTTGCAAAACAATATATTTGACTGTAGAAAATATTCATATATATATATGAATTTAAAATAATTATTAATAATTTTTATTTAACTATTAGTTTAGATTCAAAATTAAAATTACTAATTATAAGAATGAATACATTAAAGATGTAAACATTATTTTTTTGGTTTCTAATATTAAAAACAAAAAAAATTACATATTTTTATTAATCAACATCGGTCAACGTCGGTCAATACTGATCAACACCGAATTCTGATGAACGGTGTACCAAAATAAAAAAGTTGCGATGTTGACTACATGTCATCATATAGTTGGTATATGTGACTATGCAATACATATATTTCGTGTAGTTGGCAATACATTTTTAAAGTTGGGATATGTGACTATATATCGAACAATACTTTATGTAGCTGAGTATTTTTTTCCGATTTTTAATGTTGTTCTCAATTTTGAATAACTCGAGAAAGGAAAAAGCGTAATTACAGAGTTGGTGAAGAATTTTAGAGATTGGTCGGCAGGAGAGAAATCTGTGGAGTGCGGAAGAGTAAGGATATGACAATTATAGTCACAGACGATTATACCCTCGTGAATAAGCGGAAACTACCATTAGCTCCGAACCGGTGTGATCGCGCCGTCAACCAAGGAAGCGTGTGTTTAGAAGTCGCGTCGGCGTGACGTCTGGTTAAACATGAATCGGTCGTGTAGTGTACGGTGGGATTTTAGAGACAATGTTGGCGTCACGTGTCTTTTTGTTTTCTCATTGTCGCACCGCCGCTTAAAAAAATATCTTTTGCCGGGATAATATATTTCATAACTGATGACAAAAAAAGAAAACAGATATTGAGATAAAAGAGAATGGTTAGGTGTGAGATTATAACTTTATAATTCACAGTTCAGTTTTGTTTGGCTGCTAATAATGATCCATCTTAATCCTTTTGGTTAACTGAAAAGTCAACAATTTTTGGTAAACAAAAAAATCTATCTTTTAGTTAGGAAGATATTGGTATAAGTATGATGTTGATTGTTTTAGGTGAAAACAGTTATCTCTACAATAATGGAAATTTCTATTATTAACCTAGCCTTTGACTTGACTTGACACAACTCAACGTCTATTATTGTTGGTGAAGTTTGGTGATAGTTTCTTGGGAGATGTTCTATCATTTTACCTTCTACCTTTGGTTGCTTACCGATTCAGATTTTTCATGTTTATGAAGCATCTCTGTTCAAACTGAACTTATGGACTCAGCAAGACAAGGCATATTGAAGATTATATAACAAGAAAACAATTTTTTTGGTTAACGACAAAACAAAGCAACAAAAGAAATTGATGGTTCTATAACACAAGGAAAACAAAAATTTACTTTTCAAGGGGTAATGATTATGAATCAGGCAAGAAGTGAATTAATTCATGAGATTCAGATTTGAATTTGAGTTTTCATCCACATACTCTATATGGAAAAAGCAGATTTAGCTCCACGGATCATCCCAACCACTGGGTCCTTCCCTTTTGACAAAACCCATAATGGCTTGAACAGCTTCATGAACTCTATTGGAGAGAGAATGATTCCCATGCTCTATCTCCACTTTCTCTGCTCCACCCATTGCTTTACTTAATCTGTAATCACACAGAGATCTAATCATTCATTTCTCTATCATTGGGTTTGTTCATGTGCAATCATTCGTATATCATTTTGATCCAAAGTTTGCATCTATAGTTCTCCATCTATACCTATATTCTTATTGTTACTTTAGTCTAATGGCCTCACCTATTAACCAATGCCTTTTTGTCGACATATTCCGGTACATACTCATCACCCATGGAGAAAATCACCTGTATAGAAGAACCAGGACATAGATGATAGAAGAAGCTAATCAGTGCCCAATTAGCCACCACAAGAAAAAATTATGTTCATCGGGACTGGAAATGCTTGAGATGGTTCCTTTTGTTTTACCTGACAAGGTGTGTTAGCCATATGCCCAAGTCTAGTTTTCAACTGATCATCACTAAGGTCAGAACTAAACATATCGTCATCCCCCATGTAAGCGCAGAGGGAGTGATATCTGCAGGACGCAAGCAAAATATAATTTTTTTTTTGTATCTAGACATGTTTAAACACACAGTACTTCCATTTTAAAGGCTGCGACTATGGTACAAAGACGTCTAGAGATTTACCTATACGCAGAGATTGGAGCACAAGGATCAGCTTCTCTAGGCATTAGCTCCTCCCCTTTACCTTCTTCTATCATGTTTGCAGCCAAGTCTATCATAGTTGGTGTTTCAGGAAGCGTTGCTTTGTACTCTCTATCACTGACCGGTGCCTACATAATTATTGCAATAACCAGTATGAGCTAAAGTCGAAACATACGATACAGCACACAACACAAGACCCAACTTCAAGGCCTTTCACATAAGAGAATGAGTAGCTTTAAGAGAATAACAAAATGTATAAGTCAGAATCTAGAATTAGCACCTGCAAAATTGCAGCTCGGACAGCTCGGGAGCATGCAGCATTTGTTCCCATATAATAAACAATATCCTGTTTCAAAGTGTGAGACGAAAGAGTTTATGTCATAACTTTCTTACAGAACCATGAGGAAAACTGTTTGGGAGCATAACCAATCACCTGGCAGCCAGTGCTATGACCAAGCAGAACAACACCCTCAGAGTTCTCTTTGTTGATGAGATAGTTTATTAGCTGGTCTATCTCTTGAGCATCCTTCATCAAAAGGAACAAGAATAAATTGTTAAGTAAATTGCTGAATGGAGAAATTCTTAGCTTTTCGCTAGAGACTAACAATATAACAAGGCAAGAAGAAATCCAAATCAAGTAAATCATTACTTGTTTCAAGCTGGAAGTGCCAAATCCAGAATACGAAGACGACATCAGTAGTTGAACAAGTGACCATTTCTCTTTATCCAAAGCAATTGCAAGAGGTTCCAAGTAACTGAAACGGCCAATTTTTATGAAAGTTCTAATCAATTAATATACATGAAATTTTCATAGGCAAATTCATGCCAAAAGATAAAGATTAAGATCAAAAGGGAGAAGCCACATACTCAGTAGCTAAAAGTCCATCGGTTAATCCACCGATAAATACCACTTGTTGTTTATACTCCCCGGTCTTAAAAGCCACCTAGAGATACACATGAAACAGACAAGCAAAGCTGTTGTTACCTCCAGAATCTAACCTAGAAGAATTCAGAAAGGTTAACTTGGATGATCACTGCTGCTATATAAACTAGTCAACTCAATTGATGCAAAACATGAATTCAGAGTCTCTCACATGGGCTTGGAAACGTTAACCTTAAGCAACCCAATAAAAGGAGCCAAAAAGGTTTCTCCTTTTGGTTTGATGTAACTCAAAAGCAAACCCAAAATCTAAACAAATCGAAATTGGAGAAGGAAGAGAACCTGAATAGATTTGGGACCGTATTTGAACAAAACTCCACGAAATTGATTCTTCCCTTTGATTGGTCCACCGTAATCTCCGCTTCCGCTTCCGCTTCCACCTCCAGCCATGGAAGAGCTTTTTGATAGCTTCGCGGTGCCGGATTTGTCACCACGGCCACGAACGATTCCGGAGAACCAGGACGTTGTCGTGGAGGGTGAAGAAACTGTCGCCGTAGAAGACGATGATCCCGATGTCGACGCTGCCGCAGTAGCAGCGGCGGCGGCGGAAGAAGAGGGAAGGGAGAGAGACATTTGTTTTGGTTTTGGCGACTGTTGTGTGTGGCGGTTTCAGATTTCGTTTGCGAGAGACAAAATGAAACTTTTAGAGAGTGAAAAGCACGCTCCGTCATGCGCGTGGCGAGAGAAAAAGTCGTTGGTATTGCATGTAACGTCTTAAACTCTTTCATGACATTATTTAGTCTACTCTCTCAAGTCTATTAGACAATTACGATGGCTCATAAGTCATAATGATAACTAATTAGATTATAATACTCTGCCAGTCTGTTGTGTGATGTGTGTATTTGAATATAATAATTATTTTAATTTGACGATTTAATAAAATATTAAAATATTAGGATCTTAAATCATTTTGAGATGTAATGAATCCTTTTGTAGAGCCCAATAAGATAAACAAACTAGGCCCATCTACTGACATGATTTTTTCGACTAGTGTGACTTTTTTTTTTATGTAATCGACTAATCGTTATGATTAGTTTAAAATTTTGGATTACTGTATAAAATTATATAGTTCACCGGAGAATCCATCCGACAAAAGAGAGTGTATTCAACTTGACATTTTAAGTGATTAGTTAAAATTTACAAATCCTATGTTATTCATTATGGATTTTAAAAAGTCCATTACAATCCACTGTTATTGAACTAATGATTTAAAAATCTACTTTAAAATCCATTATTATTCAAAACAGTGTGTGGATTTAGATTTTAATAAGTTTTAGAGGGGGTATTGAACTTGGTATTTTAAAAGATTTTAGAGTACTCTTAAAATCACTTGTTATTCAATTGATGATTTTTAAGAATCTTTTAAATCCTATGTTATTCAACTTGGATTTATGTAAATTTATTCTAAGAGATTTTGTTTTGTTTTTTTAGTTGAAAATGCTCCCCCTCAAAAGCATATCTTTTGTGGTAGAATTTTTCAGGAATTTATAAGAAAAAACTGTATTTCTTGAAAAATCAAAATTGAAATAGAAACAGTTTCACCTTATCACGTCCTCTTCCCCACTCCTCGGACGTTACGGATGATTGATTCAGCAAGAGTAAAACTGAGAATAAACCAAAAAAACAGAGTTTTGCTTTGATTTTTTTTCTTTTTTTTTTGGATAGGAAAGGGTTAATTATACGTAACACATAAACCAAAATTATTCTCTTTTTCCTCTAAAAAAAAGAGAAAAAATGGAGGGGAGGTTATTGACGGTGTTGGTCTGCCTCGTCTCTACGGTGGCGATTGTGAAAGCTAGCGATCCTTACTTCTTCTATACATGGAACGTGACATACGGAACTACCTTACCTCTCGGTGTTCCTCAAAAGGTGATTCTCATCAACGGTCAATTCCCTAGTCCTAACCTTAACTCAACCTCTAACAACAACGTTGTCATCAATGTCTTCAACAACCTCGACGAGCCTTTCGTCTTGACCACATTCTTTATCTATCTTCTGATAATCTATTAAAAGGTTTGTTATTACAGGTATTTATAGGCCGGACTCTAGATGCAGAGACTTCAACATTCTTTTAATATGTCTACATTTTGTTTGACGCATTTTAACGAGTATTTATGATGGATTGTGGATGCAGGAGCGGGATTCAGCACAGGAAGAACAGCTGGCAAGATGGTGTGGCTGGGACTTCATGCCTCATCCCAGCAGGACAGAACTTTACCTACCATTTCCAACCTAAGGACCAGATCGGGTCCTACTTCTATTACCCGACTACTTCTCTCCACCGCTTTGCTGGTGGTTTTGGTGGTCTTCGCATCTCCTTATTCTCGTTCCTTATGTTGATCCCGAGGATGAATACACTGTCCTTTTCTTTGCAAGTTACAACAAATCGTATCCACATTAAACTCTTGTCACCTCAAAGACAATACACAATACTGCACAACAACCAACACACATGTAAACCAATCTCCTAAGCTTACTTCTCATCAATCTAATCCCTTGTTAATCCAGAAAAATAAAAACATGGAACATAAGATTGTTTTGGTAGGCTATGTTGTCCATGTGATGATCATGATGGGATGGGTGTGTTTCTTTGCTATTATCATCGCTAATGCTATTGTGATTGGACGGCGTATTACCGTAGATATTGTCGTTGAAGTTGTTGTTGTGATGGTGATGATTGTGGTTGTTGTGTATGTAGTCGTTGAAGACAAACGTGAATTGCTCGTCGTTAAACCTGTCAAAGTGGTGGTTTCCGACGCTGGAGGCAGGTGGTGCAAGGTAAGCGATGATGAATTCACTTTGTGACGGTCAGTCTCATGACAAATCGATGAGAAGTCGAGAGCATCCATCATCGTCATCTAAGTTCTAAATGCATTTTTTTTTTGTTATAAAGTACCCTAAAATCTCCCAAAATCTAATAATAAAATCTCACCAAATCACAAAGTGTTTTTAGAAAAATATATAAAAACTCTAACAAATAACCAGAAATCTTCTAAAAGCCAATCAAATCTTGTAAAAACCTAAAATATTCAAATCCCACCAAATCCCTTAAAATACAAGTTCAATATCCCTCTTAGGGATTATGGAGAATTTAAGAGGATTTTATTTAGTTAGAAATACAGAAATCTAAATCTCATGGTTTTAGGTGGGATTTAAAAGAATTTTAACATAAATCATATCAACTTTCCAAAAATCTATCAAAATTCCAAATTTCTTTAAATCCCATAAAATCTTCTTAAATAATGGTTTCAATACATCCCAAAATGTATGATTCAGATTTCACTATATATGGTTTGTGAACAGAAATTTCCCATCATGACAACGATTTTCTTAATCTAAGCATTAGTGGACTGACTATTAGTTTTTTTTGTTTTTTTTAATTAATCTTATAGACTTTATAGCTATTAGTTATTGCAATATAAAATTTATTATTGTCTCGTAGTAACAATGATTGACGTTTGACAATGATAAATTTATGAGTTAGCTATTTTCTAATCAAAAAAAAAAAATATATATATATATATATATAGTCGAGAACATTCATATTCAAATATGAATATATATATATATATATAGTCGAGAACATTAGTCGAGAATATATATATATTCAAATATGAATGTTGGATGTGACACTTCATAAGATATATAACACCATCTTTAGTCGAGAACGACCCAATGTTATTCAGAAAATAAAAAAAAAGATATTTTTATTACATATTTTTATTTTTTATTTATTTTTAAAAATGTGTGCCAATAAATGAATGACACATGTCGAGAAGCGTTTCTCAAACCATTCTCAAAATTCTCCAGCAAGAAACGTTATTCTTTCTTTACTTTCTCTCTCATCTTTTTATTATTTTTTAATAAGAGTAACGATAGGAGCAACCTCCACTACAAATGCCTTAAAATCATCTCTTACCCATTTTCATTTTCATCTCTAAATTAGAGTTTTTGAGTCAATTTTACTCCAACTCATCTGCATTTTTTCTCTACATTTGAAAACTTCCATTTTTATATTACACTATAATTTGAAAATCTTCATTTTTAACTCTAAAATAAAAATAAAATGGAGAAATACATAGGAATGCTCTAACCTAGTATATTTTGTAATGTAAAATACAAATCACAATTAATAGATTTGTGATAAATAATTTTAAGAAACAAAAAGGTAATGAAATGGAAATACTGCAGCACTATGCTACGAATTATTTCTGCCAACATAGATATTAATCATGAAAAATGCAGAAAATGGGATATTTTTAGTTTTTTACCATTTAAAGATTCTATGACTAAGACCATCTCTGGCCCATTTTTCTAATAAAAAAAAACAATATAGAGAGTAAGGAGTTTTTTCCAACTCTATTCCATTATGGAGTTAAAAATAAAAATCTCTAAATTTTAGTTTAAAATAGAAATAGAGATCTCCAAATATAGATTAGAAAAAATAAAAATTTTGATATTAGAAATGAAAATAGAGATTGATTTGAAGAAATTTAACTTCAAACTCCATTTTGGAGATTATTATGCAGATGAGCTGGATATGGTCTAAAAACACTCTTAATTTGTACATTATGCTCCAAGAAGAAAACAAAAAAAAAGGTTTTTGGACCAAAGCTATGAAACTCTCTTTAATAATTTGGACATATTCATTGAAACACGAATCGGAGTGAAGATGAATGCTACGTGCGTCCGAATCTAACTATGTACATAATGTAATTTCTTTCTAATTTATATGAACGCCCATTATCGAATACTCTATCAAATCCAAAATAATGGGTGTGGTGTAATTTATGTTTTTTTACAAAAATGAAAAAAGGTGATGAGAGAGAGAGAGTGGGTGATTCTAAGAGTGTGGTCGATCGATTAATCATTTGCAAATGAGTACACATGTAGGAAAATCCATCTTTTATGCAAATGACGACTAATCTTAATTTTAAAATTATTAACCATCTTCGTATCATTTTTTATTGTCAATTTGTCACCACTAAATATTACAGTATTGAATTTAAACGCGAGACTGAATTATATAAGTTATCTTTAATTCTTTGATTATATTCGTGTGCGGAGTCAACACTCCCAAGCTCTATCCTAAAACTATGGCTTAACTATGGATATCGTTAAGCTTGATTGCTAGGTTTGGCTAAGTTATGACTTCGATTTTACTGACAAATGTTTCGTTCCTAAAACTGGATTCTTTTCTTTCTTAAAGGTGATATTACCATTTTCCTTTTAATTAATAAATTTGTCTTTTACAAAAAGAAATCTTGCAAATCATTTTTCTTCTCCAAAGTCACAAGTCATATTAACTTTTCTGATTGATGTTTTGAAAAAAAAACGGTGAATATGTTTGGTAACCTTAATACAGTAGAACCTCTATAAATTAATACTCGGTAAATTAATAACTTTTATAAATTAATAAATTTATCTGTTTTCAAGTTGGGACTAATGTAATTTTGGACACTATTCGATAATATAATCAAATAATATTTTTAAAAAAAATCCTTTGTAAATATATGGTCCCATCAATAATATAAATTAATAATTATATAGAATTATCCAAATATATGTATATATCGACACATTAATTTTTATTCGAGTTCATTTTTGATATTTTTACTGTATAAAAATCTTTGAGTGCTATCGTCAAAATATGATAATTGTTATTTAGGAAAGTCTCTCTATAAATTAATAATTATTAATTTATCAAGAAATTAAAACCTTTATAAATTAATAGATTTTTCTGGTCCCAATATTATTAATTTATAGAGGTTTTACTGTATCTTGCTCAAGATACACGATAATATATTTTTTGGTAGAAGAAGATACATAATAATATAGTATACATGCATACTACCAAAATATTTTTGTAACAACAAATTTACAATTATCTAAACCCAAAAAAAAATTCTATTTACTTTATATATATATATATATATTCCTTTCTGTATGTACAAGAGCCCTAGCTAGANAAAAAAAAAAAAAAAAAAAAAAAAAAAAAAAAAAAAAAAAAAAAAAAAAAAAAAAAAAAAAAAAAAAAAAAAAAGCGAGGCTTCTAGTTGAGCTTCCTAAGAAATATTTTATATTTATATTTTTGTTCATTCTGTTCTCAGTCTATTACTTATTTGTCTGCTTGTATATGTATTTATTCTTATGCCTCATAGGCCCAAATGGATTCCCAAAAAATGTTATAATATATGAGAAACCCTATCTCCACTTTGGACCATGATAACATTTTTTATTTTGAAAAGGGGCACTTAATTAGATAATTTTAATCAATTTGTTGTTTTTCTATAAAACTTTGATAGTTGCAATATTACTATTGTTGAACCGAATAAAACTCGATTTTTTATTTTTAAAATAATAAAGGGTCATGGTAATTAAGTCATCGGCAGAGGCCCCAACCCTGAATCGCTACTTAAAAGATTAGGGAAAAAGAACATTCGAAGAGAATAAATAGCTATCAATGTCAAATCTATGTTTCTTTTTAACGAGTGTACGGACACTTTTTCTTACGGAAAAAATAAGTACTGTATAACCTGATTAACATGTGTAAGGTTTAAGTACTGTATAACCTGATTAACATGTGTAAGGTTTAAGTAAAAAGAATTACGATTAAAGTGTTTAATACTGAACTAAAATACTACAAAAACATAACTAGTTTCAAGTACTGCGTGAGTTGTTTTTTTTTCTGCAAAAGGTTCACTTTTTGCTTTTTGTATATAGATGACAAATCACAATAGACATTAGCAACTTATTTTTACTAGGTAATTTTTACAATACCATAACAACTTTTATGATCCCATAACAATTTCTAGTAACAACTTTTATATCCGTCTTGTTGTATCAATCGAAATAGTGATAAATTAAGCATCGAACAATTTTTTTTTTGTATTTTCTTCAGAGAAAAGCAAATTCCATTGCTCGTCGCGTTGTTGAAAATAAATAGATCCCCCCAAATTGTTGTCACCTGGTGATTGCTACTTTTTTATATGACGGATGATTAAACATAGACCCCTAACACTGAAATAAATTATAAGTAAATAAATAAAAATCATTTTAACGAAGTATCCATTAGCCATTTCTTTAGCTAAAGTTGACTATACCCATTTTGTATTTTTGGATACTTTAATCTGCAACTACACCATCATAATAATAATGAATATTAATAGTTTCATGAAAGCTATATAATATCACCCTCCATAAACAGCCCCACTTCTGTTTGGAATTATATATTTGTGTCAATTATTTTTTTTTATTTATTTTTTTTTCTTGTCAACCGATAGAAATTTATTAAAATTCTATTTCAACCTTACGTCAACCCATACTTCGACCATGCATGTCATTTTTGGAATTAACACTATGCATATATAAGATTTCATAGTGCAAAATAAGATATTCTGTATATTGAGTTATATGTATATATAACTTCTTTTTTTGTGAAAGAGTTATATATGTATGTAGTATGTACAATATTGAGTTATGCATGTATCATGAATTTGTAGACGGAACAAATAAGCATAACTATATAACTATTTCTTTTTGGCAAACTATGTAACTAGTTAATTATAAATTGGTATTGATTTTTGTTTAGTTACATTCTCTTAGACAGTTTAAAGTTAATTAATCTATTTGTGATGAATTACTAAACATTTTCATCGTAATATTTGCACACCAACCATCAACATCAATATTATATATTAACTTTGTTATATTCTCTTATAGTGGTGACCCACGTGAGGGTACTTTCTTCGATCGGAAAAAAAAAAAGAAAGAAAACAAAAAAAAACTCGACGTGGTCAATGGCCAATCAAATCTCAAAGTCTGACCTTAGAGGCTTTTGGTTGGTCTTTGAGGCCATAGAAAATGGAATATATTAATTTTAATAATAACAAGCGTGCATTTAACTATTAAATTTTTGAATTCGATAAACATTGTTACTAAAAAATTGAACGACATTATACATCATCATTTTCATCGTTAGAGGTTAACCCAATATGATATCTTAATTTATTCATTCACTAAACGTCAAATCAATATAAGTTTGTCCAATCCACTAATTTGAATTCATCATATATGATATAATCTATGTTTGTCTAATGATAAGAACTCTCGTACAAGCAAATTTTTATATGATTCTCTTTTCATAAGAATTGTAACAGATTGTTTAAGTTTTGAACTGTAGTAATCTTTTCTAGGTATATAATGTTGCGTTGGTTTTATGTTGGTGTAGAAAATATATGAAGTGAAATTGCAAACGAATCTTGTACTATTTGATTCATTTTTTTGCATGGTCACATTCAGTTTCCTAACAAAACAAACATCTTTATACGTTTAAATAACTTTTAGAATATTAAGTTTTCATTAATTTTTATTATT
This sequence comes from Camelina sativa, assembly GCF_000633955.1. Classification (NCBI taxonomy): domain Eukaryota; kingdom Viridiplantae; phylum Streptophyta; class Magnoliopsida; order Brassicales; family Brassicaceae; genus Camelina; species Camelina sativa. The sequence goes on along the minus strand of NC_025697.1, from coordinate 8,350,456 downwards.
CTCGGCCTTTGTTAATTAAGATCAGTAAGTTTCAATCAAATCTAGTGGAATATATATTTCAATTCTGTAGAGCTTTTAGGTTTGAAAGGCTATTGATGTGATTTTTCATCATACGTTTGTACATGTTTTGGTTATACCTAAACAGTAAACACCCATACCAATGTACTATATATATATGTTTAACCATTTCAATTAATAAAAAGTTAGTGGCAATTAACAAAATGAAACGGGTCTTTGGGAATAAGCCAAATAAGAAAAAGCTAAAAACCGAAAGCCAAAAATTATAAAAGAGCTTCGAGACCTTAATTTATTCGAGTCAGAAATCGCATCATAACCAATATAGTTTTAGTTGATTCCACTAACTTTGAAATCAGATTTCTATATTTGTATGATAATAAGGTCCAATCAAACATGCTAGGGTATTTGAGATTTCTGATACAACGCATTTGTTTTTCTCAAAACTTAGAAAATGTTAACCAAAAAAAACTTCGAAAATGGTTTTGGAATTTTATATATTTTTGAAACTTGTTGCTGGTTTTCAACAAGCGCTAAATTCGTTGTCGTAGTTACTACTGAAGAAACAGTTCAGACGTCTTCAAAACAGGCACCATCAGAGTTGTTTGGGCGATAGAAACAAAATTAAATCATTAATTAGTGACAGAACCAATCACACTCAATGATTCTTTAGTGAAGCTGTAGTGATATATGTATGTATCATTTTGAGACACGTGTTATGAAGCAAGTATATGTAAATATATATATATATATATATTTAAAACAAAACGAACAGCATGTCACTGTAACATTCCAGCCACTATAAATTCTTCGAAGCCCCGATCTTTCTTCATCAACAACATATGCTCGTTGAGAGCAAATATAGTTTCAGTGTATCTCTCTCTATATCATGCATATGTAACTATCACTAATTATTCACATACACCTGATGAGCTAGAATCTGTAACTTGCCTTCTACTCACATTTATTTTCAAGATTTCCCAATTAACAAGATAAGTAGAAGATTATTGTTACATTTTTTCTTATAGAAAATTTATAACGATTGACAGAGAAGAGACAGTGCTCCGGGGAACAAGCCACTTCAAGGTTAGTAATATACGGGAACGGTGTCTCTACTTTGACCCCAAACGAATCTATTGCATGTTATTATGCCTTTGTTATATTATGCTTCTAATTAGATCTGTCTTTAAAATATTAATTATATAATTTTGTCCAGCAGGGGAAGGTTTTATAAGAATGAAGCCATGCATGAGGGCTCTAAGACAAGTGATTCATCAACCATTGTTAAACTTCCAAGGAAACATGGTCGACGGTCCGTTTTTCCGGCGAAAAGACAAGGTCGTTTTCGTCATGGGAGCCACCGGAACTGGAAAATCCCGTCTTGCAATCGACTTGGCCACTCGTTTTCCGGCGGAGATCGTGAACTCCGACAAGATCCAAGTCTACAAAGGTCTCGACATAGTCACCAACAAAGTCACTCCAGAGGAAAGCCTCGGCGTACCTCACCACCTTCTCGGCACCGTCCACGACACTTACGAAGATTTCACGGCGGAGGATTTCCAAAGGGAAGCAATCAGGGCCGTTGAGTCAATTGTCCAGAGAGACCGAGTCCCCATCATAGCCGGTGGTTCTAATTCTTACATCGAGGCTTTGGTCAACAATTGCGTTGACTTCCGGTTAAGGTACAATTGTTGTTTCTTGTGGGTTGACGTCTCTAGACCGGTTTTACACTCGTTTGTCTCGGAGCGAGTTGATAAGATGGTTGAGATGGGACTCGTCGACGAGGTTCGCCGCATATTTGATCCGTCTTCGTCGGATTATTCTGCCGGAATCCGCCGTGCCATCGGAGTTCCGGAGCTAGACGAATTTCTCCGGTCGGAGATGCGGAACTATCCGGCGGAGACGACGGAGAGACTTCTTGAAACAGCGATTGAGAAGATTAAAGAGAACACTTGTTTGCTTGCGTGCCGTCAGTTACAGAAGATTCAGAGGCTTTACAAGCAGTGGAAATGGAACATGCACCGCGTCGACGCGACAGAGGTTTTTCTCCGGCGAGGAATAGAAGCCGACGAGGCTTGGGAAAACGCTGTGGCTCGCCCGAGCGCACTCGCCGTCGATAGGTTCTTAAATTACAGCGACGACCTCCATTTGGACGGCACCGATATTCTCCTTCCCGAGATCTCCGCCGTCCCGCCGCTCCCAGCCGCCGTGGCAGCGATTTCACGGTAAAAAAAAAACGGATGGAGAATATATATATATATAACAAAAAAAAAGGGAAGTTTTAAACCACAATAAATGACACGTGGCGAGACTGGTCGGAAAGAGGATATAACCATGATAATGCCACGTGGCGAGATGGGTCGTAGCTGTCTCGAAGAAGATGATGACGTTTTCATTACAAGTATGTTACTAAAAAAAAAGTGTGTTACGGTTTAACGGAGAAGAAAAAAAAAACCAGTTTTGAGGGGAACTGAAGCGGACGCGCGGGGCGGACGCAGACAGTTGTTCCTTTGTTTTTTTTGTTTTTCTTTCGGTACAGTGTACTTTAGGGCTAGGATCGGGTCCGGAATAGTGTACGGTTTATACGGTGGATTAGGCTAGGTTTAAGACAAAAAGAGCTCGTTTGTCAACGCGGTTTTGGCTCGAAAAAAAACAAAGAATAAAGGGTTCCAACGGACTAGAAAAATGGAGTTTTGTTTGGAAACATAGACCCCACTTTTGACGGCGTGTTGCCGTCCGATGCGTGTGTGTTGGGTCCTCCAGTTGTGACGTGATGTGGTTTAAATAATTCAATCAAACGGCTCTCAAGTGATTATTTATGATTTGTGTCTCTGTCCATTTATAGTTATTTTTTTTACTTTTTTTTGGGCTGGTTTGGTTTGCTGCTAGTTAAACAATTCATGTTTCATGGATAAGCTTTTTTTAGCCTTTAAAAAAGACGAATGGAGGAATTTTAATTACGATTAATTAACACATTGGATAGAAATTACATCTGTTTATTTGTCCACAAGAAAATATTGTATCACTACTAAAAGTACTAACATAAGGATTAAGGAAGGAGAGATACTTCTGTGAGTTGATGCCCACTACCCACCGCCACACCTTCTGTCCATCTCTTACCCAAAATATGAAAAATTGCTTGCCCTTTTTTCTAACAAATTGGCATGACTTTCTTTTCTAAATCTAATCCTTACATTTTTAATTTCTAATTTTTTTTTCGTCTAAATAAAATTATATTGATTAACCAATGTTAGAGTGATACATGGTTGAGATTAGCCACGGAAGCTTGTACACAGAACTAGAATAAAAATCTACATGACTACATCCATATTTTGCTAAAACATGAGCTACATCCATATTTTGCTAAAACATGAGCTGAGCGGTTGCAGTTTCGTCTAACGAAGTCAAATTTCTTATCCTTGAACTTTGTTGCCCAATAAGCTATGTCTATGCAAATACTTCTAATAGCTACATTAATCGTTTTGCCATTGATGTTGTCAATGAGAATTCTGCAATCTCCTTCGAAAACGACCGAAGTAAAACCTCTTATCCAAACTTGTTGTATTGCTCCTAGTAATGCCTTTGTTTCCGCCTCTAGTGGTGATCTTGCAGATCCTAATTTGCTTGCTCCCCATGCTAAACTTTCCCTTGTGTGATCACGGATAATCTATCCTCCTGTAACTTATTGATTAATCTCATCAAATATTGCATCGAAGTTGCATTTAACAAATTGAAATTGTGGAGGACACCATTAAGTTGCGTCTGATGTTGTGCCATGAATAGTAGCTTGTTCTCTTTGTCTATTTGTCGCTTCTACCCAGTTCTGTACTTCAGATCTTGTCTGCACATGTATTGACATCAGGCTAGCATTGAAATTTTCAAAAACATACTTGTTTCGTGATTTCCATATTTTCCACATGAACCAGAAAGGAAGTAAAATTTGCTCAGTCGATGTCACACTATTAAGCTGAACATCCAAGAAAGCATTAAGGATGCTCTTGAGATTGGTTTGGAAATGTGTTAGTGATATAGTTGGTAAGTTAGCCAACTGCCATACCAATTTAGCATATGAGCATTCAAACAGAATGTGGTAAATTGTTTCGTCGTGTAGTCCACATCTTGAACAAATTGGATCTAAGTTCATGTCCTGTGTGTTCAGTCTAGTTTTTGTCTTTATAGCTTGAGATAACACACGCCACAGGAAGTGTTTTATTTTCGGAAGGATAGGAAGTTTCCATATCCTGTTCTTGATAATGACAGAACCATGTGGGAGGGGTGGTAATTCATGTCTATACTCTTGTTCATGTGTAGCAAACCAATACCCTGATTTAAAAGTGTATTCTCCCGATGAATGATAGTTCCAAAAGAGTTTGTCCTCACACACTTGTGATGGAATATGCATTTGTTGGAGCCTCGTTATGTCTTCGAAGGAGACATGAGCTGCAAGTAATTCATTTTTCCAGAAACGATTACAGCCATATACTTTGATGTAGTTTTGAATTGGATAATCTGCAACTTCTTCTATAACTTCAATCGGTCTAGGAGAATCAGTCGCAATAAAGTTATCTCTCCCAATTCGAATATGAGCTCCATCTCCTAGTTCCCAATAAGAGCCTTTCTTGATTAGATAAATACCCACCAGCATAGATGACCATCCATAAGATTGATATTTTTGTGATTTTGCCTCAAAAATTGAAGTGTCTTTGAAGTATCTTGCCTTTAGCAGTCTTGCTAGTATTGAGTTTGGGTTTCCTAATAATCTCCATGCTTGTTTAGCTAAAAGAGCATCATTGAATTTAGCTAGATCACGAAAACCTAATCCTCCTTCTCTTTTTGAATACTGCAGTCTTCGCCAAGCAAATCCATGGTATGCTTTTATGTTGAGAATTTTTGTCCCACTATAACTTAATTAGTAGTGTCTCAATATCATCAACAACTCCTTGAGGAAGTTTAAAGCAAGACATTGAGAAGACTGGCATTGAGAGTGCTATTGTCTTTAGAAGGATTTCTTTTCCAGCAGGAGAAAGTAGCTTAGATGTCCATCCAGAAGTTTTTTTTTTGACGGTGTCTATTATATACTCAAACATCTCTTTTTTCTTTCTCCCAAACTGTTCGGGGAGACCTAAATACTTTCCATTGCCACCATTATTTGTAATTTGAAGTACCTCTTTTAATCTGTTTTGTGTGGATCCATAAACCTTTGAACCAAAAGTAATTATTGACTTTGATGTGTTTATTTTCTGACCAGAATAGTACTCGTATACATCAAAAATCTCCTTCAATGCTTTGCAATTCCTGACATTTGCCTGACAAAAAAACAGAGAGTCGTCTACGAATTGTAAGTGTGTGATTGCAGGAACACCATTCCCAACTCGAATCCCACGAATATCACCTTCCGAGACCCTTGTTTTGATTAAATGGCTTAGGATGTCCGCACATAAGATGAATAAGTAAGGAGAAAGAGGATCTCCTTTCCGTATTCCTCTTTCTAGCATAATTGATCCAAATAGAGAGCCGTTAATCAACACTAAGTAATGGACTGTTTGAACCGTAGCCATTATCCAACTTATCCACTTGTCACAGAAGCCAAACAACTTTAAAGTTGTCTCCAAAAAACTCCATTCTACTCTGTCATAAGCTTTACTGACATCAGTTTTAACAACCATGTAGGTTTTAGATACTCTCTTTCTTACTTTTAGAGCATGCATCAGTTCATGAGCTACCAATATATTGTCTGTTATCATCCGACCAGGGATAAATGCTGCTTGGAAATCAGAAACTATCGCATCAAGATGTGTTTTTAGTCTAGCAACAAATTTTTTTTGAAATGATCTTATATAATACATTGCATAAGGCTATTGGTCTGAAATCCGCAAGTGTATTTGGATTGTTGATCTTTGGGATCATACATATATTGGTGTGATTAATTCCTGGACGCATCATTGATGTTTCGAAGAAAAATTTTACTTCACGAACCACATCTGGTCCAACAATGTCCCAGCATTCTTTGTAGAATCTTGCAGTTAATCCATCAGGACCTGGAGCTCTTTCATCACCAATTAGACATAAGGCATTGTAAATCTCCTTGTCTATGAAGTCTCGGATTAGTTCGTCATTGATTGAAGAACTAACTGTTGGTCTGAAATCAGCAAAATCAATCGGTGATACAGGGATCCCGGAAGTTTTGTAGACTGTTAGAAAATATTGTTCTGCAACCTTACCAATCTTTGTCTCCCCTCGATGCAGTGTACCTAGTTCATCCTTTATACTGGCAATATAGTTCTTGGCATATCGAGTCTTTGCATATGCTTGAAAGTAGCTGGTGTTACGATCTCCATGTACCATCCATTGTGATCTGCTCTTTTGTTGCCAGCATACCTCTTCATCATGGTATGCTTGTTCCAGTAGATTATGTAATTGTGGGATTCTTTGTCGACCTACTCTGTGAAAACTTGACATACATTTATTGATTTGAAATTGTAAATCATCAATGCGTTGAGAGAGTTCATGTTCTTGCGGTGTTTAAACCATGATAATGCTTGACGATAATTGCGAATTTGATCTGTTATCAAATAGTTATTTTCATTTCTCTGTGTGACTGACCATCCTTGTATAACAGTCTCTGAATCCTGGATGATGGATTAATCTCTTATCAAACCGGAATGATTTTTTAACAATGTGTTCAACAACACTAATGTTAATTAATACTGGTTTGTGGTATGATCCAGTGTATTCAAGAAACTGAGTCTCTGAGATTGGAAACATAGTACACCATGTCTTGTTAATAAAGACTGTCTAGGCAACATCTCACTGTGTGTCTATGACGTTCTCCCACCCAAGAGAACCGATCTCCTCTTGATCTCATGTCTTTGATGTCACAGACTGAAACCGTATGATGGAAGTTTCGAAAACTCCATTCATCCCTCATAGGTCCTCCCATCTTCTCCGAGTTAGACAAAATTTCATTGAAGTCTCCAAGGAGCATCCATCGACCTATTCTATTTGTGCCTATATGTTTAAGTCTTTCCCATAATATGTGTCTTAAACTTTGATTTGGGTGACCATAAACACAAGACAAATAGAAACACACATCATAATATTTAAGTTTTACATCGATCACTCGATTATCCTTACAAATCTTGGATATCGAAACAGCATTCGTCCATAATAACGTTAAACCTCCACTTCTACCTTGTGGAGGTTGCGTGATAACGTTAGGGAATCCTAAGAAAGTAGCCAAATCCTTTACAACAGCACACATATTTAAAGTTTCAATTAAAAACAGAACATCACACTTAGTTATTTTACATAAGCGAGCTAATCTCAAACGAGTCAGCGGTGTTCCAACACCCTGACAATTCCAGAAAGCGACTCTCATGGTGGTTTTGGGGGTACTGGGCCCCCCGTGCCTCCGTAGGTTGGTGTGTTGGATCCTTGAGATTCAGGTCCTCTCGTTTTCTTACGGATATGGCTCAGAACCGCCTTATCCTCTGCAGCTTCAACTTCGCGATAGTATGTTTTGAATCTAACTCTCTTTCCCCTCGCCCAAGGAGCATTTGAATTATCAGTTTCTTCCTCCAGAAAATCCTTCTTGGTGAACTCGTCTTTGTTGATTAGTTGGCGTGTAAAAAGCAAAGTCTCTCAGCAGTAAGGTCTGTGTCTTCGAAGACACTTGCCATTGATGATTCTAATGGTTCTCCATTCACTTGTTTGTACGCAGCAGAAGCCATTTGTAGTCCTGGAATTGGAACATACGGATCAAATGTCTGAAGAGTGTTCTCTGAAGCCGCATTGTCCCCCACATCATTATTTATATTCGGATGACCATCATCATCATTGTTATCATCACTATCCATTCCCGGATCATCATAGAAAGCATTCAGGACACACTCTTTCACATCATGCTGGAGAGAACCGCATTTGGTACAAAAGTTCTTCAATCTCTCAAAGCGGAACTGGATCAATGTGTTGCTATTCTCAACAAACTGAAAGTTTCGTTTAAAACGCAGGGGAGAATCTATATTCTAATCCATTCTAACCCTAACAAACTCAACCATTCTAGCATTCTCATCAAAGTCAACCTCCCTAACATATCCTATTTTATTACCCATGTACCTGGCCATGGCATTTGAGAGGTATAGCAATGGGATTCCTCTGATTTGCACCTAGAAAGGAATTATCTTCATTTCCTCCATAGTGATGTTTGGATACCAATGGTGAACAGTCACCATCCAGTCATTAAAATCCCACGGTCCCCTTGTGAGTACCAAATTCATCCGTGCTTCAGATTGGAAGACGAACTGTGCTTTGCCGCCACCCAATATTTGCCCATAACAAGTTCTTGGGAAGCCCCAAACACGCGGCATGTTATTAATCAAAGCCCGGAGATTCTGCTTCCTGGGATTGACAGTGGAAACCACCAAGGAAAATCGATTGATTTCAGTGGCTCTGGCACAGAATTCTGGTGGTAATGCAACTGGGACATCATCAATTCCCAGATCCAAATCTTGCAAAGAAGACCGAAGATTATCACTCATTGTTGTAATCGGAGTTTCGTTACAGTATAACAGAAACGAGAGGGAGAAATAACAGAACATTGGAGGATTTTATTGTTATCTGGCTATGGCGGTTTTCGATGATAGTTATCTGGCCATGGCGGTTTTTGATGGTAGTTATCTTCCATGAAAAACGGAGACCGAAAACTGCTATGGAATTGACCAGACAGAAATAAACCATCGATTTTTAACACAATAAACTTAAATCGATCGAAAAAACACTCCGAAAAAAGAAAACATGGCCGACGACCAAAGAAACCGTCATCGCCCAGAAAATCGTTTTTCTCAGAGAAAAAAGACGCCATTTTTTAATTTATAACTTATAATATGTGTACGGAAAACAATTCGTCTGTTCTTCTTTTTTTATATAATTAATATCTATATATGTATTTTAAAAACAGATTTTTTTAAAGAAGACCGTCTATATTGATAGAACTTAGGAATTATTCCATCCCATACCTATATGTAAAAACAATTTATTTACTATTCTAAGTCTATCACTAAACTACTATGCACATCTCTATTACTGTTAATTGTCTTTTTACATCCTTTTGCTATTTAAACATAATTAATGTATTTATAATTGTTGAATGCGTGAAGGTGTAGTTAAAAAAAAAAATACATGTGTATATTTATCTGTTTTTGACTTTTTGTAAATAAAATCCGTAATTTCTGATAATACTTTATTTTGGGGCTTTAATCCCCCGCTCAAGATCAAACTCGTGGGAAGAAAGCTCAGGACCTCCTTTTAGATGACTTCTTCTAAATATCTTAATATCATTACATCACCTTCTATTTGATTGTTTCTTTTTTTCTTCTCCGAACTTGGTTTATTAATCTGTTACGTACTTACCCTGTTTTAGAAAATGTGAAAAATTAGCTGAATTTAGGTAACTTAGTGTAGTGATATGTTTTTAAACAATGACTGCTTAGCAGTTGCATGCATATTATTTTTGGTATATGTATATACAAATATAATCATACTAGAACATGTAAATTGTTAATTTTGCTAGCGATATATTGTCTACCAGTACGCGTTTGTTCCAAACTTCCAATAGACAAATGATTATTTTCTTCCTTTTTTTTTCCATAACTAAATATAACATTTGTTGAGGTATAAATATTGTAAGAAAAAATTAATGATTGGACCAAAATGTGAGAGTGGATGTCAAAAACTATTCCCATTAGCCAAGTTGCCTTAAGAGAGTTTTGAATGCCTCAATTATTAGCTTTGTCTAACACGTTAGTCGTTAGATGTATTCGATCGAGCCACAAGCTGTTTTTTCATAACATATACTAATATACTTTTTTTATTTTCCAACATATCAATTATTACTTAATTTATCTTATAGCTTTTGTATCAATACGTGTCGTCAAAGAAAACAACTCGATATCAATGGGCATTCTTGAATTATTTTCATTTTCTTATAGCGATTCCATGTTTTATTAGTGATTTGACTAACTCAGTTTTATTTAGGTCCAAGTAAAGTATGTTCCACTTCTATGTACCTTCAAATCAGTCATTTTATAAAGCTATACTTTTATACTATATGAATTATTTAAGGACGAATAATTTACACGAAGAAACTGTTATTTAGAAAGGTGCATGCATTAGTCAGTTATGTCTCATCATCTTTGAAATTTGAGGCCAAAGTTATGGGCAATGATTAATTAATGATTAACTATGTTTATATGACAAGTTGTTAATCTTTAATTATTCTCGTGTGGTATTGGTGGAATTATGCAGTTATAGTGTAGTTATGAAAACTATCGCGAATTAGGGGAGCTAATATAGCAAGCGCGAATCTTAATTTTCGAAAAGATTATATCCTTTTTTTGTCGAGATGAAGGTGGTATATGGATGCCTACGTTTACTTTAAACTTACAACTATACACACACTCGATTCGTTTTTGTTTGTTTTGAGTCTTTCCATTTTGACATATAGCTCTATAAATTAATACTTTATAAATTAATTACTTTTGTTGGTTCTAAGTTGGACTAGTGTAAAAATTATTTTTTTAATAAAATAATAAAATAATAATTTTTTAAAATCATTATATAAAATATGATTCTAATGATATCATAAAATTAATACTAATTAATGATATAAATTTACATATGTTGATATAATATATGCTTTAAAAATTATATTTTCTTTTCGAACTTATTTTTATAAAACAATTGTTATGTTGTATTTTCAAATTATAATGATATAAAATATTTTATAACATGTTATACAAAAGTAATTTTTATTTTTTTTGTTTCAAGTTTTTAGATATGCATAATTTCCATTTTGATAGTTTTATAAATTATTAAAATACAATAATTGATATTATTATCCATAAATTTCAATTTAAGTATGTCATATATATATATAATTGAATTTATCTATAGTATTTGTAATTTATTGTCAATAATATTTTCTAAAAGTTAAAAATCCAATTTCAAAACCATGAAATTTATAACATCCGAAAGTCTAAGCTTATTTGAATAAAATTATCTTAATTTCTATTTTATAAGAATTTAAACAATTAAAAATACATTTATAAATTAACAATTATTAATTTATATTATGAAATAATAAATGTTAAATTATAGATAAAGTAATTTTATTTTAAATTATTAAAATTTTATAGTCCCAACATTATTAATTTATAGAGATTGTACTGTACACTAATTAGTTATACTAAAAAAAGAATTTTATACTAAAATACACTAAATTGTTAATAAAGTAATATCCCCGTACAGTATACATACACTACAACTCTGTTCTCACTTTAAATGGGCCGAGATATTAGGCCCACGTTTTCCAGTTAAGGCCTAATGTGAGATATATCATATATCAGAACAAGTTCGTCGTTTCCCCCTTTTATGGGGTTTGTCGTCGGCGACTTACTCGACGGAGAGATGGCTCTGTGTCAGTCGATTTCATTCCCGGCTTTAAACAAACACCAATTCATCGGAACATCTCAAAATCGGAAATTGTTCATCCTACCAACGACGGAAACTTCCAGATATCGTTTGGTTTCTTCATTGCATACGGCGCGAAGCAAACCCTGTTCTCCTCTACGGACCATCAGCTGCGTCGCCGGCGCTAATTCAGACGATGGAATTAGAGAAGCGTCTTCTCCTTCTACTTCGATTTTCGTGAAGGGTATGTCTGATTTGATTCTACCAGTTTTGATTTGTGTGCCTATGTAGTCCTAGGGTTTATACGAAAATAATGTACAGGGCTTCCAGATTCAGTTAGTGAAGGTCGTTTAAAGAGAGTCTTCTCGGAGTTTGGACGTGTCAGCAATGGTGAGTCCCTCTCTGTCTTTTTATATGCAAGACTCTTGACGATAACCAACATGTGAATTAGCATTGAATTGAACATAGTCAATAGGTATGTTCTGAAGCAGTTTGTTTAAGAGTTATAGGATTTGAGTTAGGGAGGTTTAACTTAATTTTCGATTGAATTTGTAACTGTTATATTTGTGGTTTCTTGGTGTTCTTGTTAAACATGCATTATTAGGGTTGATTAGAGACTAAGCATTAAGAGGATCAATCATTAGGTTATTTTTGGTTTAAGGAAATTGCCATGTAGCGTCGGTCTCAGTCAGTCAGAAACCAGGTGAAATCTTGTTTTGTTGCCGTGTGACACTATTCTTTTTGGCAGTGAAAATCATCGTAAACGAAAGGACTCGGCAGTCTTTAGGATATGGATATGTTTGGTTCAACAGCAAAGAAGATGCACAGTTGGCTGTGGAAGCTATGAATGGAAAGGTAATATAAAAAAGCTTCTTTGAAAATTCAATTTATTCTCTGTAGTTTGAGTTTCATGCTTTGGTGGCTCTTCAAGATCTTTTTTGACAAAAGCTTGTTAGCTGATACCGGGTCTCGGGGGAAAAAAAAAAAACTCAAAGCTCTCGATGGTGTCCACCAAAACCCACCCGGGAGTAGCCTCATGTTCTTGATTCCGGATTGGTTTTGAAACTTGAACAAATAACCTGAAATTGTTGTTAACACCAGTTTTTTTTTTCTTTCTTTGTTTTTAGTTCTTTGATGGCAGGTTCATTCTTGTTAAATTTGGTCAGCCTGGATTGTCCCGTCGCCGGAAACCACATTCCGATTTTCTTTTTGTAAATAAACGATCTTAACAATTGCAGTTTATGATGGAATGTAATATATCGTAGGTCGTAGGTCGTAGGTCGTAATTATAACTTATCAAATATCAATCACATTGAATTCAAAGTTCTCACTTCTGCCATTTGTATGGCTTTTTTTCTTCTTCTTCTTCTATACAGAAATTTCATTTAAAGAAAAACAAAAGACATTAAATACTACAACGAAACAAACAAAATTCATTAAACCGCTGATAAAGAAGACTTTGTGAGTTATGAGTTATGACTTCGACTGTCTTATTTGACAAATTCCAAAAACCACTGATCTGAACAAGCATCTACAATGTGTTAATATTTACATTTTAACATAATTTTAAAAAATTTCGTAGAGAAACAACAACAGATTCGTATGTAAAAAATTCGTACTACATTCCTCTATCGGTCGACCTGTGTCGGCAAAACTTTATTATCGTTTTATCATTTAAAATAGTTTTCCAGTATTTTATTTTCTCTCTATCTAATTTTGTATAATTTACTTCTCTCGTGACTTCTTATTTTTCCTAGTATTTATTAGTTCACAAAGAATTCTCAAAAATAAAATTTATTACCCCAAACCCAAACCTATGCATACACAAAAACCTATATGTAAATTAAAAAACCGGCCATCGTCGTAGTCGTCGTCCTCCTAACATGCTCCATCTTCTCCGCCACCACCATGCCACCTTCATCCTCCGCCTCATCTAGATCCGCCGCTAAACACAGCTCCTCCTCCTCCTCCTCCTCTTCTCTCAACCTCTGCAAACATTCACCGTCGGCGACTCTCGACCTCTTAATCCTAATCCTCGTCCTCTTCTCCGGCACATTCCTCCTCTCCTCTTACTTGTCTTACATAATCCACTCCTTATCTCTCCTCTCCTCTCATTTCCCTTCAATTTCTCTCTCTTTCTCCTCTCTCCTCCCTCCTCTCATCTTCTTCTTCTCCTCCGATCATCATCACGATTCCGACGAAGAAGACGATCATCATCTATCCGGAATAGCTACTCCTCCGGTGTCGTTCTTCTTCGCGTTCGCTGTCTTCTTCGCGGCGTCGATTGCGTTTCTAGACCTGTGTTGCGGATCAAGATCGAGGAAATGCCGTAACCCTAAGTGTAAAGGGTTGAAGAAAGCTATGGAGTTTGATTTGCAGTTACAGACAGAGGAATGTGTTAAATCCGGTTCGGTTAAGGGGATTGATCGGTTGCCTTGGAAAGGAGGTAGTGAGAGCAATCCTGATTACGAGTGTTTGAGAGCTGAGCTGAGGAAGATGGCTCCTCTTAATGGTCGAGCTGTTTTGATTTTTCGATCAAAGTGTGGTTGCTCTGTTGCTAAGCTTGAAGGTTGGGGTCCTAAGAGAGCTCGGCGTCTTAAAAAGTATGTGCCTTTCTAACTCATTGTTGTATTTTTGTTTGTTTTTGGTATAAAACTTAAGTCTCGAATGAGTCAGGTTGTTGCACTGGTTTGTGAATTTGGGCTACATTGGTTAGTTGGAACTTGGTGGCTAGTGAATTTATAGGTTTATGCAATTCCTATTAGTTCTGTTCCTGCAACGTTTTGGTGCCATTGATCAGTTTGAGACCAGTTACTAGTGAATTTATAGGTTTATGTAATCCTCATTGGCTACGGATTTTAGAACAAACCCTTAAGGCTTTGATACTTCTTATTATGGTGCTTATTCCAGTTGTTATGGTGAACGGAATTGTCAATCCATGGATAGATTAGTAGTTTTGTGATTATGCTCTTTCAAAGATATGCTGTGATCTTTTTAGCAGATTGAATCTGTTTTTTTAGAGGTAACATGACTCTCTAGTTGTTTGATGTAGTGTTTGTCTGGTATGAAAGAGTTAGCGCACATGCAGCCATAATCATGGAACATGTGCTATGTGCATCATATACCAGATTTGATTTAAAATCTCCCAAATTTCACTTTTAAGTAGTTGTGTAAAGTTCATCATCTTCAGTTTGGGGAACTTATGTATAGCTAAACCGTAACGAGATGCTAAAAGTTGAAAACTTTAGGATCAGTTTTAGAGCATAAAGTAATGGGTGAGTCAAAATTGCGAATATAGCGGGAAATGTTAATTCTAAATTTGCCATGAACATGTCCCTTGTCTGTTGAGAAGTGGTTCCACTAGCTAGGCAGCTTACATCTTTACAATATGGATAGCTTCTGTCTAGCTTTTTGCCTACCAAAGAGGAAACACTCCATTTATTTTTGTAATCATCTGTCTAGCTCTTTACTTTCCTGTTTTCTTGGTGATTCCTGAATTCATCATAATAATTAATGATTCTTGATTTATAGACAAAAGCTTTTAATTAAGGATTCCATTTTGATTTTCAATCTTGTGCTGTGTCTCTTACTTTGTTTGCACGTATTCTTTGCAGATCGCCGGCTAAATTAGCTGTCAAGGGATGTGTAGACAATCACTGATCCGGAAACTCTCCAGTTTTATTATACTTACAGATTGTCACATTAAAAATTAGGAGGCAAATATAAATTATTTCCCCATTTCCTATAGAGTTTTTATCCCTGAAACTAAACATGTCATCTTATTGATCTTGAACACTTACTTCCTCTCTGTAACTATATACTCAGAAAATTCCAATGCCACAATGATCAAATCAAATGTATTTTACTATTTTTCGTTGTATTTATAGTCTTTTATATTAACATTACTTTTTTTTTTGTTCCTGATCAAACCACAAGCTATATAAACTCTGTGAGCTTAAGAGGACGAGAGAGCTTTTTTTATATCAAAACTGGAACTTTAAAGGTTTAGTTTTGTTGCTCTCATGGTCTCTTATGTACAAATCGATTCAAATTCTCCGGTCTCGTCGCTGTTGGGTCTTGTCTCCTCAGCAGGCGAGATGTTTCTCTGCTCCGAGTCTGACCCAGTTCGATTTCTCTGGCGAGAGTCCCAATAGTGAACGAGCACTCGTCTCTGCTCTTGGATCATGCGCTTCCAGTAACGACATCTCTTCTGGCCGACAAATCCATGGCCGTGTCTTGAAATCTGGACTTGATTCCAATGGATTCATCTGCAATAGCGTTCTTAACATGTACGCTAAATGCCGTCTCTTGGGTGATGCGGAATCTGTTTTCCGAAGTCACGCGAAGCTTGATTCTGCCTCGTTTAATATAATGGTTGATGGGTATGTTAGGTCTCGTCGACTTGTGGACGCGCTTAAGTTGTTCGACGTAATGCCTGAGAGAAGCTGTGTCTCGTATACTACTTTGATAAAGGGTTACGCTCAAAACGATCGGTGGAGTAAAGCTATGGAGCTTTTCAGCGAGATGAGACATTTGGGAATTATGCTAAATGAAGTGACTTTGGCCACTGTTATATCCGCTTGTTCACATTTGGGTGGGATTTGGGATTGTAGGATGTTGCAGAGTTTAGCTATGAAGCTGAAGCTTGTCGATCGGGTCTTTGTTTCGACGAATTTGTTGCATATGTATTGTGTTTGCTCATGTTTGAAGGATGCACGGAAGTTGTTTGATGAAATGCCTGAGAGGAATTTAGTAACGTGGAACGTGATGTTAAATGGGTACTCAAAAGCTGGACTTATCGAACAGGCTAAGGAATTGTTTGATCAGATTACAGAGAAAGATATTGTCTCGTGGGGAACCATGATTGATGGGTGTCTCCGAAAGAATCAGCTTGATGAAGCTCTTGTTTTCTACAACGAGATGTTGCGCTGTGGAATGAAGCCTAGTGAAGTTATGATGGTGGACCTTCTCTCTGCTTCGGCTAGATCATCGGTCAGTTCCATTGGTTTGCAACTTCATGGTAACATCTTGAAAATGGGTTTTGATTGTTATGATTTCATACAAGCAACGATCATACATTTCTACGGCGTCTCTAATGACATGAAACTCGCTCTTCAGCAGTTTGAAGCGAGCGTTGAGGATCATATTGCTTCGAGAAACGCTTTGATTGCAGGATTTGTGAAGAATGGAATGGTTGAGCAGGCAAGAGAAGTATTTGATCAGACTCGTGATAAAGACATCTTTTCATGGAATGCTATGATATCGGGTTACGCGCAGAGTCTTTCGCCTCAGTTAGCTCTTCATCTCTTTAGGGAAATGATCAATAGTAGCCAAGTGAAACCAGATGCAATCACAATGGTGAGTGTTTTCTCTGCTATTTCATCTCTAGGCGCATTGGAAGAAGGGATAAGAGCACACGAGTATCTAAACCGTAGCTCAGTTCCTCCCAACAACAATCTAAGCGCTGCTATCATCGACATGTACGCTAAATGTGGTAGCATCGAAACGGCTCTAAACGTTTTCCGCCAAACGAAGAACATTTCTTCGTCGGTCTCTCCCTGGAACGCAATCATTTGCGGGTCTGCGACACATGGTCATGCAAAACTAGCTCTTGATCTCTACTCTGACCTCCAATCTCTCCCAATCAAACCAAACAGCATCACATTTGTCGGTGTCTTGAGTGCATGCTGCCATGCAGGCCTACTGGAGTTAGGCAAAACGTATTTGGAAAGCATGAAGAGGGATCACAGGATCGAGCCTGACATAAAGCATTACGGATGTATGGTTGATTTATTGGGGAAAGCTGGGAGATTAGAGGAAGCAAAAGAAATGATCAAGAAGATGCCTGTAAAGGCGGATGTGATGATATGGGGGATGTTATTATCGGCTTCACGGACTCACGGGAACGTCGAGATCGCCGAGCTTGCGGCTACTGAGCTAGCGGCGATGGATCCATCTCACGGAGGATGCAAAGTTATGCTTTCGAACGTTTATGCAGACGCAGGGAGATGGGATGATGTAGCTTCGGTCAGAGAAGAGATGCGGACGAATGATGTTGAGTGGTCACGTGCCTTCAGTGGTGTTGTCTGAATTGTTCCGGCCTAGTAGAGTTCTACCAAAGCTGAGCTGGTTTATTTATGTTCCAAACGAAAGTGCTTTGTATTTTAAAAGCTCTTTGACCATTCCTGAAAAGATCTCCACTTTGGTAATTTTGTTTAGACTTCCAATGGGTCTTCTCCATCAAATATTCGAGGGTATTATAAACTATAGTTTACGAAGATGAAATTTGAAAATTTGGACTAAAACTAAAGGAATAGAGTTTGAGTATACATTTTAAGTTACAATATTTTCATTCTCTTATTTTTTTTCAACACTCTTCTCAATCTCATGATTGATATTTGTCAGTTATCATATAAGTTTTCTTCAATATATTTCTTATCTCCAATGTAATTAAAACAAAAAACAAAAACAAAATTTTCAATTCAATTTATCAACGAGAATATTATTATTATTATTATTTTTTAAAAGAGATTTTGAGAGTATAATAACAGCTATATTGTCTATTCAGGTATTTTAATGAAGGTGTCTATTTTTCTTATTTTATTTTGATTTCGCAATATTTAAGAAGTTCATAAGCAAATTATTTTGATATTTTTCCAAGTACGTCATCAGTTAATTAACAAAAAATCTTCAACCATATCGTCAATCGAAAACAGAGGAACGTTAACTCTTTTTTATTTGGTATGTTAACTTAATAAAAAAACGATGGTTAATAGAAACGGATGATAATTTATTTAAATTTTTGTTCACATGTGTCATAAAAAACGTGTCATACATGATACAACACCCTAAAAAAAACACAGTGTAACCATATATGAGTGTAATAACTAATTATTAGTTAAAGACGATCATATCATATTGTCATGTGAGATTAATTATATTTCTGGGAAGGCCACGTGGAGCAGCTTGTGTTATTGACCAAGAGTGACTCCGATCACCAAAAGCGAGAGACGATCTGCTAAGGTCGAACTCGAGCATATATATAATCTTGAAGCTGATGGGTCCCAACCACCATCAAATCCTTCGGATTCTTTCCGCCGTCAAGGAACGCCAAACACATCACCGTCTCCGTCACTTTTACCACCGTATTCGCACCGTAAAAACTCCACTTCGACTCCTCTATCACACCTGGCACCCCAATCTCTATCACCGGCACATTAATTAAACCCCGTCCTCGTGTTCTTTCCTGCAGGTCGTGCGTCGAAGCAGTCTTTAAATGGTGCAATAGCTTGAGCCTTAGATATTCCCATTGTCTGTGAAAAAAGTTAAACCCCTAGAGCATTGGCCACCAATCCTTGCTCTTAGGGGTACTTTTAATAAAAAATAAAAAAATATTGATAAAGTAAAACAGAAATTGAAAAACGTTTTTTGGAGGAGAAACATAAGAATTTTTGTTCTCGCAGTTTAGGGTTAGTCATCTTTTTCTTTACAGATTTATTATTTAAATTTATAATAATATTAAAAGAAAATAATTAAAATATATTAATTAGACTAACGAGCAGCATTGCTAGCTCTGGAGATTTAAATACAAACATATATTATTTAGTTTTCCTCTAGATCAAAACATAAAGAATCGCCTTTGTTATGTTATATAAAGTAACACATGTAAACGTTTTTCATGTTTAATTACATGCATGTTTTTCTCATCTTAATATCTTTGAAGAAGAAAATAAAAACCTCGAAGATCAAAACATGAGATTTTATATATGCAAGACTTAGCTTTGTAATTTGTACACACTAATATATATATATATATATATATATATATATATATCTGGAAGTTGTATTATGCAGATGTCATAACAATTTAATGACATATGAAAATGAATGGAGAAAGATGAGTGGGTGTATCTTAATTAATTAGTAGACTAGTTTAAGTAACATTTAGCATTGATTGGTATGTATTCTATGCAAAAGGAACTCTCCTCAAGTGTTGTTGGCCTTAGTAAGCGGCACTCATTCACGTGGTGGGGTATTACAATCGTAGGTTAATAGGTCAAATTATTTTTCTTTTCAAATTTACAATGTTGAATTCTTTTTTTTATACCTGTGCTGTGTATCAAAATTTGGTATATATGAAATGAAACTTCCTTCACCCTCACTTTGTAGTGCACACCTTTTTGTTTCATGTAAACAAAAGTTGCTTAAAATATATTTTATTATTAATTTTGAAAAAAGTTAGTTTAAAAAATTCGTAAGAAATTTTAGAATTACACAATCAAAAACCCATACATAATCAAAAGAAAATAAAGTATATAAACTTCATCAAAATATCTAAGAAAGCAGTAACCTCACGACCTTGTTAAATAATCCATTTCCTCCACTACTCTCATTTACCCTCTACCTCTTCTATAAACTCTTACGTTTTGATATCATCTCATAAAAATCAGAAGCTGTAATAATGGGAACTCATCGAATTATCACTGATCTCGTCGCCCTTTGTTGTTTTTGCCTACCTCATCTCTTTGAAGCTAAACCCTTCGGAGTGTACCATCAACAAGTGTTCGTGGATCAATCGGGCCATGGAAATTTCACGACCATACAAAAAGCTATTGATTCGGTCCCAGAAAACAATAATTATTGGTTCTTCATCAACGTTAACGCCGGCCTTTACAGGTCAGTACTGTAGCAACATTTTTAATTGAAGTTACACATATGTCTTGTATATGTGAAAAGTGCTTAGTAATGTTTTTTTCTCTGTCTTGTAAAATAAAAGAGAGAAAATAAAGATACCATCTGAAAAATCGTTCATAGTAATTATCGGAGCTGGGAAAAGGATAACGAGGGTTGAATGGGACGACCATAACTCGATTGAACAAAGCCCTACCTTTGCTACTTACGCCAATAACACCATCGTTAAAAGCATCACGTTCACCGTACGGTGATTTGTATTTTATTCTGGCATTTTCTTTCTGATGATTCCTTCTTTTTATTAGTTATATATAACTGGTTTCTTTGTTTATATGTTTTTATAGAATTCCTGCAACTTCCCAAGCAAAGGGAAAATTAACAATAACCCTAGAGCTGCGGCCGTGGCAGGGTTTATCGGCGGCGATAAGTCGGCTTTTTACTCGGTAGGGTTTGCTGGAATTCAAGACACCTTGTGGGACTCGGGTGGCCGACACTACTTCCACCGGTGCACCATCCAAGGCGCGGTTGATTTCATCTTTGGTAGCGGCCAATCTATCTACCAGGTGAACAGTTACATTCTTCACAAAATGATGATATTGGTTTTATAACTTATAATAACATCATATAAGTTTGGTCACCATTTTTCAAAAACGCCTAAAAACTAAATAACCCGAACCAAACCCTGATTTCCGTAACAGCCCTTCGGTTTTCACATTGTAGGACTCAAATCCTATTTTATCCTGGTCTGATTTTAATCATTTGGTTTGTGTTTTGGTGGGTTGTAGAGCTGTGTGATACAAGTGCTAGCTGGGCAGGTACTACAGGGAGCGGGTTACATAACGTCTCAAGGACGGAACAATTCTGAGGACACGAATGGATTCGTATTCATCAACTGTCTCGTTTTTGGAATCGGCACGGCCTTCTTGGGCAGACCCTGGCGGAGTTACTCTCGAGTGATATTTTACAACTCCAACCTGTCGGATGTGGTTGTTCCTGAAGGATGGAACTCATCGAACTACTGGGAGCACGAAAACCAGCTAACCTTTGCAGAATATGGATGCTTCGGTAGTGGATCAAATACAGAAAGACGTGTGAAGTGGGTTAAGAAGCTGAGTGGATCTGCCGTCCAAAGTTTCGCTGATCTGAGATTCATTAATCGTGATAGATGGATTGAAGATTTACCCATCCCTGCTTGATCTCTCTTTTGCTTCCTAGTTTTTTTTTTTTTTTTAAGATTTCTTAATGATCATCCCCTTTTTAAAAAATATGGTTACAGTAGCCAAAAAAAATGTGTAAGTGCTTTACCAAACCAATTTCTAGAAATTCTAGACGCCGATACGAAACCAAACATATTGTTTTTACTTGTACTGTTAAGTCTTTTTTTTTAATGGTTAATAGTTGAAACGAGAAGATGATGAGAAGTGAAGTATAAAGCCAATGAATAGTTTAGTATCATTTGGTTAAGAAGTGAGTTTAAGCGCTTATGTTCCGAAGCAAACATATCACTCAGAGATCATCATTAGAAATTTTAGACGTCAACACTCAACCGTCGTAGCCATGAACAGGGACGGACTTGCATGTGGAACTCTGATCATAAGTGCCTAGGTGTTGAGAGTATAGAGATATGAGTTTACGGCAGTCTAGCCACGTGAGATTTGTTGCGAGGTCAGGTAGAAGGTTTTGGGGAGATATTGTGGGGGATCCGACGTTGAGAGTGGTGTAGAACTGATTAGTGGGTTCATGTTTTGTGATCGGAAGAAGGTACTGAGAATATGATTTTAGAGTGATGGCGGCCAAAATGGAGAAACAGAGTATGAGATGCTTGAAGCTACCCATATTCGTTGTAAATTAAGTGATGAATGTGATTGTGATGAAGATGGACTATTGCGATAGGGTATTTAATTATTTATAGAGTGTAAAACTTATTTTTGGATATATAAAAAATGAAAACACAAAACATAAATTAAATAGAGATGATTATTATTCTTTTAATATAAACAATACAGTAGTTTTTTTTTTAAATAGTTCCTACCAAAACCACAATTCTGATTTCTCCCTCTTATCACACCAAGCTTCTCTCTTGCTGTCTCTTTGCTTTATTCACAGCCCAAACACGAAATCAGTAACAACAACAAGGAGATTAGGAGAAGGTGTCGTGACTTATATAACACTTCTTAGGGATTTTTCAAAACCAACAGTAAACCAAAAAACTCAAACCAAACCAAACCTATGAATTTAAACCAAACCGATGAATTTAAACCAAACCGACCAATTTCTAAAATTAGAAAACCAGGATGATACAGTGATTCAGTGAAGTTTGGCCCCTAATTGCTGCGTTGAATAAATTATAACACTTTTTTACTTTTATTAATGCATAAATGAAACAATGATTAGAGAGGTTAAGAAAATATAATTATTAGTCTGTATTAGTTTTTTTGGTATTTTATGGATACCTCATAATAAAAGTCATGTGAAGCACATGGAGTGAAGCGTTTCCACGGTTCTCTGTCACCCCTTCGTTCTCTCCTTGGTTTCTTTTGGATTTGTTTATAAATTATAATCATTGTATTTTATTATCTACAAATGTTATTGAAATTTTTATATTTTTTTCCTGTTTTATTGAAAATTTATTTCTTAGCCTGTCTAAATTATTTGGTACTTGTAAATTGAATTTTGTGCAATGATTTTTTAGTTATCATGATATATTTTAAATAATAACAAAATAAGATATATTTGATACTAGTATGATCATAAAAATTCAAATTATATATTTATAAATTAGTAGAGAAAATATTAAATAAATATTACAAAAAATCTAGTGTGTCTAAATTACTCATTAACTTCAATTGTGATTAACATAAGGTTAGAAATGCTTGAAAATTTATAAAATAACAAATTGTAAGAGAATTTACCCATTAAAACAGGTTGCATGTGTCACATGTGATGTACCATCCAACATCATTGTGATTACATGTGTTTGGAATATGATACTAGCTAGCATGAATAACTTATTCCATTTGTTAAAGACATAAAATTTATGAATTCAAAGATAAAATATCAAGTCCATTGTCTCCAATATATTAAAATATCATAAATGTAGGATATTTCACTTCATTATTATATTCCTAATCATCATATAAGATAATTCATTTTATTTCTAAGGCAATGTCTGATATTCAACATTTATCCTTATTGTTTTAATATCTCGACAATCGACAATTATAAAACATGTTATTAAAAGGTAAGATAATAGGTCCTAATTATGTAAAAATCTAAACAGGCGTATAATTTCAAACAGAAAGAGTATTATTAGATCAATAAAATGGTCAATAACCTATGATAAAATTAATTAGTTAGATGATTAATTGTATAAACTTTTATAATTCAAAAAGAAAAATCATCTTCAATTCCACCCTCATTTAGATGATTATATATCTTTGTCGGTTTAACCATCTTTAAGCTTGTTTAAAACTGTTTTTTTTTTAATTCTAATCAAGGTAAGAAGATAATTGAATAGATTGTTGTATTTTTTGTTGACACCCAATCAATGAATACTTTATACTTCAATAAATCTATGATAAATCAGGTAAATATTTTTTCTTCCGGTTTTAATTACTTGTCATTATAGAGTTAAAACTTTGTGTCACAATACTTGTCGTTTTAGATTTATAATGTAAATGTTTGGTAAATATTCCAATTTTATCCAACTGTTTTAATGTTTTAACCAATAAAAAGATTAGAAAATATATTAAAAAGGGATAAAACAAAAAGTTTATGATTTTCTTAATCTGTGTGAAACAACCTTAAATCTATACTAATAAAAAGTAGGAGTTATAAGCTCCTAAAGACGTCCACATAGGATTTTAAACCTCCAATTGTGATTAGACACTTCACTAATTAACATTTTTTAAAATCTCCAGAATTTTTTATATTAAGAATTATTTTAAACAACCAATCAGGATTTGACATGTCATTCATTAACATTTTTAGACAATGGTTCGAAAATTTCTACATCGGCTATGCACAATATCCTACATCGGCTAGAAAATTTTTAGACAATGGTTCGAAACCAGTATAAATAAGATTAATATGCTTCCAACAACGAATGAGCAGGAAAGCTTGATTTATCAGGCGTCCAAGTTTAAAAGTATATTCGGTTTGATCTGGTTTTTTATTTGGTCAAATTAAAACTTTAAAAAGTTTCAAAAAAATAAATTATAATATTTAAAAATTTTAAAATTATAAATATTGAAACTTTTAAAAGTTCTTAGCTTTTAAAAAGTTTTTAAATATTATAATTTTTAAATTTTAAAAGTTTAAAATATTATAAATATTGAAACTTTTTAAAGGTTCAAAATTTATATTTCGAAACCTTTTAAATGTTTAAAATATTATAAGTATTTATGTAAAACATAAATTATCTTATTTATTTACGTTTGTGCTTTTTATTTCTTATGAGCTGTAAAACATATTTTTGTGTATGATTTTATAGATGAGTTGATATTCTTTCATTAATTTTTTATTTTTTATCTTATTTTTTATTTTTATGAGAAAAGAAATGATTTTGTTCTTGGAGTTTGATGGATTAACAAGTTGTGTGGTAGTCTAAAAAAAAGATTTTTTAGTGGAAGAATGTGAAGAAGTTGAAGAAGATGAAGAAGAAAAAGTGTACAGCGAAGAACTAGAAGGTAAAAGTAATGATGACGATTGCCACAAAATTTGACAATAGAAATGACAAGAAAAAATATGAAGAATAAGAAAACATTGAATAAAAAACACGAAAAAATATGTGGTAGTGATCAATTAAATATGAAAACGAGTTAAATTCATGATGATAAAATTGTTTTGGTTTTCTGGTGGTCAAAGAAATGGTTTAGCATATGTGAGGTCATCAGTTTAATTCAACTCGCCTGGATGTCGAGTTAAATTCATGATTTTTTTTATCAGATTTGATTTTATAACACAACCGAGTTTTATACTTCAAAAAATTGTGTGGTCAAAGAAATGGTTTAGCATATGTGAGGTCATCAGTTTAATTCAACTCGCCTGGATGTCGAGTTAAATTCATGATTTTTTTTATCAGATTTGATTTTATAACACAACCGAGTTTTATACTTCAAAAAATTGTGTGGTCAAAGAAATGGTTTAGCATATGTGAGGTCATCAGTTTAATTCAACTCGCCTGGATGTCGAGTTAAATTCATGATTTTTTTTATCAGATTTGATTTTATAACACAACCGAGTTTTATATTTCAAAAAATTGTGTATCTGAAATATAACTTTTTCTTTAATACTAATTTAAATTTTTTATAAAATAATATTTTATTACCGTCAACAATCATATATAGTTTTTATCAAAATATATTCACGCTACGTATGAGTTCAAAACCTAGTGACAACTAAAAATACGGAGGAGGTAATTAGTTAGATAATCATATAAACTTTTATATTGCAAAAAATATATTTTCATATTAATTTTATCGTCGTTTAGATGATCATATATTTTTTTCAGTTTAAAGATTTTTTTTTTTAATTTGTCGGATATATATTTATATTTGTAGTTCCAACTAAATAATATTTTGAAGGAGTAACTGAATAGAGTTTGTAGTTTTTTTTCTTTTTTTCTGACATCTAATTAGGGTTTAAAAAAAAAAAAAGAAGAAGATATAAAAATAGGTTTTTAAAAAAATATCTACATTATGAATATAGTATTCGTGGCTTGGACATTATCCAAAAAAGCAAGCTTTTTCACCAAAAGTCGCGAGTATCCATAAACCTGGGGGCAATTTGGAGTTTTCGTACTTCGATAATCAGACTACACTTATCCGCTTTTTCAATTATCACACACAAACCCACACAAAAAAAAAAGAAAAAAAGAATAATAATCATATTAATACAAAACAATCTTGTAGTAGTTGTTCTGTTCTTCTCCATCTATTCTATTACACATTTTTTAGATCTCTCTCTCTCTCTCTGCACTTTCCTCTTACAAAACTATCCCCTTCGTCTCGCCCTTGTGAGATTCAGATCCTTCAAACGAACTTCTTAAGCTCAGAAGTTTCAATTTTTTAAAAAGAGTATAAACTCTTCTCTCGGCTTTCTCCAATTTCTACTATTTCCAAGGAGTGTGTGATTGATCGAATAAAAAAAACCTCGTCTTTCTTCAATCTCAGTGATTCTACCAATCTAAAGTTTGTATTTTTATTTCTCTTCCTTTTATTGCTTCTATTGATTTCACTTCAGAAAGCAACGAAATCTCGATTTAGGTATTCGTTTGTTTCACTTCTCATCCCCCAGAAATTTGCCTTCTCGAGAAGTACTCTGATTCCTTTTGATTCTGAGGATTTAGGGATTTGGATATAGAGCTTTGGGGTGACATTGCGTAGTAACTAATAATTCTGTAGACTTATTTGTTTTATATTTCAATCTTGAATTCGAACGAAGCTCACCACCAAGTTCGGCTTTTATTAGAGATTTCATTTGGTCTCCATAACTGTTATTTTGGATGCTCTGTAGCTGAAGATGCAGCCTGATCAGCGCAAAAAGGTCCATTCTTTTTCTCTTATCTCTTTCGTGTCAAATTCAGATTTACTTAATTAGAGATGTGTGAGATCCGATTATGTTACTTAGGATCTGTAACAATCTAGTTTTCTAGTCCTAATCGTTACTAGCTTTTGATTTCTTATTCAGTCATCAGTAGAGTTAGATTTCTTCACGGAGTATGGTGAAGGAAGCAGATACAGAATAGAGGAAGTTATAGGTAAAGGAAGCTATGGAGTTGTTTGCTCAGCTTACGATACACACACTGGTGAGAAAGTTGCCATCAAGAAGATCAATGATATTTTCGAGCATGTTTCCGATGCAACTCGCATTCTCCGTGAGATCAAACTTCTCAGACTCTTACGCCATCCAGACATTGTCGAGATCAAACACATCTTGTTGCCTCCTTCAAGGAGAGAGTTCAGAGACATTTACGTGGTTTTCGAGCTCATGGAATCTGATCTTCATCAGGTTATTAAGGCTAATGATGATTTGACTCCTGAGCATTACCAGTTTTTCCTCTATCAGCTTCTCCGTGGCCTCAAGTATATACACACAGGTTAAAGCTTGCAATTTTTTTACACAGATTATTATAGCATAAGGTTTTGGATCATCTTTCTGAAGATACTTTTTCTTTCAGCTAATGTCTTTCATCGGGATCTAAAACCCAAAAACATATTGGCAAATGCTGATTGCAAACTCAAGATCTGTGATTTTGGACTCGCAAGAGTCGCGTTCAATGATACACCTACTGCCATATTCTGGACTGTGAGTAGTATTTAAATCCTTACTCTTTTACAAGATCATTTTCTCTGGTATGAAACCAATCTTTGTTCTCTGGCTTTGTGAATGCAGGACTACGTAGCTACTCGATGGTACCGGGCACCAGAACTGTGTGGATCCTTTTTCTCAAAGGTGACCATGAGTTTGCATATATTCTTTCATCAAATGTTTCAAATCTGCTTAGGAAAATAGCAGTCACTAGAGCTTTCATTGTAACTTTTTTGGGTAGTAATGTTTTGTCTTTTAATATTTGCTTATGTTCAGTATACACCGGCGATAGATATATGGAGCATCGGGTGCATTTTTGCAGAGCTCTTAACAGGGAAACCTCTTTTCCCTGGGAAAAATGTGGTCCATCAATTGGATCTGATGACTGATATGTTGGGAACTCCATCTGCAGAAGCCATAGGAAGGGTCAGTGTCTGTTTCCACAATGCTTAACACGGCTGCATTGTTTCTTCTCTTGGCTGAATTGTTTGTCACTTGAATGTTACAGGTGAGGAACGAGAAAGCTAGAAGATACTTAAGCAGCATGAGGAAGAAGAAGCCTATACCTTTTTCGCATAAGTTCCCACATGCTGATCCTCTCGCTCTTCGTCTTCTCGAAAGGATGTTGGCTTTTGAACCCAAGGACCGGCCTACAGCTGAAGAGGTGGTTCACACATTTCGTTCATTACACTCATGATGTAATAACTTTGGTTGTAGTCAACTAAAATGATGGTTTTGTGTTACCTCAGGCGCTTGCGGATGTGTACTTCAAAGGTTTAGCTAAGGTTGAAAGAGAGCCCTCTGCTCAACCTGTTACAAAGTTGGAATTTGAGTTTGAAAGGCGGAGAATCACTAAAGAAGACGTGCGAGAGCTTATATACAGAGAGTCTCTGGAGTACCATCCAAAGATGCTGAAAGAATACTTGGATGGGTCAGAGCCAACTAACTTTATGTACCCGAGGTATAGTCCTGAGCTTACCTGCTTCATAACTATACTCTTGTGTACTCATCCATGACCTTTTGGATTATGTGTTATTAATTCCGCAGTGCAGTAGAAGATTTCAAGAAACAGTTTGCTTACCTCGAGGAACACTACAAGAATGGTACTTCTCATAATCCCCCCGAGAGGCAGCAGCATGCATCATTACCAAGGTAAGCTTTACTTCCCTTAAAAATTTGATAATTTGGGATTGTTTCGAGACAGAACAATGAAGCTTCTTTTTTTTCTTTCTTTTCTTTTTGCAGGGCTTGCGTATTGTACTCTGATAACAATCATCCGATGGCACAACAGAATTCAGTTGAAGTCACTGATGGACTTTCCAAGTGTAGCATCAGAGACGAGAGACCTCGAGGTGCAGACAGGAATGCTCAGATGCCAATGTCGAGAGTTCCTATTAACGTCCCTCAAACGGTTCAAGGTCTGTCACTTTATCTGTATATAATGTTATGATGCGGAACAACTCTGTTTCCTAAACATTTATCTGGTTGTAATGGAAACAGGTGCTGCAGTAGCTAGACCTGGAAAAGTAGTTGGATCAGTCTTACGCTATAACAACTGCGGCGCAGCCACAGGCGTTGAAGCTCTTGAACAACAACAGCGTAGGATGGTCAGAAATCCAGCTGCCGCGTCGCAGTACCCAAAGAGGACTCAACCTTGCAAAAGTAACAGAGCAGATGAAGATTGTGCCGCCGCCGAAGGTCCAAGCAGATTGAAACCAAACGCTCAGTATATACCACAGAAAGTGGCTGCGGCACAAGATACTGCAATGAGTCGCTGGTACTAGACATTATGTTTTGGTCTCGTTGAAGCCTTACTACTTCACGGCTTAGGGGGAACTAAAGGAGAAGTTCCTTTGAATCATCCATCGCATTATCAAGAGAGCGAAACATGAAGAGAGTAAGACATGGCTTAAGAGCGAGATGAGAGAAAGAAATGGTGAGAAGAAGTCTTCTTATAAATCCTGTCATTTAATTTGTCTTCATACCTTGGTGTTCTTAAGACAAACTTTGTTTATCGATGTTTGTAACAATTATACTGCCTACAATTCTTATATCCCCTGAACTCATATCTGTTTCACCTAACCTAATACTCTGATAAACACAGAGATTAAACCCCAAATTTCATTGGATCTTTGATTTATGAGAAAACATTGAAAAAATTCATAGTACTTGCTGGATCGGATTAGATCAGCCATATTATCCTTAATAGAGAGATTATACAATGCACAGATCTTTCTTCAATCTCTTCCGTTTAGTGCAACCGAGGCTTCACTCGTCTTCCGTTCGCATCACAACCATCAGCAAATATTTCTTTTCGATGCCCAGAAGCTATAACAGAGTGTTCACTAAGCCTTGCCACATACTCCAATATCTCAGTTAGTAAAGATGGACAACTCTTTTTCAGATAATCAAACCCATCTGTATGCATCACAGCTGATAAAAAACAAAACGGAAAAAAAATAAACAATTCTTCTTATGTGTGCATGGACAGTTGACTCAGATGGATTTTACAGCAAAAAGAATGATCTTATGTGGTTACCTTTCAGATTCTCTGGCAATGCCACGAATTTGAGACACACTGCTTTTAGTTGGAAACAATGATGCTGCTCCGCTAGGGCCAAGGTAGTTGCAACCGTGTTTATGGCGATCCCTTCACAGAGTTTTAACTCACAGATTGCTTTAAGCCGTTCAAGAGCATAACGGTCTGCCGCTGCAAGCAGATGCTGAGCCACAAGAGTAGAAGCCAATGTAGTGTCAGCGCCCATTAACTCTTGCATATCAGGCAATTCGTCCCAGTAGATAAAATGGAGCAACGCCTGCACAAAAAACAATATGGGAAAGAGGGTTCGTATCAGGTTACACATCCAAAGTAACACTTAAAGGAATCAAGGATCTGTACCCAGAGGAACCGACTTATAGGAACTATTGTGACAAAGATAAGACAGAAAATTCATATTCTACATCTCAAAACTTTAAGTTTCTACACTAAACTCATATTAACTCTAAACTCACAAGCCAATCTCTTATCATATGCTGAAGATCCAAATTATTAATCTAGTTGACTGATTGACTCACATAAAAACGTCTACAAAAAAAAAAGAATTTAAACATCGTAAACACATAGATATGTCCATGTATTAGCTAAGAAAAGAAGCATAAAGAAAGAACCTTATCCCGGGTGAGTAAACACGAGAACAGGAGTAGCGCCCCAGGAGAAGATCCCGGATGGTACATCCGTGAATAGACAATCCTGTATGACACCACCATCACTCACCCGGAAAAAAAAAAGGCAAGGAACCAAGAAATCTATCTCTTCCTATAAGACCATATAAGACCAATTGGCTGTAGCTAATCTACTTACACATTCCTAGTTCTAACAGACGTAAATCCCAAACAGAGGGTTAAAGAAAGGACCTTGAAAATGGGTGCTTCCATGTCTTCTATCATTATGCATTTGGTATTTGGGTTTCCTAACGGGCCAAAAAGCTGTGCCTTGAAAACAGGGGAACGCGTTGCAAGAACCAATTTGTGTGCGTTGTATGTTTCTCCGTCAACTTGGAAAATAACATCACAGCCTTTCCCACTTTCCAGAAGATTTCCCAACTGTTGTCCCAAGTTAGAGACAGGCACAGGTATATTGTAACACCTTGGTCCCTCCGTAACTGACTTCACTACACCCACACGGCACCTAACCAAGAGACTATTCTCCTTCAAATAATCCGACGATTCTAGACTGGACCTCCTGAAAAACCGCTTGTATCCCCTAAACCAAAGCAACAAACAAACACATTTTGTAAGCAACCAGAACATATCACAATCTCATATCCAAACATCCTAAATGCATCACAAAAAAAAAGCAAGCTTGAAACTTTCCATGCATATATATATATATATATATAGAGAGAGAGAGAGAGAGAGAGGGGGAGATACTCACCACATGCTTCCACGATACTTGAGAGTATAAGGACCGCTTTCGAGAGCTCTACCAAAATGGCTATGAACCTTATGCTTCCCATTACCACTCTGATCGACAAGCGTGAGCTCAAAGAGAGCCCTGACATCAGCTCCTTCGCTAGCGAGTGCTATGAACAAAGAAACGTAAGA
>NC_025697.1:8291863-8312265 GCF_000633955.1 Camelina sativa | reverse complement strand
CCACGATACTTGAGAGTATAAGGACCGCTTTCGAGAGCTCTACCAAAATGGCTATGAACCTTATGCTTCCCATTACCACTCTGATCGACAAGCGTGAGCTCAAAGAGAGCCCTGACATCAGCTCCTTCGCTAGCGAGTGCAATGAACAAAGAAACGTAAGACGAGTTATCCTCAGGACTCTTCCCATCAGGATAAAAGTAGATAGCCCACGAGTAACCACCGATCATAAACGTTTCGGAAGCGACGTATTTGCCGACACCAACGCCTTTGGCGAGAGAATAGCCACAGATCTTGAATTCATGGACGCCATTAACGGTTTCCGTGGTAGAAGTCGACACCGTGAGAGACTGGCTAAGCGATTTCGAAGATCTAGAAGAAACCTCCCCGCAAACCCTAGTTGTGCCCATCAACAATACAAAGATCCCCAAAACCAAAACAACAAAAAGATCTTTGCTTTATACAAAAAGCTTACAAGGAATCAAATCAAAGTATTGAAATTTGAGAAAACCCAGAAACAAAAAAAAAAAATCAAGATTCAAGAGCGATCGAATAAAAGGAACAAAATATTTTATAGGGGTTTTGAGAGTAATCACAAAAGGAACGAAACTGGAATACGGAATCGGAAGGAGAGAAGAAGGGAAGGATGTATGAATCGACGGAAGTCTCTGGTAGAGATGGAGCGTGGGGGGATAGATCGATGACGTCGGTGGATACGAAAATGGAAAAGAGAAAGAAAGAATGAAGGAACGAAGGAACGAACGAACGAAAGTGATACTTTGGGTTTTTTTTATAAACACAAAAAAAAAAAAAGAAGAGTTTGGGAGAGAGAAGCTGTAGGCTACAAAAAAATCTCTTTTGAATTTGTGTTTCTCTGTTAATGGGCAGCAAAAATCCTAAATGGGTATATTATTAAATGGGTCTAAACGGGTATGTTACTTAATGGGCAGGGGTTTTAATGGGCAGAGTCTTAATGGCAGGGCAAGCCCGTTTTAAGATCACTACAACTAATATTTTTTTTTTACGTGCAAATCTTCGACAACCTTTTTTTTTTCTTTTTTTCTTTTTTATTTTTAAAGTGCTAATTGAACAATATTTGAAATCTTTTTATTTGTAAACCAAACCAAACATAACCAACACCCTTGTAAGATCATAATCATCGGTTATATAGCCACTTGGCTGTCAAAAAAATTAATTAATAATATTTTAATTGAATTTAGTTATTTAATTGTTTTTTAATTTATGCAACCAATAAAAACATGTGTAGATTCACTGATTTAGTGTCTTGAGACTCTTTTTTCTCATCTCTCCATCTTTTTCTTATTTTTTACTTTTGGTTTTTATAGTTCTGATCCTCTATTAGGTGTGTCCAATAATCATACTCTAAAACCTCTCTTGGTTGGTAAGATGTAATATGAAACTTGTGCATGTGTTATGTTATTATTATCTGTTTGTCCATGAGGCTTGATGTTTTTCCAAAAACAATATTTAGGGGTGGTATTAGATTCTAACTTACGAAGATTTTTGAAGTTTAAACAGTAGAAACTTAGATCTAAGAGTCTTAAGAACGATCTAGTGTGCACATATACATTGTAGCTCTTGTCGACATTAATTCAAGGATTTAGCGAGAACTTTTAACATTAATTCAAGGATTTAGCGATATATACTATTTGCTTTTGTGTGCAGCTGTTTCTGCTGTTGTTGCAGCATCCAACCAAGGATGGTTGAACGCTCAACAGCTCCGTTCGCTCTTCGATGCAGCTCACCAAGTATTTGGCGAGCCTATCCATCCCCTGGAAGAAGGCTTGTTTAGGGTGGATGCAAACATACACACTGATCATAATGTCTGGATCCCGTCAATCCACCACAAAACAGGGGTAATAGATTAAAAGTGAAAGATTGTTAAAAATTGATAGAGATTTTTGTTGATTAGTTTTCTAACAACTTCTATATTTTTATGATAATTTCCATGACTTTATTTTGTAAAGATTGTGTCTAAAATCATGAACCAATAACATAATAATTAAACTCATTAACAATTTTAAATTCTTTTATTTTAATCTATACTAATAAAAAGTAGAAGCTATAAGCTTCTTAAAGCGTCCATCTAAGCTTTAAAATCACCAATAGTGATTAGACACCTCACTAATTAATATTTTTTAAAATTTTCAGAATTTTATATATTAAAAATTATTTTAAACAACCTATCAGGATTTGACATGTCATTCATTAATATTTTTTAAATTTCTAGAATTTTTAGAAAAATTTTAAATTTTAAATTTATGAATATAAAAAAACTATGTACAATATTCCACATCGGCTAAAAAAATTTTAGACAATGATTCAGAGCCAGTATAAATAAGATTAATATGTTTCCAACAACGAATGAGCAGGAAAGCTTGATTTATCAAGCGTCCAAGTTTAAAAGTTTTATTCGGTTTGATCCGGTTTTTTATTTGATCAAATTAAAACTTTAAAAAGTTTCAAAAATATATATTATAATATTTCTAATTTTTAAAAGTTTAAATATTATAAATATTGAAACTTTTAAAAATTTGAAATATTATAAATATTGAAACTTTTTAAAAGGTTCAAATTTTAAATTTCAAATTAAAAATTAAAAATATTAAAAATATTCATGTAATACATAAATTATCTTATTTATCTACGTTTGTGTTTTTTATTACTTATATCCGTAATACCATATACTACAAAAATTAAAAAATAGTCGTGAACCAATTATACACGATTCGGTATCATATACTTTCGAATCCTAAAATTAAAATTCAATTGGTTTTTAGTCAATTTCGGTTTGTTTTTAGTTCCTTCCTCTTGTTTTGCTTTCGTTTCGGTTTGGTACATTCGGTTCGGTTATTTCGCCCGGGCCGTGTTCTCACTTCTCTTAATAACCGAACCATCGAGAAGATGGGTGGGTGGGTCAAACTCACACCGAAGAAAACGAGTGTTCACCGTCAACGCCGAGAGAGATAAAGCAAACCACCAAATCAACCGACCAATTCACTCACAAACCAAACGCTTTAATCCCCCAAATGTTGCGTAAACTCTCTTCTTCTTCTCTCTTCCGTTCAACAATCTTGCCAATTTCAACCAAACCAATCTTCAAATCGCAATCTTACAATCATCCTCAATCACTCCGTCGTCTCTTCTTCTCTTCCTCCTCCTTAAAAATGTCATTTTTACCTAACTCCCCTTCTATTCCAACATCCACCAAACCCGAATTGCTTCGTTCACTCGAATCCCATCTGG
This sequence comes from Camelina sativa, assembly GCF_000633955.1. Classification (NCBI taxonomy): domain Eukaryota; kingdom Viridiplantae; phylum Streptophyta; class Magnoliopsida; order Brassicales; family Brassicaceae; genus Camelina; species Camelina sativa. The sequence goes on along the minus strand of NC_025697.1, from coordinate 8,309,001 downwards.
GTTCTTGCTTCAGCAACGATCCAATCACTCCTCAACCAAACCCTCTAATCATCGTGATAAGTGGAGCAAGCGGAGTTGGCAAAGACGCAGTCATCAACAAGCTTCGACAAGTTCGTCAAAGTCTTCATTTTGTCGTCACAGCTACTAGCCGTCCGATGAGACCCGGAGAGATCGACGGTAAAGATTACTTCTTTGTTTCCAAAGATGAGTTTTTGTCAATGATTGAGAAAGATGAGCTTCTTGAGCACGCACTCGTTTACGGTGATTACAAAGGGATACCTAAGAAACAGATTCAGGAGTACATGGGGAAAGGGTACGACATTGTTTTGAGAGTTGATATCCAAGGAGCTAAGACGTTGAGGAAGATTCTTGGGAGCTCTGCTGTGTTTGTTTTCATTGTTGCTGAGAGTGAGCTTGCTATGGTTGAGAGGTTGGTTGATAGGAGAACAGAGAGTCATGAGGAGTTGCTTGTTAGAGTTGCTACAGCGAGAGAAGAGGTTAGGCATATTAAGGATTTTGATTATGTGGTTGTGAATGCTAAAGGGAAGCTTGATGATTCGGTTAAGCGTGTTGAATCTATTATTGATGCTGAGAAGTCTAAGGTTCATCAGAGAATTGTTAGGATTTGATTGGTTTCTCAAATTTGTTTTCTTAAGGTTACTTATTTGCTTCCCGTTTTGATGAAAGATTGAAACTAGGAAATGGAATGAGGAACACATAATTTATGAAAGTTTCTTTCTTGATACAACAAGAGATTCGTTTACTAACTCGCACTAGTTCAGGACTCTTTACTTTTGTTTTTGGTAGAAGTAACTCGCACTAGTTCAGGACTCTTTACTTTTGTTTTTGGTAGAAGTAACTCGCACTAGTTCAGGACTCTTTACTTTTGTTTTTGGTAGAAGTAACTCGCACTAGTTCAGGACTCTTTACTTTTGTTTTTGGTAGAAGTAAACTTGGGGATTGACCCAAGCTCTTTGCTCATATAACTTTCTTCTCTCATATCTTTTGAGACGGTTTCTAAATCTCTTGAGTTGAATGCTATCTCTTTTCCTGGCTACGCCCTATGTAGTATGTATGATAATATGATCTCTTGAACTCCATTGAGCAAAGAGCTTCGGTCAAAGAACTCCATTATGACTTACAAGTAAAATAATATGGTTTTGTATTGGAGTCTAGAAATTGGTTTGGTAAAGCAATTATACATTTTTTTGCTAATGTAACCATATAAAAGGGGATGATCGATCAATAAGAAATCTTAAAAAAAAAAACTAGGAAGCAAAGGAGAGATCAAGCATAGATGGGTAAATCTTGAATCCATTCACCAAGATTAATGAAGCTCAGATCAGCGAAACTTTGGACGGTTGATCCACTCAGCTTCTTAACCCACTTCACACGTCTTTCTGTATTTGATCCACTTCCGAAGCATCCATATTCTGCAAAGGTTAGCTGGTTTTCGTGCTCCCAGTAGTTCGATGAGTTCCATCCTTCAGGAACAACCACATCCGTCAGGTTGGAGTTGTAAAATATCACTCGAGAGTAACTCCGCCAGGGTCTGCCCAAGAAGGCCGTGCCGGTTCCAAAAACGAGACAGTTGATGAATACGAATCCATTCGTGTCCTCAGAATTGTTCCGTCCTTGAGACGTTATGTAACCCGCTCCCTGTAGTACCTGCCCAGCTAGCACTTGTATCACACAGCTCTACAACCCACCAAAACACAAACCAAATGATTAAAATCAGACCAGGATAAAATAGGATTTGAGTCCTACAATGTGAAAACCGAAGGGCTGTTACGGAAATCAGGGTTTGGTTCGGGTTATTTAGTTTTTAGGCGTTTTTGAAAAATGGTGACCAAACTTATATGATGTTATTATAAGTTATAAAACCAATATCATCATTTTGTGAAGAATGTAACTGTTCACCTGGTAGATAGATTGGCCGCTACCAAAGATGAAATCAACCGCGCCTTGGATGGTGCACCGGTGGAAGTAGTGTCGGCCACCCGAGTCCCACAAGGTGTCTTGAATTCCAGCAAACCCTACCGAGTAAAAAGCCGACTTATCGCCGCCGATAAACCCTGCCACGGCCGCCTTTCTAGGGTTCTTGTTAATTTTCCCTTTGCTTGGGAAGTTGTAGGAATTCTATAAAAAAAATATAAACAAAGAAACCAGTTATGTAATTAATAAAAAGAAGGAATCATCAGATAGAAAATGCCAAAACAAAATAAAAACCACCGTACGGTGAAAGTGATGCTTTTAACGACGGTGTTATTGGCGTAGGTAGCAAAGGTAGGGCTTTGTTCAATCGAGTCATGGTCGTCCCATTCAACCCTCGTTATCCTTTTCCCAGCTCCGATAATTACTATGAACTGTTTATCACACGGTATCTTTATTTTCTCTCTTTTATTTTACAAGACAGAGAAAAAAACATTACTAAGCACTTTTCACATATGTAACTTCCCTACAAGACATATATGTAACTTCAATTGAAAATGTTGCTACAGTACTGACCTGTAAAGGCCGGCGTTAACGTTGATGAAGAACCACTGACTATTGTCTTTTGGGACAGAATCAATAGCTTTTTGTATGGTCGTGAAATTTCCATGGCCCGATTGATCCACGAACACTTGTCGATGGTACACTCCGAATGGTTTAGCTTCATAGAGATGAGGTAGGCAAAAACAACAAAGGGCGACGAGACCAATGATAATTCGATGAGTTCCCATTATTATACCTTCTGATTTCGATGAGATGATATCAAAACGTAAGAGTTTATAAGAGAGGTATAGGGTAAATGAGAGTAGTGGAGGAAATGGGTTATTTAACAAAGGTCGTGACATTAATGCTTTTTGTAGATATTTTGATGAAGATTTTATCCTTTATTTTCTTTTGATTATGTATGGGGTTTATTGTGTAATTAAGGTAGAATCTAAATGAAACCGGAACGTATAGGTTTGTTTCTAGATTGGGTAATCTTATGTGAGAGAGGTCAAAAACCAAAAAGGAAGTTGTAATCTTTGTGATTGTGGTAACTGTAAAGTTAGTGGTCGTGGAATTTTTCTTTGTATCGGCAAATTAGTTTACACAATTTAGAAACAAATCAAATAAAATTAATACTGTAACTAAAAAATTTTGAACACAATTTCTATGAAATAGTGGAAGTAATTCTGCTTTATAATCGGAAGCTTTACGGGCTATAACACATATTAATTTGATAAAGAATCATAACATCTAAACGGTAAAAAAATAATACACACACCATATCTAACACAAAAAAGAAAAAAATCATAACATCTAAAAGGTGAATAAAACAAAGACATTTTTTTTTTGGGCAAAAAAAACAAAGACATCTAAAGTTTATACTTGAAAGACAACTAAAGTTTATAAGATAGAACTTGTATATATAATTTCCTATTTTTTTTTACTATACCAATCTCCATATATTCACATCTACATTATTTATGTATATAAAGTTAACTTTTTTCTCTTATCATTCTTCCACATCAGCATTCACCTAAGCAATGCTATTTATTTCTTTTATTTTAAAATACTATTTTATTATATAATTATTACATCTAATTAATAATAGTAAAAAATAAATAAAAAATGAATTAAGTAAAATGAATTAAATTTTAAAATAGTGAAAACAATAATATAAATTTGTTGTAGTGAATAATAAAAATAATACCTATGTAAACATGAATTAAGTAACATTAATGAAAATTTTCAAATAGTAAAAATAATACTATGAATTTGTTTTAGTAATTATGTTATTTTGCAAATTTTAACCAAAAAAAATCTTATTCCAAAATTTAGAATGGGTTATTGAGTTTTAGAATCGAAGTAAGATTATAATGCATGGTGAAGTAAAAAAAACAATTTATGTAATTGTGTTTATAAAATTCTAAACTTCAAAATAAAACTGAAGTGAAACATTAGTTTCAAAGAAAAATATACTACAAAGATCTATTATGAAAAAATAAAATCAACGGTCACAAAATATAGAAAAATGATATGCAAACCGTTACAAAAAATGATATGCGATGTAGCATATCTCATTAGGCATATTATCAACTGGAGCTACAATTCTATAAAATGATTAAAAAATATATATAAGCATGAAATTTCATCAATTTTATCAACTGCTTTTAACCCAAAAGATTGGAAGAAACAACATATTTAAAGTACACTATGTTTTTTAGAGAAGATAAAGCTGAGATTGCATCACAACATTAACATCTGAAAATGACATATGAGGTTTTAGAAAAATATGTAAGCACTCTTGACTTGATTAGTGAACGTATATTCATTATCGACTTTAACCGTTTCATGATTTAAGCATTCTTGACTTGGTCTTCTATTATGGCAAGTGATGCAATTGAACAACCCTGTTGTAGCGACATAACACTAAAAATGTTCATGAAATTTTGTATATTTACATTTAACATTGGATATCAATATTTTTAAATGATCTCTATAATTAGACCAACAATCGACATTCGACGTTAGAACTTATAAAAATATGTTTTCATGGGATATGAATATGAAATGAATTCTTTTCAGGATAAAAAGTCAGAAGATTGTTGACAATATTGTTTACTCTTCAAGTGACGTTCTTAACTCATTTTTTGTTACCACATGATATATTGTTGATTTGCCAAGCAAACATTATCGGGACACTAGACAATATATGTTCTATATAGATTAGTAAAATAAATATGGCTTTTACAAATTTCTCTTTTAAACTTAAAATGAATATATTTATATTTAATAATTTTTTGTTTATAAAAAATAGATATAACAAGGAAACATTATCTTCAACAATATATATATTGTATATTACTTAGTAAATTAAGTTTAGTGTTTATATAGATGTATACTCAAAAGTTTGAATGGTTATATTTGAGTTAAAGAATTTATCTTGATAGAAAATATTTTAAACTAAAATCTCGAGCGTGGGCAAGTACACATTCTAGTTATATAAATATATATATATATATATATATATATAAATCTTCTTTTTGAGGATTCAGCTTACATGAAAGCGTTAGTTTGAAAAAATAAAAGTACTTGTTTGTGTCTGTAACTGTGATGAAGATGATGAGAAGTGAAATGAGAAAACCAATGAATAATTTGATATCATTTAGGCGTATATAAGATAATGTATTCAATATGGTTTATCTAATCTTTTTTTTTCCACAAATATGGTTTATCTAATCATCAAGACATCATTACTGTTGTATATATATATACAACAAGAGTTAACATAAGCAAAGCAACATAAGAATAGACGCTTCATGAGCTTATCAAAGAGATTTTCAACTGAAACAAATTTAATTTACGATATTTGAGAAGTCTATTAGAACTAATGCGGATTCCTCTTTAAAGTCAGGCTATGATTTTGAGAAGAGTTTTGTTGTATCAGAGACAAGGATATGATTTCGATTTCTTGTAATGTATCAAAGACGAGTTTTATAACGGGAGTGAAAATATAGTATTACAATTTGTAAGAGCTAAATTTCCTGTTACTTTCTATTTTGTTTAGTACATTGGTAAGTCTAGGAGATTACTAAATTTAGTTATTTCTTATAAAGTCATCATCATGTGTGTTTTTTTTCTACGATGGAAGGATTTAAATGGGTCCAAAAGTGGAGGGATCCCATTTGAGCCTTTAACTTCACACAAGAAGACTTCTGCTGGAACACGTATGCTTGCAAGTCACCATTACTCTTAACGAGTTATTGATGACTTATTATTTAATTATTGCAATTAGACTTCATTACATTTGCGTACGCCAACTTTTTTAGAACCAATAATTTGTGACTTATATCTTAAGTATATATACAAATCTTCTGCCAAATGTAGTAATATGGCCACGTTGGAAATAAAAAACAATGGTAATGTTAATGAATAATGATGTAGATTTTCTTGCGTTTACTATATATGGTTACATTAGCAGAAAATGTATTATTGCTTTACCAACCCAATTTCTAGAAATTCTAGACGCAAAAAACATATTATATTTTTACTTGTAAGTCATAACGGGTTAATACAAATAATCCCCACGGCATTTCCTAACATAAAGACTGCAAAGAAATCATACAATTATTGATATAAGGACAATTATAACTGATCATATTAGGTTCTTTTGCCTTAAAAATCAATGAGAAGGTAGAATGAGCCATGGCAACCTTGAGAAGGATAAGTAAGCAACATGTAATTATGTGACTTTAAGTCATAGAATTTCCCAAAGGATAGATAAGTAGCATGTCTAACTAACTAACAAACCATGTAACCAACATAGTACAAATCTTTTTAACTTTGTAAGTTACTCCAATAAGAAACGAAAACTTAAAACTGACAAAAACATAAAGCAAAAAACGAATAGAAAATTGACCTTTTTAAGGTATACAAGAAGATGTTACAAAAGTGATGTAACATTTGGTCACAGAATTGCAGTGTGAAGCATCATCCATCATACAACGATAAATCTTGAAGTTACACTTTCTTGCACATTTCCCCTTGCGTTATTTAGCTTATTTGCAGACTTTCTCCCCACTCCTTTTTGCCTATTTTGCTTCCCTCTCTCTCCTTTCTCTCTCACTCTATATATACATGATACATCCATATATAAATTGTCGAATGTAAAATCACGCTTTACTCGTTTCTCTACATCATCAACAACTCCTCAAGTCATCACTATTTAAAAAAAACGAAAAAGCAAGAAAGAAAGATTGATAAAGTTAAAATCAATTCGAATGCGATTTTGAGTAGGAAAGGAGTAAATAAAAAAGAACAGCCAAGAAAGTTTTATAATGGATTCAAGAAAGTTTGAAGACGACGAAGATCGAAGTATTCGTTTGCAGGTTTTTATCACACTAAATTTCTAACTTTTTCTTTAATATGTAAGCTTTTTTTTTAGTTTAGATATTTCCATGAAAACTTTTAATCAAGCTTTTTACATTTTCACTTAATATTATCCTCTTTAGTATTTACAAAAATTAAAATCAATAAATATCTCAAATTTGAACTTTGAAATGCCGATCATATATTATTTTCTAAAAACAAAAACAAAAAATCAGTTTAAATACTATTAAAATTTTTAACTATCTTTAAAGTACTCAACATTTTTGTATAAGGTATCCGAACTTGAGAAATTGGAGGAAGCTATAGGCTCAAACGACACCGTATTCGATCTAAGAAGCAGCATTGAGAAAGGCGACAGCGGCGAAACCGCAGACGCAGCTTCCGTCTCATCCACGTTTGCGTTTCGGAGGAAATCAACAGTCCCGGCTCCGGAGAAAAAGCTAACGCTGTTCGCTCTACAACTCGCGATTCTCGAGAAAACTGCAACCGGAATCGGAACCCTAGGGTTTATCTGGGCCACGGTGGTTCTTCTCGGCGGCTTCGCGATCACACTCGACGGTTCCGATTTCTGGTTCATCACCATCATCCTCCTAATCGAAGGTGCTAGAATTTTCAGCAGAAGCCACGAGCTCGAGTGGCAACACCAAGCCACGTGGACCGTCGCCGGCGTCGGAATCAGTAGCTTTCGTGCTCTCCGATCAAGCTCAGCCTCGCTTCTCAGGAATCTAAAACGAATCAGGTTCAATTTTTGCATTAATCTACCTGGGCCTAGGCCCAATATCCCTCAGGCCCAGGCCCAGAACTCGGAACAGAGCATATGTTAACTTATCGTTTGTGTGTGTTTCTCTGCAGTGGTTCGATCTTTAAGCCACGATCGAGGGAAGGGACGGCGACAAGAGACTGTGTCGTTAGAGAAACGACGTTGGAGACATGGAAGAACTCAGATGTACCTCTTCTTCCATACGCGAGATGGTTCTTCATCTCCAGTACAGTGAGTAGGCTTCTTTACTGGCTCCAGCTTCTATCTGCAACGGCTTGTGTGGCTTTGTCTTCTTACAAGCTTGTTAGGCATAACTATGGAGATGTTCATAAAGGAGATACGGACAAGAGGAATAGACAGTCTGCTCTCAACATATTCTACGCCCTCGCCTTTGCTGAAGCGTTGTTGTTTCTTGCGGAGAAAGCTTATTGGGAGTGGCAAGTCAGTGTTTGTAATTTGCTTGAGAATGTGACTAGAGAGTGTGAGTTTGGTGTTACTGGTTTGGTTTCGATCAAGAGGTTTTTCTATGATTCGTATTCAAAGTGTGTCAATGGGAGTATATTTGATGGTTTGAAGATGGATATAGTGAGTTTTGGTATGGAGCTTTTGGACTCTAACTCGTCTGATGAACAGCTCATTGGAGTGAGGATTCTTAGGCAGTTTGCTGTGACTGAACGGTACTCTGAGGATACTCTTGAGAAGATTGGAATCAACTTTCCCGTCATCGAAAGGTTTGGTCTTTACTACTCAAAATGTCATAGCAATGGATCAAGGAAGTGTTGCTAATTTTGTTTGATCTTACTAGATTGGTGGAGATGTTAAACTGGAAAGATCTGCAAGAGGAGGAGATAAGGAGATCAGCTGCTGAGATACTATCGAAACTAGCTGGCAAAAAGCAGAACTCTTTAAGAGTCGCTGGGATCTCTGGGGCAATGGAATCGATTTCATCGTTATTAGAGAACACTAGATCATCAGGTGAAGCTCCTGATGAGATTGGAGAGAAAAAAGTGTTCCACGACCATAGCCTACACTATGATTTCTGGAGATTTAACAATTTGGGACTTCTAATTCTGAAGAAACTAGCTAAAGATCATGACAACTGTGGAAAACTAGGCAACACGAGAGGTCTTCTCCCCAAGATAATTGATTTCACACACGCGGACGAAATTATGTTGAGGGATGAGACCGCAGACATCGCGAGGTCACGGGTGCTGACGCTGAAACGGTCGCTGCAGCTGGTGAAAATGTTAGCCAGCACAACAGGGAACACAGGGAAGTGCCTCCGGAAAGAGATCTCTGAGATTGTATTCACAGTTAGCAACGTCAGGGATGTACTGAGACACGGGGCGAGATACCCTAAGCTGCAGAAGCTTGGGATTGGGATCTTGACAAACCTTGCGCTTGAGGCCGAAGTTAGGGAGAGAATTGGTGGAACGGGTCGTGTTCTGAAAGAGTTGTTCAACATATTTTTAAAACGGGAAACACACGGGGATGAGGGACATGAGGGTTGTGTGAGGATTGCTTCAGGAGAAGCGATAGCAATGCTTGTGTTGGAGAGCAAGTGTAACTGCCTCCATGTTCTTAGGCTTGGCGTATTGGGAAGACTTGTGGAAGCACTTGAAGTTCCTTCAATCCGTGTAAACGCTGCAAGAGTGTTGAGAAACTTGTGCTTATACTCTGGGGATGGCTGCTATCATGACCTCAAGTTCGTTAAAGCAGCAGCACCAACGGTTAGTTATTCTGTTATACAAATTTAAATTGAAAAATTTACACCCAACTCGAATCCAGTAACAAATCCGGTTAACTTTTCTCTTTTTGTTGCAGGTGTTGAGGTCAATAACGTCAGAAGACAACAAATTACAGGAAGTCATGGTGGGATTAGCAGCACAAGTGTTTAGATTCATGAGTTCGAAAGAATCGGGATATGTTTTCATGGATTCAGGGATCAAGAGGCAAGAACTAGCGTACTCATTAGTCTCGATTCTGAAAAAGAACGACAAGCCAGCGATTAAGGTTCCAAGAATCAGGAGGTTTGTGATCGAGCTGGTGATTTGGATGATGGAAGATGATGTGGAGAATAATGTCTCAGTGTTTAGAGAGTTGGGTCTGCAGAAAGAGCTTGAAAAGGTTCTAGAAAATACAGCTGAGCTCGAGAACTTCGATGTTTTCTCAGGTACTGTTGGACTAAGCCGTCATAGCAGAACGGTCCATTCACTAGCCGAGCTAGCCTTGAAAATTCTTGAAGATTTCTGAACCATACACAGTCATCCTGCAATATATCTCAAAGCTCTGCATTTAGAGCTGCAAAATATTATGATTCATTGTTTTGTAAGAAGAATGAATTACAATGTACAATCAATAATGCAATATATTCTTTAATTTATTGGTTTAATCTTTAAAGAATGCGACAAAGGTCCACACACCTACCTTTTCTCTAGCTATTCTTTTCTTCTTGTGCGCAGAAGACAGCAAATAAGCAAAATGGTTTTCGCAGAAACTATGAAGCTTGGGATTTGATTCTTTGCCCAAAGTTAAAGACAAAGTAAAGAATTTAAAACATTGCTTTCTGCTGAAGGAACTTTCTATCCCAATGAACTAGATAAATATATAGACACATATGACACATACAGAGATCTTTGTGATTATCCCAAGACAGAACCAAGAGTAAAAGACCTGTCTGTTTATTACATTTGTTGTCGGAGAATCTTGTAGGCATGGCTTCAGGAGGATCAAAGTCGGCAGCTTTCATGCTTCTGCTGCTGAATCTTGGTCTTTATTTCGTCGTCACCGTCATCGCTTCTTGGGCTGTTAATCACGGCATCGAGAGAACTCGCGAGTCCGGTACTTTTAACAACTTCTCTTAGTTAACAGATAAACCCAACATTTTTATAAATTTGAAATTGTCATCAATCTTTTCTTTTTATTTTGTAGCGTCGACGCTGTCTCTTCCGGCGAAGATCTTCCCGATATACTTCCCCGTGGGGAACATGGCTACTGGTTTTTTCGTAATATTCACGTTGATCGCCGGCGTCGTCGGAATGGCCACATCACTCACCGGAATCATGAACGTTCTTCAGTGGGACTCTCCGAATCTTCACTCTGCCGCCGCTTCTTCTCTGATCTCTTGGTCTCTCACTCTCCTCGCCATGGGGTAAAAAAAACACTCATTCACCGTCCGGTTTATTATTTAAATCAAAACGTGTTTTAATCCGGTTTAATTTTAAAAATCAAATCTTAACCGAATATAATGTTTGGTACACCACAGATTGGCATGTAAAGAGATCAACATAGGCTGGACCGAAGCTAATCTAGTGAGCTTTTTTACCCTCATCCTCCTTTTGTTTAAGAGAATTTGCAAAATGTATATTCTTATGGAGATTAAAATTGTGTTTTGTATTTGCAGAGAACTCTTGAAGTTTTGACAATAATTGTGAGTGCTACTCAGTTGGTGTGCACCGGAGCTATTCACGTTGGGGTTGGAGAAACTGTGGCTGGAGAAACGCCTCACGTTGGGAGAGTTTGAGTTTCCAAAGATTATATATTATGCATTTGTTTAAGATGGTGTAATTGTGTGTTTGTGTTTTGTGTGTTGTTGATTGATTTATTCTTTTGCTATTTTTATTTTGTGTACCATGATTATGAATGTTACTATTATGTGAAAAAAAAAAAGCCAATCAAATAGAATGAAAGATGATAAATTAAATAATTTACAAACCACTTTTAGCTTTCATCATAACAAAAAGGGCACATCTTGGTAATTTACAAACCATGTTTAGCTTTCATCTTACCTTTTTAGGGTTGCCACCACCAAAAAGATCATATCATCATAGCTGAATGAAGCTTTTTTTGTTTTAAACATAATTTTGATCACGGAAGTAAATTGGAATACATAGAACAATATATTCATTTCAAGTAATACTTTCATTTTTAGGAGTAGTTGCCCATTTAGTTTTATAGTTTTTTTTTTAATTTTATACTCAACATATTAAAAGAGAGGTTTTTCTTGTGATGTGCCTAAAATTCATAATTTTGCCGATTTATCTTGTGAAATGACGCATATTTATAGAATGTTGCCCATTTTTCTTCTGATTATCTTCTACAGAATTTTTTTTATTAAATCCTTTCTATATTCTTATAATGTTTGATGTTAATTCTCATAAGCTCTTTTTTACTTATGATATGATGTGCCTTTAAAATTTATTCAGAAGAACTTTTTCTTGTGCAATATGCATTAATAGACGTTGATACATTTATATACGTATATACTGAGAATTCTAGCTTATAGATGATAAAAGAAAATGTGTTTTTGTTACCTCGGGAGTGGAATGTAGAATTTTTCTGTCGACATTGGTAACCCATTGTGGGAAGTCATCTTTAATCTTGAATTCGACATCTCTCATTGTAGAAGGACTGACTACGAGAACGAGAGTGGACAATGTTATTTTTTTTTTTTTATTATTTTTTTTTGAACAAAGTAGTGGACAATGTTATTAAGGTACGAAAAAAAGTTGTAACCGTTGTTTGAATCTCCATTGTACGTAAGAGAATAAAAGATTTTTTTTTGTTTTCTCTCTTTAAGGAAGTTTGTTGAACATATCAGAATGAGAAAGAGTCAAAAGTTAAGAAATAATGAAATGTTTGAATTCATATCACTCAGGGTTTGGTTGTTTATATAAGAAAACAAAATGAACATTAAATTTTGTTTGAGTGTATTTTATTATAATTACCACTTCGGATCGTTCACATCATGACATGCATACACACGCTTTCTAATTGAGCTTTCCTTTTTTTTTTGTTGTAATTATTACTACACTACATTTTTCTAATATTTGTATTTGTAATTTTTACAGTTTATAAATAAATTATCATCTTTATTATTCACGAATCATTATCTATTTATTTACAAATTACTGATCGTTGGCGCTAGAGAGAGGGGCAGTTTTAACTACGTGAGTATGACCGACGCGAGAGGTACTTTCTTGACAAGATGAGTTGATATGAGATCGAAGATAACCTAATGGAATCATGGAACTACTATGATGATGGAGAATCTGATGATTGGGGGCAGAGCTACAAACGCTTAAAGGTATAAGATCACAAGCTAGCACATGTCGTCTAAAGCAAACTACAGAAGATAATTGCGGAAGATCAGTATCGTTCGTCTCATGGTAAACACTACCATTATCCCTAACGCATGGTGGACCACACTTGAGACTTTGAGTATATTGACGGTGGATTAGTATATTTCGTCTCATGAAAGATCAGTATTACGGTGGATCAGTATTGATGGTGGATCGGTATTGTGGAAGATCAGTATCATTCGTCTCATGGATCTTTTTTATAAGAACCAAGCACCGCACCGGATCGGAGCCTAATCACTGGAATGTATCAACTAGAATAAAATTCACGGTGGAGTTTCATAACTACAACCTGATTCAATAACAAACCTGCTTGTCGAGCAACGTAAGATCAGAATTACGCACAAGGACGAAGGAAGGAAATTGGAAGAACAAAAAACACCAAAAGAAGATAAGTATTACTTTTTATTGCATGTGATGCTTCATAAATTATGACCATCGTAAGCAACAATGGTTTAGCATTAATTAATGCAACTATGCAAGCATGGCGAAACAACATGAAATACAGAATGATCTGTATTTTAAAACAGATGCAGAGTCTCATATATTAAAGAAAAGTTCTGTAACTATAGCTGTGACCATGGTCACTCCAACATTCAAATAGTCATTATGACTGTTGTTGAGGATATTGAGAAGGGGTCCAACATCCACTACATGACAAGACTAGTTTTCCGTGGAGATCAAACTGAAGCTTGTTTTGCATCAGCAAAAAGAGGATCCAAAAAATTCACTTCGGCTCGGAAGCTTCAACGAAAACACGGCCAATATGGCACAAATCAAGATAAGTTTTCTAATAACCATTCATAAATTCTATTTTTAAGTATCATGGTTGTTTTAAATCTAGAATCTAGATCCTTTCTTTGTGCTACATGAGATAAGTAGATAAGTCAAGCCCTTGACACTAATAAGTAACTAGTTGCTTAGCTAATTATATGTATATACTATAAAAACTATATATTAAGAACTAAGCATGCATGCACATTGGAAATATATTGGTGTATTGTAGAAGAATTTGATGAAAAAATTAAGTTCTTAAGCACAAGGGATCCCTAAGATCACAGAAGGTTTAGCAATAAGCATCTAGAATAAATAAATATAGATGTGTCTCTAAAGGTAGCAGAAGCTACGTGCTCATCTAAAATAGTCTAGAAGACTACGTTCATCTACGGTAAAGGCTAAGTGCCTTGTAACAGAGGTCTAACAAGCTCGAGTAACTTGAAGCAATATGTTTGTCTCTTAAGTTACTTGGAAAAGATCTGGATAAAACAATGTAGCTATACCGCAAGTACTAACAAGAAATCAAACACAACTTGTCTTTACGAGAAGTGACGACTGTCACTGTGAAAAATGACAGGTGTAGCCTTATGAGAATAGAGAAAGTGATCAAGATTGCTATAAAAAGAAGAGAAGCGGCTCTAGAACAAAGGTTTTGTAATGAACACAAGAATTAAAAGCACAACTCACTTTTATTTAGCTTAAGAAAATCTCTCAAAACTTAAGCTCTCAATTTCTCTTCTCACAAAACCTCATAAGTTATGTCACATATTAACATATCCTTATATAACACTTTTCTATTCCTAATCCTAGTAGGAACTATTAGTACTTAGATAACTCCTAAGTACATTTAACATTATCTCTTTGTAAACACAACTATTCTAGGATTAGGACTTGTCTTCTAACTCAAGGCTTCTTCAAGCTTATCCCAATAATCTCCTCCTTAATCTTGAAGACTGTCTTTGTCAGGTCATGCACTCCCATAAGACTCCTCATCTCTCTGAACTTTGTCTTGTCTAAAGCTTTAGTAAGAATGTCGGCTCTTTGCTCATTTCCCGGAACATGTTCTACCTCAATCTGGCCATTCTCAACTCTTTCTCTTATAAAATGATAACGCCTGTGTATGTGCTTGCTTTTACCATGAAAAACAGGGTTCTTTGTAAGAGCAATCGCCGAATGATTAACAATTCGTATGATTACCTTCTCTTCTGCAGCTCCAATGATTTCAACCAGTAAATCTTGTAACCAAACAGCTTGCTTAGCCGCCTCTGTTCCAGCCATGAATTACACTTCGCAAGAGGACAATGTCACCACATCCTGCTTCTGTGAGCACCATGTTATCGGGCTATCACCAAGGTAAAAGATATGTCCTGAGGTGCTTCTTCCATCTTCTTCATCAACATTATGACTACTGTCACTGTAGCCTATTAGTCGAGGCACCTTCTTCCGTCCATACAATAGTCCAAGAGTAGTGGTTCCCCTAAGATACCTCAAGCACTGCTTCATAGCTGCACCATGCGACACCCGCAGACTTTGCATATAACGACTGAGAATCCCTACGCAGTACGATAGGTCCGGTCTAGTGTGCAAAAGATACCTTAGACATCCAACATGTTTCCTATATGTCGTTGCATCGATCTCCTTTTCCTTCTCTGCTTTAGACATCTTCAACTCTGGTTCCATTGGTATGAGCACGGAATTGCATTGTGCCATTCCGGATTCCTCCAAGATCCTTTGAGCATATCGAGCTTGACTCAACGTGATTCCGTCTTGGTGTTGGTTAACTTGCATCCCGAGGTAGTATGTCAGTCTTCCAAGGTCACTCATTTCAAATTTAGAAGCCATCTCCTCCTTAAATTTGTTAACCACAACCAGACTTGTTCCTCTTACAAACAAATCATCTACATAGACACCAATGATAAGTAAGTTAGAGCCAACGTTCTTCTGATACACTGAAGGTTCCTTTGAGCATTTTACGAACTGCAATTCCATTAAAATCTGATTTAGCTTATTGTTCCAGACTCTAGGTGTCTGTCTTAGTCCATATAAAGCTTTATGGAGCTTGTAGACCTTCCCTTCACTACCTCTTTTCTCAAACCCCTCTGGTTGTGATACATACACTGTTTCTTTAATCTCACCATGAAGGAAAGCTGTCTTGACATCAAGATGATGTATCTCCCAACTATGTGATGCAGCAAGATCAATAAGCAGTCTGATGGTTTCAATTCTAGCAACTAGAGCAAAAACTTCTTCAAAAAAATCTACACCATACTTCTGCACATAACCTTTGGCAACAAGTCTTGCTATATATTTGTTGATACTACCATCACAATTCTTTTTTAACTTGAACACCCATTTTAAACCGATTGGTTTTGCTCCAAAGGGTAAATCGACAAGTTCCCATGTTCTAAGCTTCTCTATTGAAGCTATCTCTTCCTCACACGCTCGTGTCCACTCCTTAGGTACCATAGCTTCTTCAAAGTTCATGGGTTCACTATTAAGTGTTAATAACAGAAACTCACCCTCTTCCTCTGCAAGTAAGACATAGTCTTCTAAATATTTTGGTTTAACACTTGGTCGTGTTGACTTCCGCAATATAGGTTCTGTCGAAATATCTGCAGGTAATGTTGCAGTCTCATGTATTTGTTGCTCTGTTTCCTCTCCATCATCAAGAATTTCAACACTATCGGTCTCGCTTCTAGTATCTTCATCAATGTTCACAACTGCAGTCTCATTTTTTCTGATATCTTGGAGTCCATGATTCCCAAATACGCCAAAATTGATTCTGAAACTCTCATCTGTTCCTTCATGTGCCACATTTTTAACCCAATTCCAACATCTTGTTTCGTCGAACACTACATCTTGACTCACTACGATACGTCTCGTCTGTGGCTCCAGAAAGCGATACGCCTTAGAGCCAGGTTCGGTTCCCAGGTGAACTAACTCTCTTGTTCGATCATCCAACTTCTTTAGGTTCGGTTTCTCCACTTTGGCATAAGCAATACATCCGAAAATTCTAATGTGTTCGACTGTAGGTCTCTTGTCATGGAAAAGTTCATAAGGTGTCATGTCCTTCAAAGCTCGTGTTGATACTCTGTTCAATAAGTAGGTCGAGTGTCTAAGAGCTTTTCCCCAAAGATAGTTAGGCATGTTCATATATTTTAAGATGCTTCTAGTCATCTCCATCAGGGTCCGGTTGCGTCTCTCTACAACATCATTCTGTTGTGGAGTGTAGGGTGCTGTTAAGTGTTTCTTAATGCCTGCATTTTCACAAAATGAATTGAACTCTGTAGACACAAACTCTCCTCCTCTATCCGTTCTAAAGGTTTGAATCTTCTCAACCACATCCTTCTCAACCATAGCTTTGAACTTCTGAAATTTGTGAAAAGCTTCTCCTTTTTCTTTTAGTAGCATCGTCCACATGTATCGGGAGAAATCGTCAATGATCACGAAGACATATCTGTTCCCAGCAGGCGTACTTGGGGTAATAGGACCACAAAGATCTCCGTGTAAAAGTTCTAATCTTTGTTTAGCTCGAAACATAGTTGCCTGAGGGAATACCTGCCTTGTTTGCTTCCCAAGAAGACACGATCTACAGATTT
>NC_025697.1:8264443-8290835 GCF_000633955.1 Camelina sativa | reverse complement strand
TGGCTCACTAACATCCACAAGAAACAAACTGGTATTGTCTTGAAATCTCATCTGAACTTTGTATAATCTGTTTTTAGACTTCTCTGTTCTTACGAGCAAGTTCCCTTCTTCATCTCTCATAGTCAAGTAGTTTCCTTTCATTCGAATATCACACCCTGCTTCGGTGGCCTGACCTAAGCTTATAATATTGCTCTTGAGATCAAGAATGTAATACACATCTGTCATAGTCCTTGATTTTCCATTCTGATCAACAAAAGCAATTGTTCCTTTTCCTCGAATATCAATCCTAGAGTCATCACCGAAATGGACTTTACCAGTTATAAAGCTGTCAAGTTTGTTGAAGTACCTTCTATCCCCAGTCATATGGTTGCTGGCTCCGTTGTTGAGATACCATATATTCTCAATGCCTGCAATCGTCTCAACCTTACTTGATATACGATCCTTCTTGTATTTGCTTGGTATACAGTCTTTCTCATTAAGGTAGACAATTTCGTGCATCAACAATTCGTCTGCATCCTCTGTATCTTTATCTTTGTTGTTACTCTCTTCTGTTTCCTGTAACTTGAGCAAGCGATCTGGACAATGTGAAGCAAAATGGCCAGTTTGATCACATCGAAAACATGTAACTTGTGACATATTTCTTCCACCGTAGCGTCCTCTTCCTCGTCCTCTATAAAACGATCTTCCACCTCGACCTCGTCCTCTAAACCCTCCAGATTCATTACTGTAATCTCTGTATTGCTGATTAGTTTGTGAATCTCGGTATTGTTGACTCGGTTGTGATTCCGTGTACATCAGTTTTCCTTGTTCCTCTTGAACCTCCTCTTCTTCACGAATGCGTTCCTCATAAGCTTTCAGTCTGCCAACAATTTCTTCAAAGCTGATGGTGTTTAAGTCTAGAACTTGTTCTAGAGAAGCAACTATCTGAATGAATTTTTTCCGAGGAAGGCTGCTCAGAAACTTCTTGACTATCTTCGACTCTTCTATGTTAGCTCCTAGGGCAGCTGATTGTGAAGATATCGTGGATAACTTTCCTGAAAAATCATCAATAGTTTCAGATTCTTTCATCTTCAGTCTTTCAAACTCTGCCATCAAAGTTTGAAGTCTTGCTTCTCGAACTCTTTCAGCTCCAACATTCCTGGATCGAATTGAATCCCACACTTTCTTAGCCGTATCAAGTTCTCCAACTTGAAGTGTTAAACTTTCCGGTATTGATTGGAATAATAAAGCCATAGCTATATCATTATGATCTGGATTAATCTGCTCGGTTTCAGGTTCGATGGCATCCCAGACTTTGTGTACTCGAAGAGTAATTCTCATCTTCATCGCCCACACGGTGTAATTAGTCGAGGTTAGCATAGGACAAACAATAGAAGGAGATCCTCCTCCTTCCTTAGGTCGTGATGTTGCTACGGTAAGCTCGGCCATGTTTTCTTGGTAAAAGACTCAAGCTCTGATACCAAATCTAGAACAAAGGTTTTGTAATGAACACAAGAATTAAAAGCACAACTCACTTTTATTTAGCTTAAGAAAATCTCTCAAAACTTAAGCTCTCACTTTCTCTTCTCACAAAACCTCATAAGTTATGTCACATCTCAACATATCCTTATATAACACTTTTCTATTCCTAATCCTAATAGGAACTATTAGTACTTAGATAATTCCTAAGTACATTAAACCTTATCTCTTTGTAAACACAACTATTCTAGGATTAGGACTTGTCTTCTAATTCAAGGCTTCTTCAAGCTTATCCCAACAGCGGCTACAGTCACTACATAGAATGATGTGGCTACGGTTGCGTAAGGATAATTTGACTACAATGGCTACACACAAAGATGTGGCTACAGTTGCGTAAAATGATAAGTTGGCTACAGTCGCATATTTTGAGATAAAATGACAACAATCAGTAGAAAAATAATCTCCCAAGAAAGGATGATGATTATGTTCACTGACCAAAGAAATCAACGACTAAAGGTCATTACAGAAAGGAAACAGAGGCTATGCCTCCTAGCAAATAGATGTGACTATGGTCGCTTAATATATACTTAATAGCGAGACGTCACTGGAATAATTGGCAAAGCCATAATGTGCATGGAATATGACGACATTCAACTACTGAACAAAATCAAAAGGCACTGCCTCAAAAGAAAAGAAAAAACAAGGAAAAAAGTTGTGACAACGATCACTACTGAACAATGTAAAGGAAAAGCCTTAGCCTGCAGACCATGGCCAATGCCAATCGAATAAAAGGCAGCACCACTTACAAGCGTGACAAGCAGCAACCATGGTTGATGCTGTTGGTATAGATGACTGCGATGAATATCATTGCCAGAATAAAATCACAGACTTAGTGGAAATAAAGTAACTATGGTTGCTAAAAACTAGACAAAGGTGCAAAGCCTCCTAAAATATAGGAAGCATAGAATGCTCACTATTAAAATTGGAGGCAATGTCTTCGACAATAGAAAGTGACAATAGTCACTAAAAATAAAACATAAGCTAAGAGGCAAAGTCTCTTCAGATACAATGAGCATATAATGCTCATCAAAAATAAATAATTAAAGTAGGGGGCAATGCCTCCAAACAAAGAAAAAGTGATGATGATCACTTAAGACAAAAGCTGAGGCAAAGCCTCGTAAGATATAAGAAGCATTGAATGCTCATTATATAAAGAAATCAGAGGCGATGTCTCCCACAAATATAAGTGACGAGGGAGCATACTCTGATAAACTGGAAGTTGTTTACCCATCGAGGGAGCAAACTTAAGAATACATAAACTTGGTAGTTGCTGATCCATCAAGATTGCAGACTCCGAAACACAAAGATGTTTACTCATTGAGGAAGCATACTCGAATATATTGTAGTTGCTTACCCATTGAGGAAGCAAACTCCACTAAATAAAAATGTACTTACCCGTTGAGGAAGTATACTCTAACAAAATAAAAGTAGCTTACCCATGGAGGAAGCAGACTTCAAATTGCAGTGAGGAAAAACTTCCTTACATGAAGTGGTCACGATGCCAAATACTAAAACATAATTGGAAAATCCATAGTGTGCAATGACCATGGTCAGTACAAATCAAATTAGAGAGATGCCTCATAATAAAAAGCACCAGACATTGGTCGCATCAAAAAATAGAAGGGACAACCCTCATTATAAAAAGCACCAAAAGTGGGCGCTCAAAAAAAAAAAGGGGCACACCCTCATCAAATGATGTAATGGTGACCAGCCATTTATTATAATAAGAGGCGAAGCCTTAGAATAAATGAACGCCGATAATGGTCGCATCGCATGCATGTTCACGGTAAAAGTATATGATCTGAAAAAGATCGTTACAAAAATAAAATCAGAGGCAATGCTTCCATAAAATGGTCACTAGTACGAAAACCCGAGGAAAAACTCCTGAGAAATAAGAGCAGCCACAATACTCACAGTAAACTGAGTCATGATGAGCAGTGTCGTTTACAGAGAGCAAAGTAACGAGGATCACTACAAAGCAAAGTAGGGGCACAGTATCTGAAAGAAAAGCAACTATACCTCTATTGTTTCAAAATTAAAGAGACAAAAAGCTCACTTATAAGGGCAGTGACTACGGTCATTAGCCAATAAAAACGTTGAGTACGTACAATCACCGCTATAAACAATAATTGTGGTAGTTGGGTAAGAAAGGACAAAAGGTAGTGAAGAAAACTACACAATTATATATTAAAGAGACAAAAGCTCTCTGATGTAAAATCAGATGGCTACGGTCACATAGCTTAAAAGAAATAGTAACAGACGGACACTAGAGAATCTCGGGAGAAATCACCTCCCAAAAAAGATCACTGGCGACAGCTACACACCAAAAAATAATGGGTTTGTGGTCACGTGAAGCCTCCTAAGAAGCAAGAAGCATCGAATGCTCATTACAAAAATTCGAAGGCATGACCTCCACAAATAAAAGCGGCAACCAACGTCACTGTGACAAATAAGTGACGGCAGGTGTTACTTTTTGACGATCTTAGAAATCGATGTTGTAGCAACTCCCAGATTTGGTAAGAGGATGAGTAAGCTCATAGAAAAAATAAACGACAAGCGCTACTTAAAAAAGAAAACCGCATCCTCCCCAAAGTTAGCGAGAGGTTGAAACTTGGAAGCTCCAACAACAAGTAAACAAACAGCGATGCTTGAAAAATAGAAGGCAAAGCCTCTGAAAATTTTAGAATCCTTATAACAATCATTCACGTACGAGTTTAGACAACCATGGTTGCGTGAGTCAAATCTCAATTGTATATGTTATAGTGAAGGTCACCAATAATCGCTAATAAAGATCATATAGATCGCTTATAAGCGATCGTTTCAATTGCTAATAATGATCATGTAGGCTGCACTGATGAGAGTCATGGTTTTGCAAGTTAGTAATGATAATCAAAGGAGCCTCAAGACGCTAAGATATGACCAATGACGCCAAAAGTCAATTGAGTTTGTCGCACAAAGACGTATCTAAAATATCGGTCACAACAACATGTGAGAAGCACCCTAAAGGTTTAGTATCGAAGCGTTTTTCTACAAGAGCTTGACATTCACGTGCAGAAAAGAGAATTCATCTAAACGCTTGCTACTGAAGTCTCCAAGGCCTCTAAAGGCGCTTGACACATAGAAAGCCACAAACATCCACAAAACTCACTCGACAAAAAGAGATGACTATTGTTCTGTGGAAAAACATACCCCTTATGCGAAGAATCACACATCACCAACAAGATGTATACAACTTCAAAAATACATCAAAGGGAATACTATGGCTAGGAAGACAATAAATGGAAAAACAATGACATCTACAGAAGCCAAGTGATATCGACTATATCATTATTTAATCAAAGCTTGTGCCAATTTAGTTTGGTTCATTGAGAAAATGATTCCCTAGAAGATAAGAAATATCTTTAATTTGTGGCTGGGGCATCTTAAAAGTCAACGAGAGACTTAAGATACACGAGTGACAATAATTTTCCTCGAAGCTCCAGAACCTGGACACACGACACCAAATGTTATCGCTCCATGCTTTATATTTGGCTTAGAAGCGTTTGCTTATCACTAGAAGCCAACGTCGGGGAAAAATACAAAAAGGCAAGATATATAATGCGCATGTTAAACATTCTTTTAACATGAACCCCAAGATCTTAAACATCTATATTAATCACATAATAGAATCATAAAGAAGGTTAAAATAATACCTCCACTCATTGTAGAAATGATGATTCCTTGAATGGTTTCTTCTTCTTGAATGGTTTGGCTTGAAGGCTTGAAAAGAAACTCTTACATGATGTTTATGTGACATTTCCTATAAACTATTTTCTTTATGTGTTGTTTTGTTCTTGTGATGATTTGTGATGGAGCAAACCATCTATTTATAGGAGGGAAGAGAACCTTATTCATCATAAGGGTTTTGTCTTCTAATTTAATCTCAACCATCCATCATAGTAGAGATGAAGACAGTGGTGACAAGTGTGAGAACAAGTGTCTAGCATTGCTTCAAACACAACATGCAACTTCACACTTGTTCTCTTATAAGCTATGACATGTAGTTTAATACTTGTCCTTATAAGCATAAGCTTCACATGTAGCTTAACACCTGTCCTTTTAGTTCCCAAATGATGAAAAACAAAATATAACAAACTCAATTAAATAACCTACTAACTATAAGACCACGTACATGGGTAAGAAATAATTATTTTCTTACAGTGCAAACTACAAAAGAAGGTTCGCGGTTATGTTACATATTGCCACGCTGCAAAACAAGACACAACGGTATGTCAACTCACACAATGCTCTTCTCCAACGCAACAAGGTGGCTAGAATGAGCAATCAATCAAAAGCTGCCTCATGTAGAAATGACACCATTCAGTCAAAAGACGTTCATAATAACGACTGATTCAAGCGTATCTAATAGACATGCTACTCTCCAAATTCTAAATTAGAAAATGAAGAGTAGGGGGCAAACTGTTGGGAAAAAATAAATTCACTCTTGGTTAACTTCGGTTAAGCCTAAACCGACAATACTAAGCCCAACCCAACTAGACTAGGGTTTGGGGATAACTATAAAGAAAGAGTCCCTGAAACGTATGGAGGTGGAGGGAGGAAGAACCCGAGAAGACTCCAAAAGATTTAAACCTAGCTTCCTTGCCGAGCATTAGCAAGATCACCATCACCAACGATCATCACCGATGACATTATGATAGGTCACGAGATCGACGTTGTATACGTCACTGATGAGATTGTTGTTACCTAGTATATCATGGTCATAACCCAAGAGGTAGCAACCAAGAGTTGACAATCAATATCAAACAACTTAATCTAATGGAGAGCCATATTATTTCCACAACGGGTTCTCATATTGATTTATTGTAATTTTGAGCTTTAATCAATAAAGATCTCTTTGCGTTCATTCCGTAGAACTGTTCACATACGAATCGGTTAAAATTTTCCTAAACATATATATATGTTCATCAATTAATGTTTCACCAACCCTTAATTTTTCGTTCGACTTTATGCAGTACATGTTTTAAGGATACAAACGTATTGTTTTCTTTCATAATTAGAATTGTTGTTCCTTCATTATCTCATCTTCTTCTTCTCATCCTCTCCTCTGCCCGGGCTTGAACTCACGAGGTGTAGAATTGTTGTATACATAAACACTGCAAACTGGTTGACAGAAAAAAAAAAACACTGCAAACTGGTCATTTAATTCATTTAGGTCCATGTCCATCGCCTCTTACATTATTTAGTTAATAATAGTAATAACTTAATTGCATAATAAACAATGCAGGTTTCGTAAAGGGGAATTGAAACCTACACATTTGATAAACTTTTGAAAAATAAACTAAGTTTTGAATTTTTTTGAGAGTTATATCATTTTTTGTATAAATTTCTTTTTACTATATGATTATAATAAATAATAATTGTAATTAAATTGCAAAGATTTTCCTTATTAATTACACATATTTTCCTTATTAATTGCACATATTTTCTTATTAAAATTAGTAATTTAATAGATAAATTTTCTATTAAAGTTAGTGATATAATAGATTATTTTGGTTTTATATACTTTTCAAAAAATTAATTATAGTCGTTTTGTTTATAGGATTTTTTTTATTTTATTTTTATAATTATTAAATAAATTTTCTTTTCACATATGTCAAAAAATTATCGAATTACTTGATAGTTAGTCGTGATTATATGAACTACTAACTTTGAAAATTAAACTTTTTTTTTTGGCAACATAATACTTTGAAAACTAAACTTTATATAATAAGACATATAAAACAAATTGTTTATGTGTGTTACGTATTAATTAATTTAAGAACAATGTGATACGTATCAATTATATGATAAAATTCACGTAAATGCACAATACTACGTAGTTTCAGATAGGAAAATATGGTTAACTGTTTTTGGAGGTAATCTATTGGTTGTTATAAGATCAATTGTTTTGATGAGAATTTCACCCAAAAAAAATTGTTTTGATGAGAAGAGCATTAAAAGCCGACGAGAATAAAGAGACAGATTATACCAATTCAAGGAGGAGCTTCTGAGAAAAGCTTCTTCTTCAACTCAAAATTTCGGAACAACTTTCACAAGTTTTACCTAATACTATTCATTATTTTTGTCTGCAATCAACCAATCACTCGTCTCTATGATTCTATCTGCAATTGCTATAAACGTCAAGTCTGAGCCTAGGTTATGTTTAGTTATTAATATTCCCTTATATCGTGTGAATCCTGATCTTTTTTTGTTGTCAACTATATATTATATGAAGCAAGCAATTTTTAAAAATAAAAATATAATTTAAATCAGAATTGTGGAATCAATCTTTTCTTTTGCAGATTACCCAGATATATATTATAGATGTATTAGCCGGCGCTGACAATTATTGGGCTGCAAGCCCAAAAAAAGATAGGCAAAAAAGAAGAAAAAATAGGTGACACCGAGCCTCGAACCCATTAGAGCAAATTCAAAAAAGGATACTTAAGTATGTTTTTAATTATAATATTTGAAAATAATGAAGTTAAAAACTTTTAAAAAAACTGTGAAATGGTATGTTCCAATGGTAGATACTAATTTTTGGTTCTTAAAATTTTTAAATTATTTTTTTTGAAAATTATAATATGTTAAGTACAATTTGGTTTGTTGAAATTTTTAAACATTTTTAAAAACATAAAATTATGTACAAGACTTAGGAAGCCAAACTTCATAATCAAGTTTATAAAAACAAAGAGAATCGATTTTAATAGCATCATCAACCAGGAATCGATTAACACTAGTAGTTCTCTAATTCAAAACATAAAGAGTGTTAAATCGATTAACACTAGTAGCAATCAACAAATGAAGTTTTGAGAGTTTATATATATGATACTTACAATCAACAACTCCCTGCAATCAACAAACAAAGTTACATAAATACTTGAAACAGAATTAATGCAAGACTCAAGACATCATGGTTTTGCAAGAGCAGCAGAGCAAACACATGAAACAAGAGAAAATAAGACTTAAAAAGAAAACAACAGATTATTGCTCACATCAAACACTTTCAAATAAATTCTATCCCTCGCATTATTGAGAACTTCAAAGTTCAGAAGCCAATTTCCGTAGGCAGATAGTGTTGACAAATAATTGAACATCGTGCAATTCTATACCCAAAAGCCTCTTTAGGATCCTTTTCATCAAACTGATCCGCTCCAAAGGCCTGAACACATGGTTTGTGACCACCTTGGGCTACGGCCACTAGATACAGGGCACTAAAAAACATGATCACTTGAAATCGAGGAGAGCAAGACGAGAGTAGTTTATAAGCATTGCAGTATGAAGGAATCATTGCTCAGTAAACCAAGCCCCTGTTTGTTTCAATCAAATCCACTATACAACTTCAGACTCATCTCTAGAGAAGAATGTGAAGAGACTAAGAGACTAATATATATATATAGAGAGAGAGAGAGAGCTTGGTTAGAGGCAGCGGCCGCCGTCGATTGCCCCAATGGTCCAGTCAGATACGTAATCAGATTCGAAGATATCCCGTAGTAAGCGAATCGCTCAGCAACCTCCACACCTATAGTCGAACAAAAACCAGAAAATCAAAAAAAAATTC
Source organism: Camelina sativa (assembly GCF_000633955.1). NCBI lineage: Eukaryota > Viridiplantae > Streptophyta > Magnoliopsida > Brassicales > Brassicaceae > Camelina > Camelina sativa. The sequence continues at coordinate 8,281,717 of NC_025697.1, read as the reverse complement.
AGGCGAAGAACACGAAACACTCTAAAGAGCAAGAAATTGGCGGGAATCTCGGGGGGAATTACCGATGATGAATCCGGCGGATCTCCAGCCACCGGAGGAAGATCTGACGGCTGGTTTGCTTCTGTAGTCAACGGATCCGTCGACGCTGGTTACAGCGAGAAGCGGAGTTCCGGCTTCATCAACAGCGCCGGAGATGGCGATTGGATTCTCCCAAATCGAAGAGTTTTGGGATCGGCTCTTGAAATGAAAGAGAGGGGAAAAAAATCCTCGGTCGATTTTTTTTTTCTTTTGTTAATTTCACCAAACCAAAGACAAACACATATTAGATAAGAATCGATCCTAAAAATACTTAACTAAGAATCGATTTTAGCCTTTATATGTATTTGGTTGCANAAAAAAAAAAAAAAAAAAAAAAAGCCTTTATATGTATTTTGATTTATTTTTATCCTTAAGCATCCCTTAACAATCCTGTAAATACCACGGTGCTCTTACCTCAGAATCAATAATTACACATTTTACCAACTGAACTAAAAGAAATTTTACCAAATTTAGGGCCGAAATATTACTTAACCCAGACCGCAAGCACATGCTTCACTTGCTTGGCCTCAAGGCCCGCTCATGTATACTATATTATAAATCTTTTATGTTAAGTGAATATGAACCATTGAAATGAGACAAATGGTCACATGTGAGAGAGCTTGATTGATTTTATAATGTTTGATGTTAACTCACATAAAGCTTTTCTCATCGTGTGATGCAATGTTACAAAATACAAACATAACACTGTTGTTTACAGATGCCTATTAATTTATGGTCCACAACACATAAACCCAAGAATTAATAAATCTACTTATGAAGGTGTGTGTAATTAAAGTACGTAATAGGTTTGGTGATGTGTAAGATGTTGTAGTTAAGCATTTTTATCTCATGTTACTTGGTCTACTTAAATTTTGTAATATAATTAATTATATTTTTAAAATGGGACTGGTCACATACCTTCTACATCCATAGCTTTAATACTGAGCAAATATTTAAACACAAAATGGCAAAATATGTTTTAACATATAACGAAGTAGATGTAGATCTTAAAAGTGTTTTTAATGCTTTTTTTGGGAGAAATTAACAAAATTCATCCTGCAAAACCAGATCCGGTTAGGTTTGGTTATGAGTTGAAATAGTAGCCGCAAGTTACCTGAGCACCAAGGATCAGTTCCATGGAAAGTACATTATAGGATTGTTTCTCTATATATCTGTAGCTCTCACGAAAACGGTACACTTCAGTCCAAGGAGAGCTTTGCACATGCAGCCGCTGTGGCGATTCCATGTTATCATGCTCCAGTCATGGCCTGAGCGAGAGCATAACTGAATCACGAACCGTACTATGACATAAGTTTTGAATAATTTTTACATCAGTTACAAACAGAGAAAAATTCGCTAAAATGATTGATTGATCATGTAAAATGATTTATTTGATTGATGCGAATATAATAAAAAGGGATTGATAATAATAATATTACATTACTGCTACATTCTTTGCTTCTACTAACTTAAGCATCAAAATCAAACGATTTGATTCACTAAACAGGATCTATATCTTCCTCCCACCAAAAAACATAAAGTCCTAATTTTGATCTGTTCTTTCACTTTCTCAGATCCTTTTGGAACAACATAAACAAACATACAAGATAACAAACATGCATCGATCCACCACCCGAACCACCATTACAATGATGATTGTCATTAGGAACCACAAAACTCCCACCTCCACCAACACCTGATCCACCTCTTGCAGTGATAATGTTATCAAAAAGGTTAAGATTAGACGGCCACCAAAGACTTCATGTTCTTCAAGTAATGCCAAAAAAACACCTACAGCAACGATAACACCACCAAAACTCCACTTAAATCCTTAGTTTCTAACACAACAAACTTCAGCAGCTTTCATGCATGAATTCAATTAGACATGACAATATTGATCTCAATTTCAAACATGAGAATGAAGAAGATTGGTCTTACATGGTGATCGCCGAGTTCATCATCTCTGCCAACAAAGTTTCTTCCCACCCTCACGCATAATTTCATAAGCAAGCTTATACTTCTCCAGAGACGAAGTCCCAAACTCTATGTACTTAGAAGCAGCCTCTCTCAAACTCCAAACCATCAAGGCCTTAAGATCCTGAGCACTCACGCCTGATTCCATATCACGCACAAACCCAAACTCCGCGTTCTTGGTCCATCGGTGCAGTATATACCGAGACGGGAGCTCTCTTATGTCCAAAAGATTAAACACTTTCAAGATATGTCTACAGAGAAGTCCTTCGTGCTCAAACATCTGACAGCTGCAACTCGAATTAAGATTCGACGCACTGAAAGTCACAGCGTGTTTCTCACTCTCATTCCCACATTTCCTCACCAGGAATCTACTGATTGCTCCTTCTTCGTATGTCTTTAAACAGAGGTAGTTGTAAGACTGTACGAGTTCGCTCTGGAAGATTCTGAACACTGTTAGCGTGTAGAGTCTTCTGCATTGTTCTTCCACTGGTTCTTTTGTCTGCAGAAACGGCTGCAGGTTGTAAGAATTAAAATCCTCTTTTCTTTCCTCCTCCCGTCTCTGCTCAAGTGCTTGTTCATATCGAGAAATGAATTCTCTGAGAGGCGTCAGAGCGTCAAGTGAAGCACCAAAGAAAGACTCAGTGGTTCCATTTATTGGGATTCCAGCGAAGAAGCTTGCTCTTAGATACGCGGGAACCCAATTCTCACGCTGTTCATAGATCTCTCTGAGCCAAATATCGTCTCTAAGACCGTATTTGTTGATGAGAGCACTCCAAACTGAGTCAAACTCAACCGTTGTCTGAGTCTGGTATATACATTTCTCGTATTCATACTTGAACTCACTTGGAAACGGTCTGAGATTCTCCTGCTCCTTTTCCCTAACTTGCCAAGCTGAGTACCGGTGATGTGCACCGGGGAAGACTTGGACCAAAGCTTGCTGAATATGCAAATCTTGATCAGCTACAATGGATCTTGGACGACGACCTGACATAGCGCGAAGCCATGTCTGAAACAACCACAAGAAAGCCTCTTTAGATTCGTCAGCAACCATGGCACAGCCAAGAAGCACAGGTTGCCTGTGATGGTTAAAACCAATGACAGTAGCAAACGGAACAGCGTAGTTTCCTTTACGGTATGAAGTATCGAAAACAACAGTATCACCAAACTGACTACAAGCGAATCTTGCTCTGCTATCCGCCCAAAAGATGCTCATACAGCTTCCATTACTGACATCCAACTCGACTGCGTAAAAGAATCCCATGTCCTCGGTTTGTCTAGACTGAAAATAGTCAAGAAGCAGTGGATACCATTCTTCACCGATTCTGTTCTCTCGTGTTTTCTTGATGTGGTTGTTGTTGTTGTTGCCGAAGTCGTTTAGTTCAATAAGATCAACGGAGTCTAATCCTCCAGTTCCATCATCCGTTATCTTTTTCATACCGGCGTCATTCTTCTTCCCTGGTTCAAGGTCATGATTATGATCTTTATTGAGACGGTCAACGATCCAACCACCAGAGTCTTGTCTTTTGATCCTCATGTAAGCTCCACAACCCATTCTTGAAGGATGCTGAAACCCTTCTCTCGAACAAACAAACCGTCTCGATGTGATTGATCCATCGACTTTCGAACGGAACAACTGACCAATCCGAACTCTAAACCCAACAACTTCAGCATAAGCCTGATAAAACTGACACGCTTCATTAGCCGAACCAAACTCCAACCCTGCATACGGCTCAGTACCAGTAACAGCCTTAGATTGCTGCATTTGATGATGATGATCGTCACTCACTTCTCCTTCACTACCACCGCCTTTAAAGCGTTTGAAACCACCACCAGGGCAAGACCGTGGTTCTCTATCAGACTCATCAACAACTTTCATCTTAGGTCTATGTGGATTAACGGTTACACCTAGCTTAGTAGGAGCAGGAGCTCTGGAAGGACGTGGAGTCGTCTCCTCAACCTGAGTCTCACCTCCAAGCTCATGGTTATGCTCTTTCTGTATCTGGTCAAGAACCCATTTCCCTGTATCACGTCTCTGCACGCGAATAAACGCGGTGCATCCAGTTCTAGAATTCAGCTGAAAACCTTCTTTTGAACACACAAACCTCCTAGACGAAACCGTACCATCAGTTCTTGATCTATACAACTGACCAGTCCTAACCTTAAAACCCGTTCGAATGGCGTAACCGTTGTAGTACTCACGTGCTTCCTCAGCGGTATCGAATTCTAAACCAACGTAAGGTTCAACTCCTCCTGAGCCACCTTCTTCATCTTCATTTACACCGTTGTTGTTGTTGTTGTGATGCAGAACCCGTACAGGGTATGCTTTAGCAACCATGTTGTTGAAACTGTTAAGCTCAGTATCTACACTGCAATTACACAAAAGGGTGAATCAAAATCCGAACCAATTCAACAGTAACAAAACATGACAAATTCTAAGTATACACTCATCTAATTGAAGCCAGCAACACAAAGAACGAATACTATATACTAATAAAAGAAAGACCAAATCAGCCATAGCTTTCCCCCAAAATTACTTCTCCATTCTCGTCGAAGCGAACCAAAAGACCAACTAAATCGGTAACAGACGGACGGAGATTGCGAGAGAGCTCCAAACTCTCAGCTGTTCGGCGGTTGGAATTCACAAAGATGCTTCATTTCACGACCTTCCACATTCTCTTTGCGCGGGAAATTGATTTGGTGCTAGGCACAGAATTTATTAGGGATTTCGGCGAAGACGATAGATAGATACAGAGAGAGAGATAGAGATAGAGATAGAGATAGAGAGAGAAGATGAAGAAACAACAAAAAAAGCAATCCCCTTTTTTAAACTAAAGAGTAAAGACCAATCTTAGTATTTGATGTCACAACATAACATTATTGATGCTGTAATAAAATTAATTATTATATTATTTGTATTACTTCAAAAAAGTCCAAACCTTTGTTTATCATCTTCTGGATGTGAGATAACGAAAGATCCAAATAAAAATTGGGGATCGATCAAGAATCTAGGGTTCCGGTGAAAGGTTTCGACTTTTCTCTTCTCCCGGAATAAAAAGTAAACCTTTTTGTCTGGCTCTACTTCGGAGATTGAATTCGAGTCTGCCCACGAGTTTTTTTGAGTTACGCAATCAGAGAAAAGTTAGCGGAGACGCCATGAGTAGAGGTCAGTCGTATTTGATCAGTCTCTTTAGAAACCGAACTCGACAGAGTCCTAATACCCAGTTACGGAGTCTAACTCTCGAGCCTCGGGATAGTGAATCCAATCCCAATGAGCAGAAATGCGCCGGCGGTGGAACGTATACGGAGATGGCCAAAACCGTCTCTACGATCATGAGAGAGAGACAGAGATGGCAACAAACTCTGGTATCTGATTTCCCGTCTTTTAATTTCGCTGATCCTTTGTTTTTCCGGGAACTGTTGAAATCTCAGAACAATGTTCTGTTTTCTCTGTGGTTCTTTCGATGGTTGTGTTCGAACTACGATTACACACCTGATCCTGTTTCTTTAAATCTTCTCTTTGGTGCCCTTTTGGATGCAAAAGCCGTGAAAGCTGCTAAAAGTTTTCTCGATACCACTGGTTTTAACCCTGAGCCCACTTTATTAGAGCTATACGTTAAGTTTCTTAGTGAAGATGGGTTGGTAGAGGAAGCTGTTGATGTGTATAATGTACTCAAAGAGACTGGGATTAGCCCTACAGTTGTGACCTGCAATGCTGTTTTATTAGGTTGCTTGAAAGCGAGGAAACTAAATCTTTTTTGGGAACTTCACAAGGGAATGATGGAATCTGAGGTTGATCTTGAGAGGATCCGGTGTTTGGTTCTGATAAGATGCAGGGACTGAATTGTAAAAGAGATAGTCACACGTGTGAGGAGAGCTGAATCTATTTGGGATCATGTGCAACAAAGTTCACACGTGAGAGATGAGGAAAGTTGCCTAGGAGGCTAAGAAGAACCTAGAAGATGATTAAGCTATATAAATAAAGAGGGGAAGCATCACAAGGGGACATGATGAATGTTGTGAGGGGTTAGCCGACATGAGGCTGCTTGGGAAGAGAGGAACCCGAGGGATGTGAGCGAGGGTTGCCGATCTTATCTTTCACTTTGTTCTTCATTTCTATCTTGTAATCTGAGAGTTATTGAACCTTTTAAGTTTGCATTTACATGTTAATGGAGGTTTAATGGAGTTTCCCTAAGGTTAAGCTTTTGTTCATGGAGTTTACTAGTTAGAAGCTTAACAAATGGTGCGGTGAGCGTGGATCGAACACGCGACCTTCAGATGGTGCGTTTGTGACTGGGGACACNTGAAGATGGGTTGGTAGAGGAAGCTGTTGATGTGTATAATGTACTCAAAGAGACTGGGATTAGCCCTACAGTTGTGACCTGCAATGCTGTTTTATTAGGTTGCTTGAAAGCGAGGAAACTAAATCTTTTTTGGGAACTTCACAAGGGAATGATGGAATCTGAGGTTGATCTTGAGAGGATCCGGTGTTTGGTTCTGATAAGATGCAGGGACTGAATTGTAAAAGAGATAGTCACACGTGTGAGGAGAGCTGAATCTATTTGGGATCATGTGCAACAAAGTTCACACGTGAGAGATGAGGAAAGTTGCCTAGGAGGCTAAGAAGAACCTAGAAGATGATTAAGCTATATAAATAAAGAGGGGAAGCATCACAAGGGGACATGATGAATGTTGTGAGGGGTTAGCCGACATGAGGCTGCTTGGGAAGAGAGGAACCCGAGGGATGTGAGCGAGGGTTGCCGATCTTATCTTTCACTTTGTTCTTCATTTCTATCTTGTAATCTGAGAGTTATTGAACCTTTTAAGTTTGCATTTACATGTTAATGGAGGTTTAATGGAGTTTCCCTAAGGTTAAGCTTTTGTTCATGGAGTTTACTAGTTAGAAGCTTAACAAATGGTGCGGTGAGCGTGGATCGAACACGCGACCTTCAGATGGTGCGTTTGTGACTGGGGACACAGCGGAGTGAGAAATCTGACTTTAAAAAAAAAAAAAAAAAACGGGTTTAATGTCTGAACGATTAGACTCCATGGACGTCGATACAAAGCTTGATGCAATTGAAACGACACCTGTAGGAGTACCTGTCTTCAATGGAGTATATCCCTGTGGTTGGATTTCAAGAGTTGAGCGTTTCTTCCGGCTTGGTCAATATACAGATGAGGAGAAGCTACGCTTGGTGTCTTTGAATATAAAGGGAGATGCTTTCACCTGGTTCAAGGTTATGTCTTTCAGAAATTGGAATGATTTTAAGTCGAGACTGTATGTATGTTCGATTCGGAAATGTCAAGCCACGATCTCCATCACTATCGGTTTCTGCTTCGGAAATGTGTTTGGATAAAGATTTGGTTAAAGCAGATTCACCTAAGGAGGAGAATGATAAGTTTGAGCTTGATTTGGTTCCACAAGAAGGATTGTTCTGTAGTGTTGATTTAAGCTACACTCTTGATAATTTCTCATCTAAAGTTTTGGTGAGAGATCAAGTGCAGCCCAAATCTGGCATTGTTGTTGAGGAATCACCCTCTGCTTTTGACAATAGTCTGATGTTTGACCATCAAGAGACACAAAAACATGTTTTAGATGTCTCAGCAGTGGCTGAGTGTTATGAGAAATTCAGAGGTTTCAGGATCCTTCATGTTGCACTTCAAGTATTCGACTTAATGCTTCACAGAAAATACAATTTACAGAAACATAGGAAGCATGTCAAGGGCTTAAAGTCTTGGAAATTCAAGTATAAAAACAGCGATGGGATAAGAGACTGGATACAAGAGCAGTTAATGATTGGTACAAGAAGAGTTATTGCAACGCTACATTATTGGAGGAAGCACAAGACTGAGCTGTTGCAGGAAGTTGCAGAACTTATATTTTTGCATTTGGTATGTCCTCAGACTATCCAGGGGTTTGGCTTATTGCGGAGGGCAACTGAAACAAACTTTATTAGAATTCAACAAAGCATGCAACACACATTTAATCAGTTTCGAGAAGATTTAGCAGAGGAGTTACAAACTGTGGCAAAGAGAGTTTGCCAGCATTTTCATGTCATCTTCAAGCACATGTTTGTGCAGAGTAATAAGTCTTCATTGGCTCCTTCTCGGTTTTTGATTGAAACGCTTAATGATGCTCCAATACAAGCTGGGACAGAGACTAATGCAGGTTTCTCATCTAGTGTCGGAGTGACAATTTGGAGGGTTCATCAAGGAGAGGTGCAAGGGAAGGTTCTCTTTGTCAAAATTACCGTGAGGGAGATTGGAGTCAATCATAGAAGATACATAATGCAGTTTCAGAGCTTTGTTTGGTGGGAATTTAGAAAAGCTCTCTTTTCTCTGTGGCATCGATGGCGACGCAAGGGCAGCCACAATGATGTATTTGGCAAAGTTACACGTTTTTGCAGGTTTAGAAGAGTTTATGAACATAATTTGCAGGTTGTTGCATCAAGAGCTTCTTATCCGGTGAAGTTGCTGGCAGAGGCGACACCATTTCACAATCAACAACTTCTGATACAGTTTCTCATGTCTCAGAGTTTGGAAGTGTATTCAGTATGCCCCTTTCCCAAATGGAGAACTAAACACATATACACAAGCAGTCTTCCATTCAGCCAATTTATCTTTCAAGCAGAGGGTTTTGTGTTTGAGTCAAAGGAGATGAAGAAAAACCAATTCCCAAGTCTACAATTTCTGAAGCAGCTCAATATATCTTTGTCTGCATTTTGTGACGTTTACACATCAGTTGGTCAAGTTTATTATAGGTTGCCGCTGCTAACCACCACATCTGGTAGAGTTGCTTGGTGTAGTTTCGTCCTTATTGAACCTGGAACAATGCAACAACAATTGTTCTGCATATAAGCTTGGGGACAAGCTTCATTTCGGAGGGAGGGGTATTGATAAGATGCAGGGACTGAATTGTAAAAGAGATAGTCACACGTGTGAGGAGAGCTGAATCTATTTGGGATCATGTGCAACAAAGTTCACACGTGAGAGATGAGGAAAGTTGCCTAGGAGGCTAAGAAGAACCTAGAAGATGATTAAGCTATATAAATAAAGAGGGGAAGCATCACAAGGGGACATGATGAATGTTGTGAGGGGTTAGCCGACATGAGGCTGCTTGGGAAGAGAGGAACCCGAGGGATGTGAGCGAGGGTTGCCGATCTTATCTTTCACTTTGTTCTTCATTTCTATCTTGTAATCTGAGAGTTATTGAACCTTTTAAGTTTGCATTTACATGTTAATGGAGGTTTAATGGAGTTTCCCTAAGGTTAAGCTTTTGTTCATGGAGTTTACTAGTTAGAAGCTTAACAGGTTCAAGCTTTGTGTGATGGTGGGGAGGTTTCTGAAGCCTATGAGCTTCTCAAGCAGGGTTTGAAACAAGGGCTTGATCCAGGACATGATGTGTATGCCAAGTTGATATCTGGCTTCTGTAAGATTGGGAACTATGCTTGTATGTCGGAGATTCTTCATACCATGATTGCGTGGAACCATTTCCCGAATATTTATACATACCATGAGGTTATAAATGGGTTGTGTAAGAATAAGAAGCAGGTCGAGGCTTTTTGTATATTCAAGAGTTTGAAAGACAAAGGCTATGCACCTGACAGAGTCGTGTATACTACAATGATCCATGGATTATGTGAGAAGGGATGGTTAGGGAGCGCAAGGAAGCTGTGGTTTGAGATGATTAAAAAAGGGATGCAACCAAACGAGTTAACTTACAATGTGATGATACATGGGCACTTAAAAAGAGGCGAGTTTGTGCTTGCTGGAGAATTCTACAGTGAGATGCTCAGAAAAGGCTATGGAGAGACAACGGTAAGCTGCAATACGGTGATCACTGGTTTCTGCTCACATGGTAAATCAGACGAGGCATTTGAGTTTTTCAAGAAAATGTCTGAAACAGGGGTTGCACCCGATGCTATCACGTATAACGCTTTGATTCTGGGATTTTGCAAGTAAAATAAGGTTGAGAAAGGCATGAAAGTATATAAGGAGCTCAAGGCCTTAGGTCTGGAGCTTTCTGGTGTGACATATGCTGCACTCATGAGAAATCTGAAGATGTCTGATTCTGTTGTAACTTCTTCAAATTTACAGATCGTCTGAAAGAAACTACTAATTTTGCTGAAATTATTGTGCGACTCTAGAACTGTATCGTTAGGTTGATTCATCAGCAAAAAAATGCTGAATTCCATATTTTTGCAGATCTGTAATTGTTTTTGGACCTCTTTTAGGAAATAAAACAAAAAGGGTTTCATTGAATTAAGTGGATGAGTCTATCCATTTCGAAGATTACATACAAAAGCACAATCTTCATAAAAGGGCAACAAAATGTTATGGTCTTTAACTCTTTATATTATATAAATTATATATGGGGCAACAAAGCACAATCTTCATTATTCTGAACAACTCAGCGATAATAAAGAGAATCAAACGTTACTTTACTACACAGTCTACACATTAGAAAAAACAGCAGGTTCAAGTTTAGACAAGCAGTAATGAAATTTGGACAACACAGAGTTAACTAGAAAATTCATTTGTAGGACTCGGAATCCCCATATGGAACAGAGAGAAGTGATGAGCCAAAAGAATGTTTAAAGTTTGAGGTTTTGCAGGCTAGACATCTTTTGGATCTCTTCGATGATCAGCTCCTTTTCCTCTTCGAATTGATCATCTTCGGAACCTAAGTAAGATATCAATTAATGGAATGAGTCTAATTTGGAGGGTAATATTTATAAATATTGCTATCAGGTAGTTTGAATCATACCTTTACCAGGGGACAAATTGTGAAGAAGTTCGAGTAATTTCTCATGGTTTCTTGCCAAAATGATCTTCACTTCTTGTGGCTTATTAGGGTTCGCAACAAAGATCTGTAAGCGCACAATGCGGTTAAAAGGCTTCAAATTCTGATAATAACTTCTCTTCAGAGACCTATTAACAGTTGTTACCAAATCAACTGCCGATTTTAACAAAGAGATACGTTACCTTAAATATATGGAAGGCTGATATTTGAATATTTTTGCTCGAGTCCTACTCAGTATGAAGATGATTAGTTCATATGCAATTACTTATTTGACAAAGTAACCGCCAAATAGGAAAGATGAGACCATAATAAACGGCTTACCTTCAAAAGTGTCATTATGACTTTCAGATAACGAACTTCTAAGATAAATTTCTTCATTATGTGTGAATTTGGAGTCTCCAAAAGGAAATCTGAGAGAAGCTGCACCAACCACGAAACTCCCATAGTTAACAACACTATTCAAGAGGTCATATATATACGAATATAGCACCAACATAAGAATTGTAGCGAAGAGAACCTTCAGTGATTGCCTTCTCGTCACATAATTTGAAGATGTCAAAAGTCTTTCATAAACATCAAAGAACTGAAAGAACCATAAATAACCCGTCAGCTAAAGGTAATAGGATCTTCTTAAGTTTTTCGATTCTGTGTTTCATTTAGTTGTAGAATTTATATCAAAGAGATACTTCTCATGTCATCCAAACATGAAAAAGAAGCTGAATCAAACCTCACTGTAATGAGAGGTGAGAAACTCGGAGACAACAGAGTCATGTTTTGTGAGAAGATCCTGCGAGAGAGGTAAGGAAGTAAGGTATATATAGACAAAACTCCGAAACAAGTCCAAGTCAATAATGTAGTTAAAAAAATCACCTTGAATGTTGAAAATGCATCAGAAGCAACATCAAAGTTAGGCAACTCCACAAATTTGAAGAATAATTCAAAGCAGGCAGACTCTAAAATATACCTGAAAAGGCACTACAAGAATTTAACCGCGTGAAAAAAAAAAAGAAAAATCTCGACCATCGCGTGTCAGTGAAATCATTTAAACAGGTTCGTAACCACATTGAAAAGTCAAAGCTAGATATGGGATTAGTCTTACTTAGCAAGACTTGGGAATTTAATGCATTCCCTAAGCATACTTCCACAATGCAGAGCAATCTCCTTGTTGTCATAGCTGCTCATAAACAGTGAATTCTCAGTATTGGCTCATATAAGGTTCGGGGAAAAAATCAGCTAGGTAAAAATAAAAAGAAAATCTCTACAATATTTACCATACAACCAAAGAGTCAAGCAACTCGAAATGATCTTCAACGTACTGCACAAAGCAATAAGTCTCGCCGACTTTTTGCTTCAACAAGATAGACCAGCAATGCAGTAAATCTTTTCTTGCCTACAAACATAACTCAACTCAGCGGGTTCTGTAAACGGATGTTATAAAACAGATAAAAAGGGAAACAAATTGAAAAATCAGACTTACTTCCCATCCCAAAATGTGTAGCTTATGAATAACAAGAGAGATAACATCTTCTTTGCAAAACTCTAATGCTAACTGTACAGCTTGATCAGCAGCATTTGGTTCAGCCTCACCATCTCCAGAAAGCATTCCTCTCAGAGAAGAAAAATTCTTCTCAACTTCTTCCAGAGCCTAAACCAAAAATAAAGATAAGCTAAGCCATACATACACTTCTGCATTCCATACCAATAAGCAAATTAAGATTTCCCAAAATCCCACAAAACCAAAAAATTTCAGATACAAGGAGATGATCAATCAATTACACCAAACCAAAACAGTAGTTAAGGCATAAAAGGTACAAACTTTAAATAGAGAAATGAGGAGTTAAGGCATAAAGGTACAAACTTTAAAATAGAGAATAAAGAGAGAAAGAAGAAGAACCTTCTCGAGGGATTTAACTTCGACGACGGTCTTGGTGTCGAGAGCGATAAGACTGTCTCTGATGGCCTTAACGACCTCTTGAGGCGTTTTAGGCCTTGAGGGCTTGAAGAAGGAGAAGGACATTGAGATCAGATTCGGATTCCGCCGCGTATTGATTCAGACGGATTCGTGGATCGGCAACTCATTCAATAGAAAAAGGGCAAAACACTCTTCTTCCTAGTTCCTCCTCTTCGCCTCGGTTCAATTCAAGCAGATCGTCAAATCATCATCGTCATAAAGCACATCTCTTTTATTTTTCCTAATTACGATGTGACAAAAAAAAAATTTGACAACTTTTTACCAGTTTACTAACAACTTTTATAGTTCCCAACTTATAAAATTTGTAGTCCACTAATTAGCAAGGATTATAGATAATATATATGTTATCCTCTTGTAATCTTTAGGATCATATTTTAATTCCATTTTGTGGAATTCCTTCTGTTATTGTTTAATAATCCGATCATTAAACCCAAAAAAAAAAACATATAAAGAAAAAAATCTTGTTTTGATAGCACAATATATATATTTTTTTAATGTGTCACCGTATTGGATTAGAACATATAAAACAGTGTTTACCTTGCACTTATATAAACAATTTAAGTAGGATTTTATAGCATGAGTCTAGTTCTGTTTAATATATACATACAACAAATATATACTGTATTTGTTTTAAAATTTTAGTTTAACTTTTTTTTTTTGAACAACCAATTAATTAAATTTTTTTTTTTTATAAAAACTAAAATTTTTATTCATTTCTTAATGGACTGGTCCGAGAAACAATACATCAAAAATTTAGTTACAAAACAAGAAGAACGAAAAACATACCGGAAAAATGAAAAAAACTCAGAACCTGCCAAAACTATGAAGCTCAAAATTTAAAGATATATGTGACCGGAAAGCAAAGAGTCAGAGCACTAGTTCCGGTGGAATCAAGATTCACGGTTTTGCGGCGACATCGAAGGATCAAAAAACAAAAACAGAATTTAATTTAACTTTATAGTAGTATTTATATGGTTAGATTTTTGTTTTAAGATTTTAGTTTAATATATGTATAAAGTATATGTATCACATTAATTAAATTTTGTTATAAGTTTAACATAACATCTCCAAAGTTCAAAGTTCCAAAGATAGGATTTTGCTTCAAAATTAAACAATAATTAAATTCTTAATATTAAATTATATTTCTTAAAATTATATTTTAAATGTAAAATAGAAAATCCAATTCTAAAAAAATAAATTTTACAAATAAAATTAAAATATTATAGCTGTTAAATAATATTATTTTAAAATTTTATAACATATATATTATAATTGTTCATAAAACTTATTTTAATAATATATTTCTTTTATAGCTGTTAAATAATATTATTTCTTTTATTGGTTCGATTGTAGATATCAAATGGACGCAGTAGATATCTTAATCGATTACGATGTCGGCCCAACAAAGCCCAACTAATGTGTCATTTCGATAATACTAGACCTTTTCGCCATCTTTTCTACGAATCATACAGTGATGTGTCACTGTGTGACAACAGCGACTATCTAAGAACAAGTGAACAACGATTTTCATCATTTTATTCTAGTAGATTTTTTTTTGTTTTTGTTCTAACACATTCTAGTAGTTTCTTTTTCAGGAGTTTATAACGTGTTTCTTGTTAATAGCTAGGTTTGGTTCAGTTAAAGAGAATAACGTGTCTGCAGTCTCTAAATTGTTAACGTGTTTCTGATATATATATCTAAATTTTTCATGCAATAAATACAACGATTTGGGTCATTCGTCTTCTGATATTGAATACAAATCGTACGTACACACACGTCGCATGCAATCTTCTTCTTTTTTTTTCGTCTAGATTTATTTTTCCAACAAGAACAAAACCAAAAAAGAAAATGCAATCAATAAGTTCCCTATATATGCTTATGATTTGTCTACCTTAGAGAGCTAAAAAGTGAAACCCTAAAACCCAAACATATGTTTTTATTGCATAGGAGTTAGGGTTTCTGATTTGGAGACACTGTCATATCGATGTGCCCCTTCCCTATCAAACTCTTCATATCCCCAGAAACACCATCATCATATAACTTCCAACTTCACCCCTTCCAAATTCTCCTTATTTCTCTAAGAATATACTCTAATTTTTATATATGCAAATATGCCCCCCAAAGACTAAAGATATCTGAGATCACATTTTCGACAAGGTTAAAGGTTTCACACGGATCTTAATTATCTTATCAATATGTAAATTTTAATAAGGTCTTTTTACGGTAACTAATAGTTGCCTCCTTTTCTTTTGGTGTTTATATATATATTTAAGTATCAGTACCTGAATCCTTCTGGAGAATATTATAATATAGTATAGCAGAAACTAAAAAAAAACTCAAATGCGATAAAAATCGTTATAATTAAGAAACTATAAAACAAATCATCATTATGTTTATTTAGCGATTATTTAGCGTTCCTTCAAACTCTCAAGTTCGAGTCGATGATATTCACATGACATTGTGATTGTCGTTACTAGAGGGACGTAGTAGGATAATCATCAACTTATATATATGAATAAACATCTAAAGAATAGGAGACAAGGTTTATAAGCAAATAAATGAGCCCACAAGCTAAAGCTCAGATGAATATTCTATAACATTGCACAAAAAAAGCAATTATGAGGGATACATGCATAGGGTTATAATCTAATTATTTGCAGCAACAATCCAGCTGATTCTTTTTAAGCAAAATAAAAGAAAAGAAGAAGAAACTACTTGTTAATTAACTGATTATTAGTCGGTGCATCATCTATATATAATTTAAGAGTACTAAGACGTCCGTAATCCTCTCGCTAATCAGGAGCATTATACCTCAATGAGGAATTCAAAGTGGATTTTGTTTTCGGCACACCATGCTATTGTTTGGAAAAAATTGTATGACGAAAAACCTTTCGGATAAGAACCAACACATATTATCTTTCCATCGATAGGCTAATTTTTTTTGACTATGTTCATCTAATTTGGGTACGCTGGTTGTGTTGAGTAATCGATTCCCAGTAAATAACAAAAATTATTGTACGTAAATGTTTGAAGAAGCAATAGTGTGTAGGGTAAATGAATCTAATGTACAAAACTGTACATAATTTGTTTTTAGTAAAAAGAGAATCAGATACCTTTTGAAGAGGACAAAGGGTTCTGGGAAGAGGGAACATGATGGCCTCCATGCCTCACCATTCTCTCATCATCATCTATCTAAGTAAAATAAAAAATAAGAAAATTAGATAGACTCACTGAACCAAATCTCTTGAAAGTCTCTCCATTACAAAAGTGACGCATATAATAATGTCTTGTTGGATTTGCACAATATGACAAAGAGATGACGCATGCATACGCCAGAACGTCTCATTATTGTAGAAACTACTGTTCAACTTTATCTGAACAAACCTATGCTCAAGCGATAACGATGTAGACTATTACGTACGTCGTCTTTGAGCCTCCGCTACGGTTGAGGTATGTTATTATCGGGGCATATATATATATATATATATATATATATAAAAGCTAGTTTTATGGATTATAACATTTTAAGTATACATATAGTTAAATGATTATTGTAGTTACTAGCTATGCATGCTGAATTTTTTTAACTGATTCAGATCAAATAATGGTGGTCCTAGAGACTTCTTCAGCAACCCAAAAAAAAAACAGTCTAATCGTTTAAATGAACGGATTTCAAAAATGAAGCAATAGTATTGGTCCAGGAATCGAAAGTATAATGCATGCATGTATTAGCCCTTTCAGTGGAATGATTCTTGCGTGGAGAAAACCATAAGGGTCCATCAGATTCTTTCCTCTTCGTCTTATTATTATTTTTAATTTGCAACGTAATCAAATTTCAAAAGTAATTATTTTGATGTTTATAATAAAGAAATACACAGCATAAGAGAGGCACGGGGAATGATTCACATCGAATAATAAATTGCCTCATATGTACCAAACAAACTTGTATGAATAAAAATACTCTTCTTATTGTTTACTGTTGTTGGGTTTGACAAACACAAAACAAATGGGCCTTAATGGGCCAGACGAAATTGGCATTAAGGAAAGGAGAAGAAGAATCTGGAAATGATACATGTATATGTATGTTTCATCGATCAAGAAAGTGGAGGTACGTGAAAGACAAGACATCAAGGAGAGTTCTAGAGAAAGAGAAGAAAAGAGGGTTCTTCTTCAAGAAGCTTTCTCCTTATTTGTTGTGTTCTTGTTCTTGTATCCTCTTGTGTACCAAAATCTGTAAACCAAAGAACATCACAAGTTAGTGGTGTGTGTAACCTCTTCATATAGTGGAAGTTGTGGGAGACAATTCCCACCCGAGACGTACGGGTTAGAGGCCGGGAACTCGGTGATCAAATTCTCTTGTGTCATCATGTGTCATGTTCAAGTTTTAGATATGTGAATCTTTAATCGGGTGTGAGGCGATGAGGGACCAAAAGCAACAATTATCCTCACA
>NC_025697.1:8249271-8261039 GCF_000633955.1 Camelina sativa | reverse complement strand
AGACAAGACATCAAGGAGAGTTCTAGAGAAAGAGAAGAAAAGAGGGTTCTTCTTCAAGAAGCTTTCTCCTTATTTGTTGTGTTCTTGTTCTTGTATCCTCTTGTGTACCAAAATCTGTAAACCAAAGAACATCACAAGTTAGTGGTGTGTGTAACCTCTTCATATAGTGGAAGTTGTGGGAGACAATTCCCACCCGAGACGTACGGGTTAGAGGCCGGGAACTCGGTGATCAAATTCTCTTGTGTCATCATGTGTCATGTTCAAGTTTTAGATATGTGAATCTTTAATCGGGTGTGAGGCGATGAGGGACCAAAAGCAACAATTATCCTCACATTTACATTAATATAGTGATGACAAACACTATCGAGATTGATTCTGGATTTGGTTTTTTGGGCTCGAGGCACATCTTATTCTTATACGTATCGTCTCCTTTCTCCACATGCCCTTCTCTTTTACTTTTCTTTCATTTTCTTTGAAGATTAATGTAATAAAAAGAGGTTCACCCCCAAGAATGTTTCTAATTTAATTGGTAGCTTAGCTTGCTGCAAAAAAGCATAGTATTATTTGAAAACCTAATATTGCTATAAACGAAGCATTCAGTCGTAGATTCTTCAAAGTTTGATCCTATGTATCTAGCGTTCCATCGTAGATTAGTTTTCGAAAATAAAATTATCCGAATTGGTAATGATTCCCGACTGAAGAGAAATAAGTTATTTGGTCACAATATAAATATTTATTACAGAAAGAAACCATAAATATGTATAAGCAAAAAAAGGATAATGAGAAAGATTATTGGGAACACAACATGAGATAGTGATGAATTAACATATGGTGTGTGTGTGTGTGAAGAGAGTGGGCCTCTTTAGTTAATTATTTTTGGATATAAGCTTGTGTGCGCATGATACAGTAGCACTCAATTTATCCTCATTAGTCTCATTTTCCCCTACTCCCATTCAATTTTATGCGCCATCTACTAAAAAGATTTAAACTAGAGAACTGATAGCAAACGTTAATGTTTTTTATCAAAAATCTCAGACTACAATAGATGTTTAAAATTTTTATTCTAAGTCTTTGGCATATATCTAATTTGACGGTTTGAACCTTGTTTATTTTAGTAACTTGGTAATGTTTGTTCTTATCTTTGTAAGCAAAACTATGTTACACTTTATATACATTGTACGTAGATGACTGAGTACATATTTTTCTGTACTATTTTTAATTCATTAACAATCATGCTAAACCATCGGAAGTTACTTATGAATATAATAGAGTATAATTTTAAATATTTTTTCTAGGGGTGGACATTTAAACCGAACCGAATCAAACTAAACCAAACCAAACCAACCGAACTTAAACTAACCCAAACCAAACCCAATCCTACACTCCAACCATTCGGTTATGTTTTTTCTCAATCCAAATGGTTTGGTTCGGTTTAACCCAATGTGTTTATGAAATTAATTAATAATATTATTAAAATTATAAATACGTGATCTTACCTATGACCATTTGCATTTGGTTTCTAATTTACTTTATTTTAAATTTTTTAATAAAATTAACTAAATATAAATATAGATTTAATTATGTTTAATATTAGGTATTTAATTTTAATTTTCTAGCTTTTCTAATTTATTTGATTAATTAACTATTATAAAACCATAATCAATTTTATTTTGTTACATTAATTAATTTTTTAAACTTAACTGAAATTGGACCAAACCAAACCAAACCAAACCAATATAAACCACCCAAAATAGTTGCGGTTGAGTTTGATTAGAGTTTTACCAAAATCGAATAAACTGAACCGAATCAAACCCAAACCGAAACCGAATCCGAACTTAAACCGAAATGCCCACCTCAGTCCAAATTGGACTGAAGCCCCACTTCAAAAATGATCATCCTTTTACCCTGTTTTCTTTTTTCAGTTTGGTAAAGTAACATCAGATTAAGAAAGCACAAGAGGAAACACAAGAGGAAAAAAGAGACCTTATGATTTGATGTGACTTAACTCCACCTTGAACAACGTTCGAACTGAAATCTTGGCCGGTGTCCTTAAGTATGATCCCTTTTATAAAACTAATCCGTAATTTAACGTCCATATACAAACCAATTCACTTTGTTTTCCCTTTTGGCTACTGCATAACTTTCAGAAATTCGAAATGAATTTTTACAAAATCTTTGTGGTCTGAAATATAAAGAAACATAAACATTTGGTACACATATTATTTTCATCAAACACTATCTACGTTTCCAAAAAAAACATAAAGAAATATACACTACAGAAAGAAACAAACGTACCAAACATAAGCGTAGTTGTCACCTAGAGGAGTGACTTAAGTAGGGCCATCATGTTCACGTGTCACTGTCTTAAGAAATCAGACTTGTTAGTTTGTGGGGCATAACTTACCTCTTTTGCCCTCGATTTAGGGCGCACTTCTAATGATGCTGTAAGATTCTCACACTTTTGTGGGGTGCTTGTCCACGTCGTCGGTTCCATCCAAATGTCTGGCTCCACAACATATGCATTCAGAAGAGAACTCGTATGACGTATCTATGGGGATGCAGGATGCTAACTTTCGAATCTTTGGCCTTTTTGTGGTGAAAACAAAAGTATTACTCCACTAGACAACATAAAAAAAATAGAGTGGGAAGGTTAAACAAAGCTATGAAAAAAATGACAGAAAGCTATAAAAATTTTGATTAGATAGATCTCCGACTTGCATGTAAGTTATTTCCGAATTAAATAGTGGTAATCTTTTCTTTTTTTGTACATCAAAATAGTTGGATACTAGTGATTGAATGGTTCATTCAGAATACCCTTTTTTGGCAGGCTTATCCATAAACGTTTTTAGTGAGAACTGTTTTTTTATTTTTTTTTAATGGGAGATAAGTTTACGTTTCGGTTTTGTCCAAAAAAAAAAAAGTTTAAGTTTCGGCATGTGATCGTTTATTTCTCTTCAAAAAAAGGTTGTAAACCATCTCCGACTTGATTTATAGCATATAATTGCCACACACACAAAAAAAGTTGTCTATTTAGGATTATTTATTTTATGGTTATTAAATATGTCTAAGGTCGACGGTTTGACTTTCGATCTAGTTACAATAAGGAGGCAGCAAGCAGATCGTACTTTGAACCACTGAGACTGAGTAAAGCGAGTAGAAAGTGTACTTTGAAACTTGAATAGAGAAAAAAACAGTAAAGGAGATGATAAGTAAGGCACGCGGCTTTAAAACAGGAGAAGATAGATTTTGTGGAGAATTTTGCACACACACAAAAAAAAATGGATTTTGTGGAGAATTGCTTTTTTGGCGTCGCAGACATTTTTTAAAAGAGAAATCGTAGACTTTCTTTTTTATATGTATATGTAATGTGTATGTAGGTTTAATTGAGTCACGTGGTACACAACTATGTAATGGATATGCCTGGTTTTGATCTTTTTTATTCGAGATATATGTATATGATACAATGTATTCGAAGTTTAACTCCCATTGCTCCAAGGACTTTCACTAGCTCAATTTTTCAAAAGCTAACATGATGTTTTAACCCAAATCAACCACAAACCTTCGATGCTAAAATAAAGGAACAAGTATATTATCAGTGATTCAGTTCTTTTTTTTAACTAATTTTAGTCTCTTGTCGAACTATTATGCACGTAAAAGTGTAGATCTTTAAGCTTAAATCTAACAACCAAAACCTCAGATCAATATCATAGAAATGAGGTTTTGCATATTGAACAAGTATAGATTTAACATAAAGGGTAAGTTTTAATATAATTGGTTTTTTTTACAAACCAGTTGGTCTTTGTTCGCAAGTAATTTTTGGACAATCCTAGAAGCTTAGTAATGAATTATTCCAAATAAAATGACATCATGAAGATGAGTTAGGCACGCTTGGAGTGATCCACTATATCTATGGTTCCATCACTTCCATGTTACATAACTAATTGGGAGTTTGGGACGAGTGGTGAAAGTGATATATCTAATCTTATGGAATGCAACTTTTGTTTATTGTGTAACTAAGATATGGGTGTGGAATATTCTCCTTTTGGGTATATGAAATTGTAAACTATATAATTAATTGATTGATTAACAAATAAGGATGTGTGGGTGTTGGAGTGATGGAAGAGACAAGTGAGAGAGAAGATTGGTGGGTGCGCGTGCAGCTCTCTATTTGTGGGATTGTGGTCATAATGCTTACTGCTCTCCTACCAGTAAACCTTTCCTCTTTTTTTTTTTTGTGTCTTTTTATATTTATCCATTTTGATGAAATCTTAACCGTGTACATATGTTTTATTTGAAAATACATTCTTACTCCAATCCAATTTTAAAATAGTTAGGTTGTAGTTTGTCACTTTTGTACTTTAGATTAGTCCACACCTCACTATGTTGGTTTCTTTATCTTTGCTTTGGTTTGATCAGTTTGAATGAAAGTTGGCTCTAACCCAAAGTATATTTCGTATGTTTTTTATTTAGACTAATTTGGATCAATTTAGATAGAGGCTTCACAAATCTGAATCAATCGTTCATTAGTTTTAGGTTTTACTATAGTTGTGGTTTATACCTGTTGGTTAATTTCAGAAATATACTATCTTAAATTAAAAGCTAAGAATACTATCTATAGTAATGAGGAATAATTTTAAGCATTAGATCAATCAATTACTTTTCCTTTTTAGTATCTAAAGTTATTGACAGACTATCTGGTCCCAACCCCTTTTCACCTATGAACTTGTATATTGGTGACTATCTAATAATCGTCATAATTTAGTCTAAAATAAATAAATGGAAACATTGATTATAATAATTTAGTCTAGTAAATTAAATGAAAGCATTGATCAACAGATTATCGTCCGCACAATCAATTGATTCATGCCTTAATTATTAACGACTAGCTTTAACAGAATATATTTCCTAAGGAGACGAAAGATTTGTCTATTTGATTAACTTCAAATAAATCTCTTTTTTTGTATGTGCAACTACTAGTTTATAAATATAGAAATTTCCAAATAATGATTGTAAATTTTCTTAAATAGTATACGGAACATACGAAAAAAAATATTGATGTGTAGTTGATAGAACAAACACACACAAAGAAACATCGAATGAATGGTTACCATGAAACACATTTAAACCAGAAAGATTAGTCATGTTGATTTTGACCTTAAGACATTTTAATTTGATGATCTACAATGTTCTTCTTCTTCTTTTTTTTTTATCATTCTTTCATATTTTGGGGGAAAAAAACAATTTGTAAATGATGACTTATTAAATGGTTGCTACAATTATCATGTGCTAAATGCAGCAAACACAACTGAGTTCATCATTGAGAAAACAAATTCTCCTTTAATTTCATGGAGATAGATGTTGCAACTTTACAAAAATAACAAAAATCAATGTTGTGTATTTCTATAGTATCATAAGATATATTTTCCAAATCCACTTCTGTATATAATTTTTAGTATTTAATCGTAATTACAACATATTAAACATAAAAATTATATGCATGAAAATTAGGTATACGCATTTCAGGGACAGTTAGCATTCGGTAAGGATCAAATATGAGTCATTCTGAGGTATTTAAAACTACGTAGTTCGTCCTATATTTTAAAAAGTGTGTCATTTTTAAATATTTTTACACAAATTACTATGTAAATTTCTACTCTGTCATTTATAAGTGCATTAAACTTTTCTTTTAGTAAACTAAAAAACTAGGAATAAAATAGAGATTCTGTTTAAAATTTTGCAAGAAAACATAAATGAATATTTTTTGAAACAAAAAGTTAAAATTTAATATGGAACGGAATGAATATTACTCTATTTTACAATAAAAATTAGATAGTTTGACATTAAATAGGATAAAATATTGTTAAATACCTTGAGTATTGTTTGGATTCGGCTTAGAATAATTTAGGTAATTCAGAAAATTTTAGAAAATGTCTTAGGATTGTTTGACATTTGTTTTCATATCAACAGAGTCAACAAAAAGTTTTTTTTTTTTGGGCAAACGTCAACAAAGAGCAAGCTGCTAGATTTGGAGGTGTTCCTCACAAGTCACAAGCACACAAAATACACACAATTAAGTCTACTAAAGCATGTAATTTTGATGAAATGGAGCCGGAGGCAGTAATATTTGCTTGTAATATACACACATATGTAATAGTATTTTTTTAGCAATATATAATTCATGTAATAAAATGGATAATGATAATGCCGGAATAGAGAGTTAGACATAACATTGCATGGAGAATAGAAATGATGTTGAAAGGGCACTTTTGGTATCACGTAACGAAGCATTCATTTCATTCAGTCCTAATTAAAATTGAAAAGAAAAATAAAAATAATTATCAAGTTGCCACGCCTGATCGTCTTTTATTTGGTAATTTTCCGTTCGATATTTTTTTTAACTAGCGATTTAACTAGTATTAAACTATACATCATATGTGAATCTCTTTTTTTTTTTGGCACGTAGCCACGTACCAGTACAAGTTGTTAAATAAACAAACATACGTTAGAAAATCCCAATCTCATGTACACATACATTAATTATTGTATTACTTAAGAGTTGATTGGTTTAGCCGTCATCGTCGACAAATGTTAAAAAAAGTATTATTACACTTACACCTTCGTAATTTAAACTACTTTAGCTCTTAATCAATCAACACATGGTTCATGGTTGGCGTCAGCATACAGGTTATAAAAGTTACGTATATACTACTTGTAAAAAGAAGGAGACGTGCAACACACAAGTATGTGTTGAAGTAAAAAGGATAATATATATTTATATAATTGCAATGATATTTTTGTGAGTCTAAAACTCCATAGATTTACTGGATCTGGTTGAATAAGCTGACTTTAAGCATAATCTTACTTGATCTTGATTTCTTAACAAGACTGTACAGTATGACGACAAAAACACCAAGAGTGTAGATTTAGTTTTATTTTTTTATTACGATTTAGATTATTAACTAGATGGCGTATGGTATGGTTAAATCAATGTAATGTGTCATGCTGCAGTTATCAGGGTTGCCATTTGTACGTAGTGCGACAATCCGAGAATCAAGTGTAATATTAATATATGTATAAATATATTATCCGAAAAATTGAAAACCACTTAAGAGAAAAACAAAATAAATTTAAAATTTTAACATAATATTATCCTACAATATGATAAGAATTTCATTCAAATCGCATTTGAACCTACACCATATTTCGATTATTATCCATCCTTAATCAAAACTCCAAAAAACAGAAAATTCAAATAGAAGGTAACCGAAATCTATATGTTCAAGACATCTATATGTTCAAGACAAGAAGTGTGGTAAGGGTGGACTAGCTAGCGACTATTGATAAATTAATTACTAGTCCGTCTTGATTTCAAATTATCCCTCAAACTATAGCGCTATATCCATTTTCTCTTTTGATGTCACTAAGTTATGTACTTATGTATATGATTATAATATGTTGACTGTTGTACATGTTTTAACTTTCTTTCTTTTTTAATAAGTTTTAGTAGTCTCGATCCCTTTCTGAATATGACCAAACTAGTTGTGGTCAAATGAATTGAGGGGTAAATGGTGAATGATTCTTATTAAGGCAACAAAATAGAGTCTACTTATGATTCAAACTTTAATAAGGTCTCTCTAAAGTTAGCCCCCAACAAAATCATCTTCAAATTAGCACACGATTTATCATTTCTCTTTCCAACAAAAAAAGGGTTTCTGCTACAACCAATTATTCATTCTTTTCACTAGGTATTATAGTATTCAATTCCAAGTTTTTCTCTCATTGTCGGAAAAAATATCTCTGGCCGTTATCCTTATTTGACCGGTATGGAAATTGGTAATCTATACTATTAAATCAGAATACTATTAAATAAGACGTCCTCATTAGACTCTTTTTAGATCGTGACTTTATTTTGGTACGTTTTTCATTAAAAATTGGTTAGAGATAAACAAAATTTAATTAAATTACTCTATGGTTTTAATATATCTAAATGACTGTTTGTACTCATATCGGCTAAAACATACTCCCTCCGTTTCAAAATATAAGATGTTTTAGCCAAAGCACACATAACAAGAAATATTAACTTTTAAAAAGTTTAACCAATCAAAAGCAAGACTGCATAAAATAAATAATAAAAAAATATAAAAGTAGTCTAAAAGTTGCCTCAAAAATTGAAAACATCTTATATTATGAAACAAGCAAAAACCTCTAAAACATCATATATTATGAAATAGAGAGAGTATTTACAAACGGGTTGACAGTGGATCCCTTTTGACCCGACAATATCAGCCTTAAAAAACACGCGGATCCATTAGTAACCTGTATTGATTCTATTCAGATCATGTATTAAATATTTGATTTAAGAATATTTATTCTCGTCACCAAATAGAGGAAACTGGAGAAATTTGTGGCCCATTAAATAAGAAAACTGATATTTGAATATTTAAAGGCTTCAGTATCTTAGAATACAATATTCCAAAACAACATTATTTGGAATATCAAATATTAACTACTACCATAGTGAATCCCTATAATTATTACGAATATTAATAATAATGAAAAATATTTACTACTTATCGATTGTGACTCTGATACTTCCAAAATAATCAATAGATTAAATACAAAATTATATATTTGTATATACTTATTTGATTAGCTTTTATATTATGAAATATTTATGGAAACAACAAATCAACTTAATACAATTAAATAAAATAAGTTTAGATTTTGCAATATTTCCTTAACGAAATTAATTACGAGTAGTATAGATGGAAAGAACTAATTCGGTTTTACAATTGAGCAGGAAGCTTGATTTATCAGAGATCCAAATTTAACAGTTTAGTTCGGTTCTATATTTGAGTATATTTAAACTTTTAAAAAGTAAACATATTATAATATATTTACGTTTTTAAAAAAAGTTTAAGATATTATTAATATTTAATTTTCTATAGAATGTTTAAATTATTATAAATATTTGAACTTCGTCGAAAGTTTAAAATATTATAATATATTTAAAGTCTATAAAATATTTAAGTAATATTAATATTTTTACTCTTAAAAAAATTAAAATTTTAAAAAAGTTTGAGTTAAATTCGTTAAAACATGTATTTTTATCAAACTATAAATTTAACTAATATATTTTGAATCATAAATAAAAATAAAATATATTTAAGAAAATAAAATATTTTGAAAAAGAAAATTTAATTTATATTTGTATTTCTAAATAGTAGTTACCCTAAAACAAGTATTTAACCTCCAAAAAATTAATAATTATAATTGGTAAACTATATTGTATTACTATATATTTATGAAAAATTGAATATTAATAAGTAGCTTTTAAATTTATTTACTATGAACAAATCTTCTATTGCAGAAGGAAATAAATTATATGTCAAAACATCTGAGAAAAGCACAAAATTTTAGAGTTTTGTTCTTACTCAAAAATTTTGGACGGTAAAAATTGTCAAATAGTTAATTATTTAAAAGAGAACAGCTATGAGACATAAAAAATTTACGGGTAGGGATGAGATGAAACATAACATAGTTATGTCTAGGTTATATACATGCAATAATCCAAACTAAAACTAAATTAAAATTTGATACTTAAATTTAACGTTTTTAAGCATACACAATCGTTGTATGTATGTTACTTTGCAAATGATTAATGATGGCTAAAAAACGTACTTATCTTAATATGTTTTAATATTTACCATGTACATAAACCAAGTATAGTACTACTCAATACTCTTTAAAATTTCGTAATTATAAAAAACACTTAAACCAAAACATTTGATACATTTGAAATATACCTAAATTAATTACAATATTTGTCATCTGGTGTATAGCAGGGAACTATTATTTGCTTAGGATATGTGGATCATTAAAACATACGTATTTTTTTAGTAATATATGTTAAGAATGATTTGACCTTTCGTGTTAATTTGATAAAATCATAGCCAATTTGTTAAGAGGGTAATATCTTTGACGGTACAATTAACAAAACTTCCATGTTAAATTTCCATGCCTAAAATGCGACCAATGTTTACAAGGTAGAATGTATGGTCACCCACAACTACAAGTAGAGCAAAACAATGCTACCTTAAAATCTAAATATGTCTGTTTTTACGAGAAAAAAAAAATAGATCACTTATTATACGTGGGTCGGTGAATATTCCATAATATTATTGAACGAAATAATTTAAACTTTGGTTGTCCTTTTTATGTGCATTAGCGATTGTTTGACACACAAGCCACTGAAATTGATGTTTCTTGTAGACACTTGTCCTTGTCCACGATATAGTGTGTGTATATATGGCTAATCAGATATATTATTTAATATGGGCTAAGTAAAAGATATGGGTCCTTTTTGGCATGATGAGTGATATGTAACTGGTGATTCGAACCAACATATATAAGAGAGGCTGATTACTGAATTGAATTGTTAGAGCATCTCTCACCTTGAAATTTTGGATGATATAAACCACTAAAAAGGTAATGTCATCTTCTTTTAATTCTCAACAATTAATTAACGTCGCCAATCTTTAAGTAACATGATTGGTAGCTTTTAAACGATACATTTTAATTGCTAACATTTTTGAATAACTAATTCTCTTTGCGATTATATATAGTTTTACTGATAACATAATTATGTGGAACTCAAAATTTACATCAACCCACTTCGTAGTTCAGTAAGTTTAATGACCCAAAAAAATGATTTTCTCAATTTTTTGATAAAATAATTTTCTCAATTTTTTGATAAAATAATTATGTCCATTTTCTGTTATCAACCAGAGAACTAGCTAGCATATCACACCTCATGGAGAATATTGAAGATGAAGACAAAATATATTAAAAAAAATTAATAGAAGAAATTAAAACATACAAATTTGCATGCGCATAACCCATAAATCTCCCTCTCATTACAGAACACAAGAAAACAGAACAGAATCAGACGCACACTATTACACTAACTAGATCACTCACATACACAGATTCATAGATACATACATGCATACATACAAAACAAAACACAAACTCTCATCATCTTTCTCGTTCATTATGCCTACAATCATGATTCTTGGTCTCTTAACCCGCATGCTCCTCCTTCTCTATCCTCCAAAATCTCTCCTATAAATACCACTTCTCTCCCACTAATCACCACTACCTCTCTCTCTTCAATCTATACACACACAAAACACATACACAAACAAACACATCTCCTTAGCTCTGTTTCCTCTGTTCTGTTCCTAACATCTTCTTCTGATCTTTGCAATGTCAGTGCCCGGGTTCGAGGGATTCGAGAAAAGACTCGAACTTCGATTCTTCGACGATGACAGCTCAGTCACCAGTAACCCTATGGGACTCCGTCTAATAGACTTCGAATCTCTAGACCAAGTCTTAAACGAAGTTCAGTGCACGGTAGTCTCCGCCGTAGCGAATCGTAGCTTCGACGCTTACGTACTCTCCGAGTCAAGCCTCTTCGTCTACCCAACCAAAATCATCATCAAAACATGCGGCACCACGCAACTCCTCAAATCAATCCGACCGTTGATCCATCTCGCACGTAACCTCGGCCTTACGTTACGCGCGTGCCGCTACTCGCGCGGCAGCTTCATCTTCCCTAAAGCACAGCCTTTCCCTTACACAAGCTTCAAAGACGAAGTCCTCGTCGTCGAAGAAAGCCTTCCCAAATCTCTCTGTTACCGTAAAGCCTCCGTCATGACGCCTTCTAATAACCCCTCACGTGCTTGGCACGTGTTCACAGCCAGCGC
>NC_025697.1:8215430-8249042 GCF_000633955.1 Camelina sativa | reverse complement strand
TCACCAGTAACCCTATGGGACTCCGTCTAATAGACTTCGAATCTCTAGACCAAGTCTTAAACGAAGTTCAGTGCACGGTAGTCTCCGCCGTAGCGAATCGTAGCTTCGACGCTTACGTACTCTCCGAGTCAAGCCTCTTCGTCTACCCAACCAAAATCATCATCAAAACATGCGGCACCACGCAACTCCTCAAATCAATCCGACCGTTGATCCATCTCGCACGTAACCTCGGCCTTACGTTACGCGCGTGCCGCTACTCGCGCGGCAGCTTCATCTTCCCTAAAGCACAGCCTTTCCCTTACACAAGCTTCAAAGACGAAGTCCTCGTCGTCGAAGAAAGCCTTCCCAAATCTCTCTGTTACCGTAAAGCCTCCGTCATGACGCCTTCTAATAACCCCTCACGTGCTTGGCATGTGTTCACAGCCAGCGCGGACGTGGAATCCGACGAGCCGGTCGTCGTAGTCGAAGTCTGCATGACGGAGCTTGACCGAGTCAACGCTCAGAGCTTCTTTAAACGAAAACGCGACGAGAAAAGCAACAGTGACTCCGCAGGGAAAGAGATGACGCGGCTGAGCGGTATCAATAACATAAACGCAAACGCTTTTATCTGCGACTTCGCGTTTGATCCTTGCGGCTACTCTATGAACGGAGTCGACGGTGACCGTTACTCAACCATCCACGTCACGCCTGAAGACGGTTTTAGCTACGGGAGCTTCGAGTGCGGTTTGTCCTTATACGACGATGGTCACGAAGATATATCTGAGGTTTTAAGCCGTGCCATTGATGTATTCCGTCCAAACGACGTCTCGATCGCCACCACTTACGGCGGAGAGGATTATAACCACGAGGTGACGAAGCGCGTGGAACGCGTGTTGGCTAAGAAGCTTGGTCTTAAGTGCCGAAGCCGTCTTATGGATGAGTTTCCAGGCTCCGGAACAGTCGTTTATCAGTCGTTCACGCCTCGCCGGAAATAGTCATCGCCGGGAGAGAGGAGTAAAAAGGCAAAAAAAAAAGAAGAGGTTTTTTCTTAAATTAGGTTTTTTAAAATTAGCTGAGAGAGGACAAACAAAAAAAAAGAAACAGGTGATGACGTGGAGGGAGACGATTGGTTGACTTGGGGATATATATATATATATATAAGTGGGAACATATGATCATGCACCCCACTTTGCACTTGTGGCAATGTCACGCCTAAGCATTTTTGAGGTTCAGTGTTGTAGAATTTTAGTGGGGGGAGGGTAAAAATGGTTTGCTCTGTTTTCTTTTCTCTTTTTATTTCTTCTTGTGTTTGTTTTATTTTTTTCTCCTTTTTCATTACATTTCAGTTTAAATTATATTGAATCTCTATATCAGACTGTTGATATAAGGTTAAATCGTTCTCACTTTATATGGTTACAAATTCATTCGCCCACCCTAACAAGTATGAAGTATTTTTACTTAAACTAATCATGATGTGAAATATGTTGTAAAACATTTTCAAAAGATCTTTCTTAACCTTTTCAGATTAAACAAATCTTTCTTAACTACTATGAGATATGTTTTGTGGTTAGCAAACATATCGCATCAACTCTTTTTTCAAAAAAACAAAAAAAATAACATATCTCATCGCAAAATCAGAATTCCCACCACGCTAATATTTGACGTTAACGAGTTTGTTTAAATTATTGTTAGCATCATCGTTTACTTTTAACAAATTTGTAGATTGTAGTATGTAGTATGTAGTATGTACTGTCATATCATTTTGTTGCTTGTCTCCGTCATAGTTATTTTGTTTTGTCACACATATTTTAGCGCAAGGCTACTACATCGAATACGGTCAAGCATAAAATAATCAAAGAATGACACATAAGTCTTAAAATTATGCATATTGGGGTCCAAGAGTTTATAATTTTTTACCCCAAAATTTGCATAACTATAATAAGACCTTGGCGGCAAATACCTTTTTGTTTTGGTATGTGTTTGACATTTAAGTTTAAACTTTTAACCAACCATAAGCAAAGTCAAAGAAATGAAATATTTTTTTAGTAAACAAATTAAAATCCAATTAACAAAGAAACGGCCAAAAAAGGAAAAGCAAGATTACACTTTATGGTTGCTGACCTTGTAAAAAAACAATTAAAGACATTGTACTAATATGTTATATGTAATTACTTTTGATAATCACGCATGTAAATTTTCCCACACCCAACATATCAAAATCCAGTTTGCACGTGACAATAATTGGCTAAAAAGTAAACCTTAATTTTTATTATTTCCACTGTCAAAACATTACTTATCCTAGTTCATCCCAAGTAATAATAATCAAAATCATTTTTTTTTTTTTTTTGTTTAAGGAGCTACTTTGCTCTTCTTCACCAGCAATTCGTATATTTTCGTACCATCACGCGTTTTATACCCTAATCATAACATAGAGAAGCAACATGGAACTAAAAAGGATATGTGAGTACTAGAACCGAGAAAGTTGTAAACTTTGTGACTTAAGAAGTTAAAACTATATGAAATGAACTCATTCAACTCATTTCTAGCTGGTTTCACTCTCAACTTTCTCTTTCACTCGCAAGTTGCGGAATAAGCTTTGGAAAGTAAAGTACATACAATAAATTTTTCAAGTTCAGATCCCAATTCAGTATCTATTGAGTATTTTCGGAAATCTACTCAGAAATCTTGCTCTAAACTTGAGCATTTAGGATTCCTGTAACTTTTCTCTATCCCAACAAACTTGTCTTCACCTAAATCTCTCAATCTTGAGGACAACTTGTGCACTACTTTTCTCGGAGACTCTCCCCTAGTTAATGCCTGACTTGTAAGAGCTGAAGGCGACGGGTATGTTCACTACCCTCCAAGCTCTGCTTCTAGAGCGAGGCAGAGGTGACAGGTGACAGACAACATATGAGAGAGAATGAAGAAGAAGACTTCCACCTTTGGTCCAAAAATAACCTTCTGTTACGGAACAGATACTCTTATCCTTTCTCTTCTTTCTTTCTTCCTTGCTTTGAAATCATCCAAACGAAGAGTCTTTCTCTTTAACTGTGAATTTAAACCATAAAAATACACAGGATATCTATAGCTATAAATCCCAAACAACCCGGGATTAGAAGAGTGATGTATACAAAGGTTGTTCGCAAAAGAGTCAAATATTCGCGAACTCAAGATAAGGCAAAAAAAAAACAAATTTAACTAGAGTAAGAAAACAAACAAATCTGTCTGAAGTCTGAACAACACATCCCCAACACCATTGCTGTTTTTCTAATGCGAAATGACCTTATGACTCAATAGATGACAGCAAGAGAAAAAAATTGTTCTTTATTCAAAGTGGCTTACTCTATAAGAAGTAACTAATCAATCAGGTGTAAGCTCTTCTTACTCAATCTCTGTCATTTCTTCATTCTCCTTTCATGGCATTCCTTCAAAGCTTGAACATCTTTGGATTACAAATGACAAACAAAAAAAGCTAATCAAACATTTGTTTTTGTCCCAACTCACACAGATAATAGTTAATCCCAATTTCCTTGATTAGGTAACAAACCCTAAACCCCTATTGAGCTCTAAAACCCTAAGATTTTGAGATACAGAGACAGAGTAGTAGAGTGAGACTTACGTTTCTGACAAGATTTCCAATCCCTATTGCTATCAACAAGACAATCCTGCAAAAGGGGATGATTCGTTGAAGATCCGGTAATCAAAAAGAAGTGAATTTGATTATTTGATTTTGTTTGGGAGACAGAACGCAAAAACCTGTAATGACAAATAGAGAGAAGAACACTCCTTTAGCTGTTTAACATTCTCGTCGTCTTCGTCTGCATCCATCTGATGGTTCGGCGGAGGTGGAGCTTTAGTCTCGGTTTTGGGTTTCTCTGTCACTTTCTCCATCTCACACTCAACGCTTCTTCTTCTTCTTCTTCACCTGAGACTGAGAGAAAATTCAGAACTCCCTTCTCCGTCGTTTCTTTCTTTTCTAATGGGCTTTTATATTTATTTTTAACCTAAAGCCTAGGCCCAGTTTGTATATATAGCTCTGATATAAAACAAAATATAGAAGTGGTCGTCGACATGTAGATAAGGTTGTTTTTGTACTTTCTATCTAATGAGTTCAGGTCCACTACTACAACATTTGTCGGGTTGTCCTGAAACTCATTGTGCCACGTGGCGTTGTTAACCCACCAGACTGTGGGAGCTATCGCAATCAAATAGTAAAATGTTGTTTCCTCTTGCATATAGAGAAATAGAAACACTAATATTGACCTTCAACAACTAAAATGTTGACAAATTGAAAAATAAAGAGAAACATTATAAGTCTGTTACACTAAATTTAGGATTTGGACAAAATTATAGAGGATATGCTCTGGCTTATTGAATGTCTAAAATGCAAAAATGGATATTATTATCTTCATCTTTAAAGAATTAAGAAAGAGGGAAGATGCGCATTTTCAGTTAATAACAAAAAGAGGGAAGACGATCATGTCTCTCTCTTTCTTTAGTCTTTGACCTTCTTCTCTCTCTCTCTTTCCCTTTTTTGTCTCGTTTTCTTTCTCCAATCCATGGAAGGCGTTCGAGACTCGTCGTCACAAACTCTTTCTTCCACGACATCGTCTTCTTCGTCTCCCTCCGCCTGGTAATTTTTTTTTTTTTTCATTCTTGTTTTGGTTCAGAAACAAACAAGATTTTGCAAAATGATCATGTACCGTATTTCGCAAGTCATCTGCAAATTAACTCAATTTTTGTTGTTGTTGTTTGATACAAACACAGCGATGTAGACGTTGAGAATCGTGGAAAACAATTAACTCCTCTCTCTACAAGAAGATCTCGAGCCGGCTTCTCTGATTCTTTCTCTTCTCATGGTAATTAATAGTTGCATAAATACGATATAAATATCTCATTGTACTTAAATTTATGAATGTTGTTTTCTATGCACCAGATTTATCATCATTCTGCCCAGATGAAGAAATAACAACATTCTGCCCGGACAAATACGAATCAGACGATGACTTATTAAGACGCATAGAATTGGAAACATCATCTTCCGTGGTGAGCACGTCAGATTCATCATCATCAGAAGCTCGTCATCACCATCATCACCACGGCCACCATCATCATCATTCGTCTGGAGGTTCTACCAACGGTCACTGGAGAGGTTTCTTCCGTTTATTTAAAAAAGGATCATCCGCAATGCCATTCAACACGTTCACACCTCTCAAAGGAGTCCCCAAACTCACCAGACGTAAGAGCAAACGCATTAGAGACAATATGGTCCCTGTTATACCTTCTCTTGACACTGAAGACTTGTTTTACTTCAAACCCTCATGGAGAAACTTCTCTCTCCAAGATATTCAAACCGCTACAAATTGCTACAGCCGTGGTCCGGACTCTTGTTACATTTTCAATCGATAAAATAGTTGTTTATGAGGTGATGTAACATGAAAATTGTGGATATTATATATGGCAGAGAATCTGATCGGAGAAGGAGGATATGCGGAGGTGTATAAGGGACAAATGGCAGATGGGCAAATAGTGGCGATAAAGAAGTTGACTAGAGGTTCTGCAGAAGAGATGACGATGGATTATTTGTCCGAACTTGGGATCATAGTTCATGTAGATCATCCAAACATTGCTAAGCTTATTGGCTATTGTGTTGAAGGAGGAATGCATCTTGTTCTTGAGCTATCTCCTAACGGAAGCCTTGCTTCTTTGCTCTACGGTGATAATTCTTTTTTTTATTTGACATTTGCAAAGTTATCTGAAGCTATTTGGATTACTAACAGAGATCGTTATAACATTTTTTAGAGGAGAAGGAGAAACTGAACTGGAGCATGAGATACAAAGTGGCGATGGGAACAGCAGAGGGACTGTACTATCTCCATGAAGGTTGTCAGAGAAGGATCATTCATAAAGATATTAAAGCTTCTAATATCCTTCTCACTCAGAACTTTGAGGCTCAGGTAATGCGGTTTTTAAGAGAAAGCTAATTAAGATCTTCACACCTTGATTAGCTTAATTATAGTCTTTTTGAAGTTATGATTATTGTGAAACAAGAATGAACTCTAAATTGTATCCTTTTGATATTTTTACAAATAATGACCGTAGATATCTGATTTCGGGCTAGCGAAATGGCTACCGGACCAGTGGACTCACCATACCGTATCAAAAGTCGAAGGAACATTCGGGTTTGGAATCTCTCTCTCGCTGATATAAATCATGACATCATGTACAGATCTCTTTTTTCAAAATATATCTATCTCACATATATAATCTCTAATGTATCTACCAGTTACCTTCCGCCGGAGTTCTTCATGCACGGGATAGTAGACGAAAAAACAGACGTATATGCTTACGGTGTCCTACTTCTTGAGCTCATTACCGGTAAACAAGCCCTTGACAGCTCACAACATAGCCTTGTCATGTGGGTATGTGATGTGACCCTCTCTTAAGCCCTAGCTAGATAGAATCCTTCGCTCATGCTTTCTTGACCTGGTATATTGGGTCCTATATAGTTTTGTTATTGATAATACGCGCGGGTTATCTATGTTTTTACAGGCCAAACCATTGATCAAAGAGAAGAAGATCAAACAACTTGTTGATCCGATTCTGGGAGATGACTACGACGTAGAAGAGTTGGAACGTCTTGTCTTCATAGCTTCATTGTGTATACAGCAAACCTCCATGAACCGGCCTCAAATGAACCAGGCATGCATAACATAACATTCGATTCCTATCATATAATTAGTTACCACTTTCCAGCTTTCCTATATAGATTGTAACATATATATCCCAATATATATATATATATATATGAATTTGGTCACATATATAACGATATGATGTGTTCATGTGTGTGTACGTATATACACATACAGGTTGTGCAGATTCTGAGGGGAGACAAGTGCAGCTTAGATCAGCTAAGAGAGCGAGAAAACTCAAAACTCCAGAGGACTTACTCTGAAGAACTATTGGATAACGAAGAATACAACTCGACAAGATATTTGAACGATATTAATCGACACATGGAGACAGTTCTCGGAACATCCAAGGATTCTTGAAATATCCTACTTGGTAAATGCAAGAAGAAAGGTTTCATTGAGTATACACATACATATTTGTTCACTATAGAATTTATATGACTGCTGAGGATTGCGAGATCAATCCGATCAGGATTGGGTATTAACTTAGAAGAGAAAGGACTAAATAAGTTCAATATTGTTTAAAATATGTTGTAACATGGTTGTATGTGTATTTTGATCATGATCATGATGTTGTGTTCTTTTCTTTTTTCCATCTTTGACTTGAACTATTGTTTGTTATATAATGTTCTTTTTTGTTGGTCTGAGTTTCCGTCATTTTTTTCTTCATATTCACATTATTTTAAAGATGGTGGCAGATTTTACATATATTATATTTCATAAAAGTTTATAATAATTAAAAATATAAGAAAAACAAAACTTAACCTAAAAATTAAAATTTATAAACACATAAAATAAGTTTCACAATTTCAAAGTTTCTTTAGTTAACATTTTTTATGTTACAAACATAAGAAACGGAAAGTTCATCAGTGTTAACAATTAATGTACGCATATGTTTAATATTATATTATGTGGAATCCATCGTCACCCATATATAAATTTAAATTTTATAGTTCTATCAAAATGAACTATCACATTTAAAATTTTCTCAAACATTTATATTTATATCCAACACAAATTTGAACATTTAGTTTAAAAATTTTCAAAAAAAAATCACAATTTTATTGTATAAGTGTTCTTAATCACAGTTGGACCGGTGCATTAGGAAAGAACCGGTTCGGTTCGGAACAAAGGGAAAACCAAAATTCTAACCGAAACGCAGAGCACGTTTGCGTTTTATCGTGTTATATCGTTAGGCAGAGAGAGCATAAACTTGTCACCACCGTTAAACACTTTTCCGAGAAAAGCTTCTCTCATCTTTTATTTTCCCGGAAAAAAAAAACAAAAAATCAAATTTTTTACTCCCATCTTCCGATCTGTTTCCTTCAACCGACTCTCGTGCATCTATCAGATCCAAGCGATGTCGATGATTCGCCGTAAGTTATTGCTCTTGTTCTTCGCTATCTTCTCCGTCCTGCTTCAATCTTCCACTTCCCTGATTAGTTCCTCTAGCGTCTTCATCAATCCTTCCAAAGTTAGACAGGTTTCATCGAAACCCAGGTTTGCTTCAAAAACCCTTTAGTGATTTTGGGAAAATTCGAGCTTCAAATGTTAACAATTCTGAAAAAAAATCGTTCTTTTTGTCTCTCAGGGCGTTTGTGTATGAAGGGTTTCTCACGGAATTGGAATGTGATCATATGGTTTCCCTTGTGAGTTCTTTCTTCATCTTCCATCTTCGGGTTTTTGAGCTTAATTTGGAAACTTTATTTTTGTTTTCTCTGTTGAAGATTTTAAATTTCGATGTGTGTTGAAACAAAGGCAAAAGCGAGCCTGAAGAGATCTGCTGTTGCTGACAATGATAGTGGAGAAAGCAAATTCAGCGAGGTTCGAACCAGCTCTGGCACGTTTATCTCCAAAGGAAAGGTTCGATTTTGTTCTCTTTGTTTGCTTCCCTATCTCTTACTTTAGAACCCTAATTCGAAGTAGAAACTGGATCTATCTCTCCCTTTGGACATGTTCAATTTTGGAATAGGTTGTGTTTCTTAGGTCTTAAATTGGGGTAGATAAATGTTGATCCTGCAAATGATAGATTTTGATAGTTCAAACTCCAATGTCTGGTGGATTACAACTCTAAACCATCTTTATGCTCCATCAGCGATTTGTGACATTAATCCTTTGAATGATGGATCTTCGAAGTTGGAAATTGACCTCTTGATTCTGTTAGATTGTTACTTAGCTAACTAATTTGTTCCGCACTAGGTTAAGTTTTTGTGTGTAAATGGTAATCAATTATGAAAATTTCTGGACTCAGATCTGTAATGTTGTGATTACCGTGATGTGTTACTCTTTTATCACCTGAAGTTTTGTTTTGTGGATCACAGGATGCCATTGTTTCTGGTATAGAAGATAAAATCTCCACTTGGACATTTCTTCCAAAAGGTACAACTAATAAGATTATTGAAAAATCTTGAAAGCTCAATGTATGTTGAATTTTTGGAAGATTTCAGAAGGTAACTTTGATCAAGTCCTTTACTTTGACAGAAAATGGGGAAGACATTCAGGTATTGAGATACGAGCACGGTCAAAAATACGATGCTCATTTTGACTACTTTCATGACAAAGTCAACATCGTCCGTGGTGGACACCGCATAGCAACGGTTCTCATGTATCTATCCAATGTGACGAAAGGTGGAGAAACCGTATTCCCTAATGCAGAGGTTAGTGCTATCAATTATTTGTGCATAATATTTCCCCAAAAAGATCACTCTTGTGTCATTCTCTCTTTATAAAGATCTGATTTCTATAGGTACCTTCTCGCCGAGTACTCTCTGAAAACAAAGAAGATCTTTCTGACTGTGCCAAGAGAGGAATCGCCGGTGAGAAACTAAACTGATAATAATAATTCTTCTTTTCCTAAAAAGATTTGAGTAGAAATTTTACACCGTTTGTGTCTGTATGGGTAAATGTTTTTATCAGTGAAACCAAGGAAAGGAGATGCTTTGTTGTTCTTCAACCTCCACCCAGATGCAATCCCGGATCCATTGAGCCTTCATGGTGGATGCCCTGTTATCGACGGAGAGAAATGGTCGGCGACCAAGTGGATCCACGTGGACTCATTCGATAAGATTGTGACACCAAGCGGAAACTGCACGGATATGAACGAGAGCTGTGAGAGATGGGCAGTTCTTGGGGAATGCACAAAGAATCCAGAGTACATGGTTGGAACTTCTGAGCTTCCTGGCTATTGCAGGCGAAGTTGTAAGGCTTGTTAGACTTAATTTTACCTCTTCTTCTTCTTCTTGCTCTGTGCCATAAAACTCTCAAAGTTTTCTGCATTTTGGAGTTTCTTTTGTTGTTGTCTGCTGTAGAGTTCGTTGATGAACTTTGTTCTAAGGGGGAGTTCTGTAGAACTATAAATGTTCCTGAAGAAAAGAATATGTAAACAGTAAACACAAAGATTCAGTCAAATACTTTATAGGTTATTAACTGACCGTTATTAAACATATAAGTTTATTTTTTGGTATTGTCAACACAGTGTCCTGTCTGTTATTGATGAACGTCTCTGGAAAAGAGCTTTGCACTAACTGGAGTTTCTGTCTAATCAGGCATTGAACTAAACAGTTTGTATCTGTAAGCATATACATTCAATCAAATCTTTGACCGGTTTTAGGTTGTCAACTTGATGGTGTGTTCCATCTCTTCCTTTGTTCTTCAAAGCTTCCTATGACTGCAGATTGTTTCGTATCATCGAGTCTAGAAGCAAAAC
Organism: Camelina sativa; assembly: GCF_000633955.1. NCBI lineage: Eukaryota > Viridiplantae > Streptophyta > Magnoliopsida > Brassicales > Brassicaceae > Camelina > Camelina sativa. The sequence continues at coordinate 8,238,662 of NC_025697.1, read as the reverse complement.
TCTCATAACAACCTCTCAACTCTACACTTTCAAGTATGTTTATTCTGTTTTCGCCATATTTCTTATTTATTTATTACATAAACATAATTTTTTGAAAATTAAATGGAAGATTTCAGGAATTTGATGAATCCTAGAAAAAGGATACACTAAGAGAAAACAGTTAGAAAAAAAACAAAATTGAATACAATATATAATCTGGTTTATTTATTCTTGTACATAATCTATGCCAACATGTTTTTTAGTCAGCTTGGTGGTGTGCTCCATTTCTTTTTTTGTTCTTCAAAGCTTCCAATGACTGCAGATTGTTTCGTATCATCGAGTCTAGAAGCAAAACTCTCAGAGAAGCCTCTCAGATCTACTCTTTCGAGTATCTTTACTTGTTTGCCACGCAGTTTATCAATCAATATCTTACCATCTATCGATTCATCCCCTTCAGCGATCACTTTTATGTGCTCATCTCGCAGTTTCGGCTTCAGTGAAGCGTGATCGCCTCCCAATAAAACTGCTCCAATAATTTCCCCTAAGAACATGTCCTGCAACAACAATATTAGGGTTAGTTTTAAAACCATGCTTAACGGTCTTGATTGTTATTTTTTGCCTTTGCGTGTGTTTAAATTATAAAACGTTTTTGTCTNACTGCAGATTGTTTCGTATCATCGAGTCTAGAAGCAAAACTCTCATAACAACCTCTCAACTCTACACTTTCAAGTATGTTTATTCTGTTTTCGCCATATTTCTTATTTATTTATTACATAAACATAATTTTTTGAAAATTAAATGGAAGATTTCAGGAATTTGATGAATCCTAGAAAAAGGATACACTAAGAGAAAACAGTTAGAAAAAAAACAAAATTGAATACAATATATAATCTGGTTTATTTATTCTTGTACATAATCTATGCCAACATGTTTTTTAGTCAGCTTGGTGGTGTGCTCCATTTCTTTTTTTGTTCTTCAAAGCTTCCAATGACTGCAGATTGTTTCGTATCATCGAGTCTAGAAGCAAAACTCTCAGAGAAGCCTCTCAGATCTACTCTTTCGAGTATCTTTACTTGTTTGCCACGCAGTTTATCAATCAATATCTTACCATCTATCGATTCATCCCCTTCAGCGATCACTTTTATGTGCTCATCTCGCAGTTTCGGCTTCAGTGAAGCGTGATCGCCTCCCAATAAAACTGCTCCAATAATTTCCCCTAAGAACATGTCCTGCAACAACAATATTAGGGTTAGTTTTAAAACCATGCTTAACGGTCTTGATTGTTATTTTTTGCCTTTGCGTGTGTTTATATTATAAAACGTTTTTGTCTATAAGATGAAACAGAAGGACGAGAGGTTTTACGATGTGCGTGTATCTCCTGTGTTTCTGATGAAGCTCTTGCATTCTTGCAAGCAGCCGTTTCACAAACCGAGCTTCGGGTGTTTTTCTCGAGGAATACTGTGTATCAAGCATTGTTTGGAGAGAACTCAACTTGCGTTGGGTTGCTAGAGGGATGAGTGTGATGTTTAGATCGGATTCAAGAACGGTCTTAGCTGCTAAAGGATCAAGAAACATATTGAATTCAGCGTATGCATTCGAAGGAATCGTGAATATGTTCCCTTTGTCTGATTTCTCAGGGTTTATATGTCCACCCACGATGTAAACTTCCTGCAATTTACAACAGAAGCCATCTAAGTTAAAATCAAGGTTAATTCTTGATGGAATTTATCAGAGAAAGTATTTATAAGAAGTTCTTACCTTGATTATTGAGGATGCTTTTTTATCTGATGAGATGATCTTGGCTAAGCTAGTCAACGGTCCATTGGTTAGTACAGTGATCATAGACACTCCATTACCAGGTTTGCTCAGATTTTGCCAAACTTCAAGTGCCTGAGGTTGTCGGAGTTCAGGCCTATCAGTGTCCCTCGGAGCTCCATGTGCCACTGAATTCTCCGCAGTGTATCTGCATAAATATGTGGATATATATCTTGATTAATTAAAATGATCTTACCACAGCATTGTATAAAATATTAGCACATTCTTGGGAATTTTACATCTAAATAAGAGATGACGTAATAATATAATATACTGAAATTGACCTAGTTTGACACAAATTTAGGCATAACCGATATTGGTCACTTCACTCATCAATTGGTTATTGATATATATACCAAACATACATACATACATACCTCCGAGGGCTTCTCGGAAGGTCGCGAGCAAGACCGTAGAGAGTGTCAGAATCCAGAAATCCGCCACAGCCTCGTGGAACAGCCTTGACGTACTTGCAACCTCCCACCGGTGGGAAAATCGGGTCGGATTGGTTCAATGCCAACATGTCTCCCAGACCGACCGGAATGTCGTCTCGACCCATCATATGAAGCAGATCATAGACCACGTCGATTGTTGCGGCATTAGCCCAACCGTTTGGGCTCACAATTATAGCCTTGCGAGTCAAGAAATAGTGGGTGTTAGGGTATTGAAGAAAACAACATATTCACCTAGATACTTGTGTAATAAGAAATCGTTGTAATCGAGCTATTTGCTACCTTCAAATCTATTTTCTCCACCGGAACTTTGAGGAGGTAGAAAAGAGAGAGGAAATCACCGGCGCTCATATCCATGTCGAAAATAACAGGCTTTCCTAGCTGGGTTTTGCTTAGATTTGGTCTAAACAATTCTTCTTTGTAGTAAGGAAACTGAGATGAAAAGTTATATCTCCCTGTTTCTTCAGGTCTATTCAAAACCTGTTCATTATGTAAACAATTCGATTACATTAGAAAAAAAACTTCTAATTTTTTTCCAGGTTAGATTTGTCTGAGATTATGAAAACTTACGTCCAGGAAATCAACATAGAACTCTCTGTCAAGTCTACTTTTGATGTTTATGTTTGGTTTAGCTCGTGTCGCGACTAGAACACGAACTGAATCAGGTCCAGACATCTCTTGAGTGTAACCATCCTAATTGTTAATAATTAATTAAAGAGGTTAAAAATTGTATTGTTTACTCTGAAACTAAACCAAGTGATCAGAAACCCTAAAGAAAAGGTATATGTATTATGGAAACACAAACCTTACACTTCCCTCGTCCTTTTCCGCTTTTTGGTAAGCATGTTGGATCTCGTAAACCCGTCTGAACATGACCACTATGAACTCCTCCAAGGGTTAGGTTAAACTTCGGAGTTCTTCTATTATCGAAGAATGGATTTGAGCCATCGGGTTTTCCATAAGGTTTGTTTGAAGTAACAACTGTTATATTCATATACTCCATCACCGCGAAATCGTTCTCACCATTCTTGTTGTTCTTATTACCAGAGTTTCTCATGATCGAGACTGCAACACCAGCCGTGAAAGAATCCCACATGAAGTAGCTCTGAAGAATATCGCCAGTTTTTTTTCAGAAAAGAACGTTTTCAAAACATTCCTGACTTATTAGTTTTGTGGGGAATGGATTCATAATTGTTACCTTATAAAATTCATCGTCGAACCAAGTGTCTCTGGCGATTTTAAGAGACAAGAAAACGTATTGAGCTTCGTATGTTCTCTGGTTATTCTCGAATGTTTCGAAGAACTTCTTGTTGATAGGTATTGTGTTGGTTGCATCTAGAGGAACCAGAGTCACTGGAACACCTGAATGAAACACCTGTAAATAAATACAAACCGAGTCTAGTATTTAAAAAAGTATCTAAAAAAATATGATATTTATGTAGAAATATCGCAGACTAATAGAAAATTAATTTATAAACAAAACAAGTAATTAATGATTATTAAAGAGTAGGACAACGAACCTGGTAAGCAGCGAAAGGATCAGAGAAGATGTTGAATTCAGCGTAAGGATTACTTGAGTAATCTGTGAACATGTTTCCACGGTTTCCACACTGTCGAGGTTGACATTCAGCGGCCGTAGAGTTAGCCGGACAGCAGCCAGTAGGGTTTTGTGACCGGACACCACCACCCATGATGTAAATGTGTTGGATGTTGTCTTTCAGCTCAGGATATGACATCAAGAAAAGTGCGAAATTGGTGTGGGATCCGATGAGGATTAAGGTGGTTGGACCTTTGGAAATTGTGCGGGCGATCACTTGTTGTGACGTTGGTTGACGGATAGGAGTGTATCTTCGGTTCCCCTGTTTTCATATACCAACCGCAAAAAACGTCTTTTTAATATTTAAGTAAATATTAAACAAATAATAATTTGCGGTAAAGAAAAAACAACACTAATATTATACTTTGTTTAGCAAAATATACAAAAAAAAAATGTATAATATATAAAGAAGAAAAAAAAAACAGTTATTAATCTTATGTTTCTGTAAAGTGAAATGTCACACGACAGGATCACCGATCCTAAACCTACAATAATATGTGTCACTAGTGTACTGGAACCCATTAGTAACCGACAAGTGTTTGGATGTGAAAAGTCAGCTACTTCTATTGGAATCCAGTCTCCACCATTACTATGATTCTAACGACACGTGTATCCGAAGAGATACCAACACAAATGTCACAAAACACTCCACAAAGTTTAAACAATTGATTAAAAGATTCGAAATGGTGGTTGCTATTAAAAGTAGCTTAGTTGGTGCGATGGGATCATGCGATCTATATGAAATATGAAATGAAGCTATTATAGTTCTTTAGATAACCAACACTATTATAGTTAGTATAGTTAATACCATCAGCAGTGTAGTTTTCTTTTTTTGGTTAAAAACGATCAGTATATAGTTAAATCTAGGTGAAGACACTAATGTGTTTCTTAGAAAATGGTTAGTTAAAAGTAAAGTTAAAACTTCAAAAGTAAAATATACCTTTGGCAGTTAAGTTTTATTCATATAAACTGTCATATATTCGTAAGGTTAATTATGAAAAACACCAATTTCTGAGAATAGGAATTTTGTCAAATGATGTAAAAAAAAAACAATCAGGATTTTTTTTTCCAAATCCATCTTTTTCAGTTTCTGAAATTCTTGTAAAAAACAATGCTTCTATTTGGATTTGTACTCTAGGTTTTTTTTTTTTTTTTTGAATAGTGACAAAAAGTATTTGTTTTTTTTGTGTGTAAATTTTCTATATATGTATACACAGTAAAAATTTAAATAAATACCTGGGGAAGAAACTGTTTACGAAAGCCATAATTGGAGTCTATGTCGAGAAGGCCTCCAGGACCTTTAGGAATGGCTTGTCTATATCTGCATTCTCCTGTTGTTGTCATCCCCTAAACACATCAATTTATGACATTTTCAAAACCAAACTAATACAAAAGAGTGATTCAAGAAAACAAATAAAAAGAAGAGGAATAAGAAGAGAACCTGTTCGATGATCGGAAAATAGCCACCGACGTCAGAGTGAATAGTACCGTCGTCACGAATCCCACCTTCGCCGCCTACACCAACTGGGATATCGTCACGACCCATCATGTGCAATAAATCGTACACTTGATTCACTGCGTGTCCTGCGTTTGTCCACGCATTTGCACTCAATGTAATCCCCTGTTTCAAAAAACAGAGCATTAAACTAAAGATAGCTGATGAAGTGAGAGATGTTTGAGAAAGAAAGGGACTTACGACAAGATTGAATTCTGACTTATTAAGCTTTAGGAGGTAGAGTATAGCGAACAAATCGTCTGTGTCGACATCTGTATCCACTAGAATACGGTGTGGGCTAGACAAAACACAAGGGAGGTTTTGTCCTAAGAGTCCAAGAATAGTGACCACTGTGATGGACAAGAACCATAAACTCTTCAAAGTTGGGCTTGTCAACATCTTCAAAAGAAGAAGAAGATGAACGAAAAGTTTGGTAGTTTTCTGTTTCTTGCCTGAATCTGAGACAAACCAAAGATCTGTTTCGACCAAAAAGATTCAGATTCAAGAAAACATTGCATGAACTAGTATCAAAGCTAAAACCAACGAGAAGGTACAAAAGAGTGAGTTTACCTTAGGTGGTGTCTTTATTTATGGAGATGTGACGAATCAGCTCAAAGGAGAGAGAGAGACTGTTACATCAAAGCCTCGCAAACTAGAGAATAATTAACAAAATGGCAAAAGATATATAAATTTCCGAAGGTGTCTTTAGATTTCTTGTTTCTCTCAACGTCTTCTTCAGAACTTTATTTCTTATGGGGAGAGTGAAAAACATAAAATCCTTGGCTTACATTAAACAGTTCTGTGATGAGTTTGCAGGAAAAGAAGAAAAAGAAAAACAGACGTGCAGATGCAGAGAGAGGAGAAAAGAAAAAGGAGAAATAGTTGGCAACGAGAGGGACCAGAATCGATATTAAAGAAAAGTTAATGGTATCAAAAATTAGGTTTAGAAAATGAAAAAACTACAGGAAAAAACTTGTAGTAGTCAACTTGTTTAGAATGTGTATTGAACGTTCCCTAGCTGCTGCCTCTTTTTCATTATGACTATGGGGTGATGTCTTTATTTTACCCTAATTATAATATTCTTGGTCAATATTCTTTTTGCTTCTCAATCTTTCTTCATTGTGATTCCCACAGCATCTCCAACTCGGAGCTATTAAGTATTTTTTTTTTTTTTGTCAACAACAGATCAGCTCAAACGAGCTAATTGGTAGGAAAATCGTTTACAAACAATACTTGGTGCGGAGATGTATACGCTTGGCGTACCAAAAAATCTGCCCTTAAATTAGCATTTCTAGGAATTAAAGATAAAGAAAAGGAAGAGAATTTCTCCCTATCAGTCTTGATGTCGTCAAGGTACGCCGAGAACGCTGGCCAGTCGGAAGGAGAAGACACCATCTTCACCAAGTCTGAGCAGTCAGTATAAAAAGCCACCTCTCTGAAATCATGGCCGATCATGCAGCGCATCGCCCAAAGAAACGCTTCAACTTCAGTATGTAATGGAGATAGACTTCGCCTGAAATTCTTGGCACCCAAAAACGGCAACGTTGTCTGGATCGAGGTACAACACCAACCAGCACCTGCATACAAATCCCCTGCTTTCCAAGATCCAGCTATGAAGCATCGATATCCTGAAAAGACCGAAGGAAGGGAAACCGTAGGCACCCTAACTGGCAACTCCGAAACTACTGGAAAGGTGGGACTGGTCACTAGATCATCCTCTATCTGAGCCTGCTGCCCTGCTGCAGCTTCACCCTCTGCTACCCTAACAATATCCTCTGGCCTTTCGGCAATATTGTCAAAGACACGTGCATTCCTTGCTTTCCAAATAAACCACATAAGCCAAGGGAAAGCCACAATATGGGCTCTCGGATTCTGCTGCCCTAAAAAGTGATCAACATTTGCATATACTGATTCCGTTGGGAAGGAATTAGGTCCCACCAGCACATTTGCTAGCGCCCAAACCTGACGGGCCGGAGGACACACAAAGATGGCATAATTTATTGTCTCCGAATCCGCGCCGCATCGTACGCACCATACATCACAAGCAATACCCCGTCGTCCCAAATTTGTCGAAACAGAAATACAACCAGATAAGACCTGCCACATAAAATGTTGGATCTTAGGTGGGCAACGAGCCCTCCACACACTAGCGAGTAGGAGGTAATTTCCGGGCCATAACCAGTGGCCGCAAAAGTCCGAACCACGTCATGACATGCAATATGATAGCCTGATTTGACTGTATACTTCCCAGTTTTCGTGAAATGCCAACCGAAGGGATCATCCCTTTGGTTACCACCCAACGGAATAGCCCTGATTAATGCAACATCAAGTGGATCAAAATGCTCATTGAGCATATCCAGACGCCAAGAATTATTTTGTCGATCAATTAATTGATTCATTTGAAGATAAGGGTCCTTTAACGGCCCCTTGCTGGAAGCTGGTCTCGGGAATTGAGCTGGTACCCAAGGATCTGACCATATAGAAATGGTGTCCCCAGAACCAACCCGTTTAATAAGCCCTTTATTAACCAGAGAGCGAGCAGAACATATACTCCTCCATCCATAGGAGGGAGAGTATGACCTAATTGGATCCAACGGATGCGTATTCCTATAATACCTACTTTTGAAAACCCTGGCAAACAAAGACTCTGGAACGTCTATCGGACGCCAAAGTTGCTTGGCCAGTAATACCGAATTAAAGTCATCCACATTCCTAAAACCAAGACCACCCAACTGTTTGCTAACACATAATTTCTCCCAGGCAAGCCAATGCATGCCCCCTGTCTGACCATTTGTACTCCACCATAAATTTGCCACTGCACTAGTAAGCTTGGATGTAATTGTTTTTGGTAACCGAAAACAAGACATCACAAACGTTGGAACAGCAGTTGCAACAGATTTAATCATCACTTCCCTTCCCCCTTTTGAAAGCAAATTTGCCGTCCAACCATTCGTCCGACTTTGAATCCGCTCCCGAACAAAAGAGAAAACCTTGGTCTTAGCCCCACCCAAACTTTCGGGTAAACCTAGATAGGACCCCATACCACCCAAAGTTGTGATCCCGAGAACATCCTGGAGCTCGGTTTTTGTCTGCTCATCAATCTTGTGCCCAAATTGTACCGAGGATTTTGTAAAATTTATTTGCTGACCCGAAACAGACTCATATTGTTTTAGAATATCTAAGATAACCCGACATTGTCCTCTGTCCGCCTTACAGAAGAAAAGACTATCATCGGCAAACAACAAATGCGTAATTGGCGGACATTTGTTCGCCACTTTTATCCCTGTAATAAGCTTCTCCCTCTCTGCTTTTCGTATATTAGCAATTAACACCTCTGTGCATAAAATAAACAAATAAGGAGATAAAGGATCACCTTGTCGCAACCCCCTCTGTGGCACTATCAAACCATTCGGCTGGCCATTAATACGAACCCTATACTCGACTGAAGTGACACAAAACATTATCCATGAAACCCATGACTCTGCAAACCCCATCTTCTGTAACAGAGCTGCCACAAAATCCCACTCAACCCTATCGTATGCCTTACTCATGTCTGTTTTGATGGCCATAAATTTCCCTTTGCAAGACGGGTTTGTACGCAAGCCATAAAACATCTCTTGAGCAATAAGGATATTATCCGAGATCAGCCGACCCGGAACAAAAGCCGATTGGGTCTCGGAGATAAGACCAGGTAAAACCCTCTTTAGTCGCTGACATAAAATCTTAGAAATGATCTTATACCCAACGTTACACAGGCTAATCGGACGTAATTCTGCCATTCGAGTTGGCTTTGCCACCTTCGGAATAAGGCAAATATGAGTCCGATTGAGGTCCTTGTCAAAAACTCTCTCCATTAAAAACCTATTAACCAAATCCACAAGATTCGTCTTAACTATACCCCATGATTTTTGGAAAAATAAAGCTGTCATCCCATCTGGGCCTGGGGCTTTATTTGGATGCATCGTAAATAAAGCTGATTTGACCTCAGCCTCCGTAGCGGGTCCTGTGAGCCGCTCATTATCCTCGGCAGTAATCACCGTATTGACCTCCCTTAGGACCTCCTCAAAATTTTATGGATTTGTTGAAGTGAACAAATCTTCAAAATATGAGACTGCCGTGTGACAGATATCAACATCCTCAGTGGACCAGATGTCGTCCCTATTAAACAAACCAGTAATCCGATTACGAGCCCGTCTCTGCTTCGTTAAGGCATGGAAATATTTGGAATTCTTATCCCCCAATTTCATCCATTTACTCCGACTCTTTTGATACCAGTAAATCTCTTCATCCCCATACGCTTGACGTAAACGATTCTGCAATTCCAAGATTGTAGAAGGAGGAATTGAGTCATCTGCCAGAGCCACCTCCAACTGCCGCTTTAAGTCCTCAATGGTTTCCCTACCGTATGGGACTTGTGATTTACGCCACTGAGAAATCGCCTTCCGACAATTCACAACTTTTTGCACGAAGTTATCTGAGTCCTGATCCAAATCCCTATCCCACCCCGATGCTATCACATCCATCAGCCCCGCCTTACCAATCCAGCGGCAGTCAAACATATAACTCCTCTTCCCCCGCGACCTTTTAGCCCCAATATTAACCACTATAGGCTTATGATCAGAGGCTATCATTGGTAAATACTCCGTCACCGTATCCGGGAACAAATCATGCCAATCCTCATTCCCTAAGGCTCTGTCTAACCGACAGCGTATAGGTTTTTTATCCCGCCAACCCCTCCAAGACAAACAATCACCAATAAAAGGAAACTCCAAAAAGCCACAATCCCGAATCATCCCATTAAAGGAAAGAAAAGAGAAAGGATGATGTAATTCCCCCCCTCCCCGTTTTTCATGGTTCCCTGTCAGCTCATTAAAATCCCCAACCAAAAACCATGGGGTGGACCGATTAGAGCTAATTCTTAGAAGGCGTTCCCACACCATATCCCGATTCTTAGGGACGGGATCCCCATAAACGAAAGTTAAATGGATAATCCGGCCTTTGAAAACCGCTTCAATATCGATTAATCTGTTAGACTCAAATAAAATCGATACCTGAAAATCATCTTGATTATAAAAAAGAGCCATACCACCACTATAACCAATAGGATCAATTGTTTTCAGATTCTTATATCTGAAATGACCAACAAACTTTTCTAGAATAGAAGTAGGTTGTTTGGTCTCCATGAAGAACAAAAAATCCGGCCGATGTTTGGATCATAAATCCCTAAGATTACCAATTGTAGCCTTATTACCCAGGCCTTGTCAAGGCTATTAAGTATTTTCTTAACATAAATAATTAGGAAAGAGAGTAAAAATGAGTTTTTATTTAGAAACCAATAAAAGCATGTCCATTGGTTACAATAAAAATAGTTTTAATAGATTTTAATTATTTAATTAAATAAACATTTATTTAGAAAACCAAACCAACAACTAAATGACATGTGTGATGTGGATTTCTAGTTTTACTAAGAGATCATGGGGTTTTAAATAAGAACCACTATCACTTGAACTAGAATACCTCCAATGAAGAGATGCTATGAGATTTTGTTTAGAATCCCAAATACCACATGTCCTAATATAATTTATTCATTATTTATTATTTAAATTTCCATTAAATAAAAAATGATATTAAAAGTAATATTATGATATTGTTAATATACTCTTAGTGAGGATTTGGAGAAACTCTAAAACTTAGAAACATTTACGTGCATGAAAGTTCTTTTATATTTTTCTTTCTTTGGGTTAAATTACGTCATTAGCGACATCATAAGTGTGATTCTTGTTTATGTATGTACCAACACTTAATAGTTTTACAAATTGATTTTTTCTCACATCCAACCAAAAAAAAAATGAGTTTGACGAGTCAACAGAATTAACATTTAATTTTTATATTAAATTAAGTGTTGCACATATATAATTAAAGCAACTATTTTTGTTTTAGAAAATTGTAAAACATATAATGAAATTTATTTCCCCACATTTACGTAAATGTAATAAAAAATAAGTTTTCTTAGTTTCTTGAATATTGTCTTCCCAATCATAAATTTTGAGCATATCAAAAGACTTAATCTTAGCAATGTTAAAAGAACGACTATTCTTATCGTTGATAATAGAAAAACGAACTTTAAATGAAATCAGTATGTAGTGAAACAAATGACGGGTCCATCAACGCTAAAAACTAACAATCAACCACTAAATTATCATGAGTTAATTAATACGTCCATCCATCCTTTCTGTTAGCTTAATGGTTTGTCTAACATTCAACTGTATTCGAGAAAGCAAATGGGAGCAAGAAACATGCGTGCACGAACATATATTACCTTTCTTACGTACGTGGGAAACATGTCTGTTTTATTATATTTTGTTTCTGGTAATTAGTAGTATTATATTTCTTATTCGAACGTGATTTCATTTACAATTCAAACTGAGTTAAAATAACATTTGTAGATATTTCTTGTTATATATATCTAGGTCGTAATTTCCATTAGAGTAGAAATTGCTATGTTGGTGCTAAAGATCATTTCCCTTGAAACGTAAGAGGATTGGCCGGACGTTAAAAAATTGAATTACCCTAGCTAACCAAAAAAAAAAAAAAGTCTAACTAGGTATGGGGAAAACTATCAATATTTTAATGACAAAAATAAATCAATACAGAATTAGAAAGAAAATCCATTGTAAATTGTGGTGAAGCACATGAACTCATCATAAAGTTCAATTTTTCAAAACTATTCGTCTTTGTATGTGCATTTCTTCTAGTATCAAGTATTTTATCTCAAGGCCTACGCTTAAACCCCTTTAAAGCCTACGCTTAAACCCCTTTTAAAAAAAAAGTAGGGTATTTATCTTAACAAAGATATATATAGCTTTTGTGGTGTGCCAATTTCTTAAGTTCTACTACTTTTGTATTGTTACAATTTCAAATCGGATATATTCGTCAACGATCGTACTATAATTTTCCAACTTGTGATCACATTTATGTTATAAATATTATTTCGCCAAGTTAAACAAAAAAAGATTCGGATCCGTCATCAAAGAGAGTGACCATAAACAAAAGGAACAGATCACACAACTTGTGAGTAAAAGATGTATACTACAAACTTTTAATTAGGATCAAATAACGAGAAAACAAGAGATGAGTAACCACGAAACTCGTTATGAGTGTGTATTTTTAATTTAAAAAGATTCTCTCCGACATATTTTTTGTTTGACTACATTTTCTCCAACAGTTTACCCAAATTTTTTTTTTAAGTGTTGACTTCAATCAATAACCACGTGAAGAATACGGCGTCGAGATCACGTGACGTGATCGGTTCTTGTTGGGAATGGGAAGTCCACCAATGGCGGATGGCTCTCCTTTTTTTTGTTTCCTTTCTTTAATTAATTGGTAAAATTATACTGTATATATTGGTTTATTTTTAGAATTAAGCAGTGAAAGTCATTTTCTTATGAATTATGATACGTGATAAATGTGAAATGGTGAAGGGACCAAGAGTTTCGTTTTTTTTTTGGGGACCAAGAGTTAAGACCATATGCAACGGCGTACATTTGGCATGTCTCCCGGTATTTTTTGTTTTTAAATAAATAAAAAAAGATAGCATCTGTGTGGTTGCTGTTGACGTTTCTTAATATGAAACGTTTTTTGCTGTGTCCTTCGTTACACGTGGCAGCATCTGTGTGGTTGGTGTTGTTTGGTTTTTTTTTTTTTTTTTTTTTTGGTTTTTAATTTTATGGATTGAATAAACTGTTTTTAATTTTTAATATTTTAATTGTATGTTTTGTTTTTTTTAAGTTTTTGTAACTTTGTAATTTTCTTATGAACGGTTAAAAAAAGATTTGATTGAGTATATTTGGACTAACTTTGGACATCTTCCAGATAATGAAGATTAATTAAAATTTTTTTTATGAATTGAATAAAATGTTTGTTTTTATTTTTGATGTTTGTATGGTTTATGTTTTTTATCTTTCATGTTTTAATTGTATATTTTGTTTTTTTCCAAGTTTTTGTAACTTTTTAATTTTTTTATGTTTTTAATGTCAATGTTATATGTTTTATTTAAATTAAAACTTTAATATGTTTTTATTTATTAATTTAAATAATTAATTTTTTTAATTAAAAATATTATTATTTTTTCCAGGGATCCAACTCTGAGGGACACCAATGTTCATACCACACTTAAGAAACTCTCAAAATAAGATTAATATATTTGAAGGACCAAAAATTGTCCTAGCACATGCTCTAACAATCGTGTATGTATGGACTACATCATGACAAACCTTCGGTATGCCAACCATTAGTTCATTGAATATAAATTATTTTTATTTCTCGTCATTCGTCAAACTCTGGATTATAAACTCTAGTAACATGATATATCATTTCCATAAGTTGTATTTTTAAGGTCAGATACTCAGATGTTTAATCTTCTATTATACTATATCTTAATTACGAGACCATACTTGATCAAAATATTTGATGACGATTTGAGGTCAATTCCAAAGTTAAAGAAACCTATATATTTTTGCGCTTTGATATGAAAGACACTACAACTGCCGGGAACTTTCCACCATGAACAGCACTTGGAAAATACATCGCATGATACATTTAAATATTCATTGCAGGTAACCATGAATAATTATGAATAAGAAGATTCGCCTTTTGTAAGCTAAATAAAGAAGATAAGTTGCAACAAAGAAAAGAAAAGAAGAAGCGAGAAGTCAAAATCGGAAGATCCAACTTTATGATTTTGTGGATATTTCTCATTATAGTTTCAACTTTCAAAAAGATATGCCAATATTAATTGAAAAGTTTGTCCAAAGGGTGGTAAATGGTAATTCAAAACTTCCGATAAACGGATAAAACGGTATAATGGTTTCATTTTCGGATATTTTAACATTCCGTTTTCATTTTCGGACAACTATAAGTAATCTATTTGAAACGAAAAATATTTTCATTTGAATTATTACTCTTAAATCTTAATTATGTGAATCGAAATAAGCTTACGATAGTAGTATTAGTAGCTCGCAAAATTGAAGTTTTCTAGGTCGAATGGAGGTCCCCACATTATCTCTTTCAGTCTTTCATCAATAATGGAGAACTTATAATATGTATTGAAATATGTCGAGTTGGACATAAACTTTGCATGTTCGGCATCAATACAAACCAGTGTTAAAGGTGGGAGCTAAATATAAAAAGGGAAAATTAACTTTAAATATATCTTGCTTTGATCTAATAAAATTTTCTGAATCACCTCAAAATTTTGGATATCTAAAACATTTGAAGTACGGATTGTTACATTATGAAAACTAGATGTACATACTCGAATACAAAATAAAGATGAAACAAAAGTTTTGTCCAACTCATGATTATATGTTACTAGTTCTTATATATCTGATATTATTTATCGTTTTTCTAATATGATCACTTGGTATTGCAAACACATGAATTCAGGAGGTAGAAATAGTAAATCAAAATATCGAAGATACAAATTTTATAAAAACATGATAAGAGAATATGATATTCGTGTGCACCAAAAGGTAACGTGCTTTGGTTTATTGGAGTTTGATGATTCAGTTTGGTCAAAACCCACTTGAGTTTTTGGCCCATAATGATAGTAAGTGTATGAAAAAAGATGTGTCTTTCTTAAAAGTTTTCTGCTTGACTTAAGTTGTTTAATTGAAAGTACTCATAATTACTTTGATTAACCAAAGTGCTTACGTCTATATCACTAAACAACTCAAATTCTGTCACCACCAAGATGAAACTTATACATATACATCGACCCTTTTGCATACATATTTGTTTGTTTAGTGATAATGTTTCTTACTAGATTGATAATGGTGCATATACATCCGATTACCACATTGCGCGGATTAGACCATGATATTAAAAACTTTTCAGCATGGATATGGTTTGATGTATAAAAAACAAACAAAAAACAAAAACAATATATAAGATACAGTAAGAAACATCAAACTAAAGTTGTAAACAAAAAAATGTTTCATTTTATATGATGTTTGAACATTTGGTATGCGATGGTTTCTTATGAAAGATATTTTGTAACTCTTCTTAATTTATTTTGCACTGTGTCTAAATATAATAATGAGACAGAGTGAGTAAATTCGTTTGTTTAGATTTGTTCAAAAAATGCTTGTGAGGCCATTTACTACTATTTATTTGGTGGATTAATCAACGAATGCAAAAGAGCTTGACGACGACTCGAACGTTCATACACTTAAACGAGTTCTATATCAGTTTACACCACTCATTGAAACAAATTTTCTCTTGTTTCTAGTTCGACAAAACAGCTTATAAGACGCAGAAACACACTTACAAATGTGAGTGAGACACTTGTTTTTTGATGCTTCCTACCAGACTATATAGTCTGGATCAAAACCACAAAGAAGCAGCTAATAATATAATACTACCAGAAGAAAGAAACTAAACAGATCATGTAAATTACTCAAAAAACAAATTAAAAATCTCATAAACTAGCTAGAAGACAGTTTGGAATCTGCAAGCAAAGAACAAAACCCCGTTAATACCATATTACTTGTTCTGAATGCCCATCAAAACACAAACTCATAGCATCAGATCCTATTTGCTTTTTCACATCTCTCAACCAAAAAATAAAAAAAACACAGTAGTACAAAGGAGAAAAGGTTTATCACTGATCTCTCAGGCGAAGAGAAGCCTCCTCCTCCGAGAAGAAGAAACTCCAGATGATTTCTTGATGTGACCTCCTTCTCGGAAACCTGAATCCGACTCGTCGTGGTGGTACCATCCCACCGATCTCTGCGCTTCTTGTACGATCTGCGATATACCTGTTTCCAAAACAACTCCCGATCGGTATAATTCAAGAATCCATCTCAGAAACAGAGTGTTGTGAGTGTGTTTTTTTTACCTTCTCTGACTGATTGCTTGTTGTGGCGGATATCGTGGATAGTGGCGGAGATCTTCCAGTAGAGAGGACGGCCGACATAGAACAGAACCACCATTAAACCGATCAGGATCACTATACGGAACCAGATTCTCGCTGATGATGGAGACGCCATTGGATCTTCTTCGACTTCGAGTGATCCAAATTCGTGAAAACAGAGGAAAAAACACACTACAAAATTCAATTCCCAAAAAGATACTAAAATAATAAAAGAATGATTGAGAAGGGATTAAATACGCCACGTCATCAACATCAGAGTTAAGAAGAGAGGGTTAATACGGTAATTTTCTCTATATGGGTTAATAACTCCATAAGCAAAGCCTCTGGATCGCCGAGAGAGTTACATGCGAATATGTAAATGCTTTTGGAATAGCATTATTAGACCTTTATTTTGATGCAAAAAAGTAAAGCAAAACAAAAGAAAAAATGTAAGGGAGTTGTTATATATTATCCCATATGTGTTGTAAGAGACGCTACGTGTCAGCGTGCTATTGGTTTGACGAAAAAATAGAAAATGTGGAATTTTTTTTTTGGAATCGTCTGGGTGTGGAGGAAGAGGAGATTGCTGTCGGAGAAGAGGAGATTTCTGCCGGAGGAAGAGGAGATTGTCGTGTCCCATCGCGATATTTTGATTGAATCGTGAATCGGCTGTGATTGCATGTAGGAGAGGCGATTTGGAAATTAGGGTATCGTGAATTGGGAGTCCACTCAATCGGAAGAGATTGAATCAATTGGAAGCAAAGGGTAAGTTTCTCAATTTAATTACTGATTGAATCAATCTTGATTAGTATTTGATGATTAGGGTTTTTTTAATTTTGGATCGAAATTAGGGTTTTTTTATGTTTTTTAGAAAATTAGGATTCTTGGTGTTCATGTGTTCCGTTTTGATCCTTACTTTAGCAGATGAGTACTTTTTAACTCCGGTTATGATGAATTTGAAAAGATTTGGCCATGAATGTATCGCAATATGCTGATTAAAGTTACTAACTTGATTCAACATAAGCTATTTGTTGTTTTTGGTGTTGTTATTTGTGTAAGCTAATGATGATCCGTTTTGGTTAAGTTTAGATAATGTGTGGAGTTGGATATGTAATTGTTTCGGTTCTTGACACATGATTGTTTTTTGTGTTGTTATTAGTTGTTTTTGATGTTGTTATTTGTGGTAGCTAATGATGATTTAGTAAATGTTTTTGTTCTTGACACATGATTGTATAATTTTAGAGTACATTGTTCTTGTTCGATTTAGCTTGTTCATGAATGATTAATTTTATTTTGAATTTGGGCTTCATTAACCGCGGATCTGTCTTTTGTTTTGAGGTTAAATGGACAAACATGGATTGATGCATTGATGAATATAGAGTGTGAAGGATCTATTGAGTATGGACAAACATGGATCTCTTCGGCCATGAAGGAAGGTAATCATCATCCTCAACTTTTTTGCATTTATTTGGTGTTAGTTAAAGCTTTTGTTTGTTGGTTGTGATAAATAGATTTAGTACTTGCTAGTGTAGGTATTAGTGTAGTCTTTGATGTTATAGCTTTTGTTTGTTGGTTGTGATAAATAGGTTTAGTAATTGCTATTGTTGGTATTAGTCTAGTCAGTCATTGATGTGTTAGTTGGTTGTGAAGATTTTTAATGTGTGGTTGTTGTAGTTTAGGTAAACACTTTATTTCAAAAATTAAACCAACATAAATATAAACTAAACCTTATAAATTCAAACACAAACAAAACACAAATCCTTCTCCCTTTAGCAATCTCTTGTTTCTCATTTAACAAACACATCTCCTTCTCCCTTTAGCAATCTCTTGTTTCTCATTTAACAAACACATCTCCTTCTCCCTTTAGCAATATGGATCCAAACGATTACATGAATCCTTATTGTCCCACCTCTAGCTATTTGAATATGTTACAAAGTCAACTTGATACCCAAAACCTCGATTACTCTCCTTCTCTAAGTCCATGTTCTGAAGCTCCATCTTCACCTGCATCCCCACAAGAAAACCGCAAGTCAAGGCAAGCATGGTTACCAATAGATGATACCATGTTGGTCAGCGTTTGGCTCAACACTAGCAAGGATCCGATTACTTCCAACCAGCAAAGACTTGCATCCTTTTGGGGGAGGATTGCGAAATACTTTGCATCCTGTCCGAATGCTGTTGGTCGGCCAAAGAGAGAGGCGAGTCACTGTAATCTGTTTAAGTTTGTGTTTGTGATTGTGTTTGTAATCGGACAGGTCGAGAAAGAAGCCAACCTCTCATCAGTCCGTGAAGCCAACCTCTCATCAGTCCGTGAAGCCAATACACATGTTCTTTTGTATTTTTGTGTTTCTACCACAAGTTTTTACAAGTCTTTTGTATTTTTATGCTTTTACCACATGTTTGTACAAGTACTTTTGTCATTATTTACTTCTACCACATATTATTTCCAATGGTTGTGTACCACAAATTTCAAGAACTCAAGCTACCTCTTTTTTCTATATAATGATCAACACCAGCACCAGCAGATCTTCAAAGACTAATCGACATTGGCGAGTTTTGCGGATTTCCCGGCATGATAGGAAGCATCGATTGTATGCATTGGGAGTGGAAGAATTGTCCCACCGCATGGAAAGGTCAATACACCCGCAGATCTGGAAAGCCCACAATCGTTTTAGAGGCGGTGGCTTCGTATGATCTCTGGATCTGGCATGCTTTCTTTGGACTACCAGGTACATTAAACGATATCAATATTCTTGACCGATCTCAAGTCTTTGATGATATTTTGCATGGTCGAGCTCCTAAAGTTAAATACAGTGTCAACGGACATGAGTATAAATTGGCTTACTATCTGACGGATGGTATTTATCCAAAATGGTCTACTTTTATCTAATCTATTCCACTGCCACAAACTCCAAAAGACGCTTTATTTGCGAGACAACAAGAAGCTGTGCGTAAAGATGTAGAGCGTGCTTTTGGAGTTTTGCATGCTCGATTTGCCATAGTCAAAAACCCGGCTCTTATTTGGGATACAGTAAAAATTGGGAAAATAATGAGAACGTGTATCATACTGCACAATATGATAGTAGATGACGAACGAGATGGGTACACTCTGTTTGATGAAACTGAATTCACACAAATGGAGTCAAGTAGAGATTCTGAAGTTGACTACACGCTTCCAACACCCAGACCTTCATGTGTCGCTACTATGCTCAAGAATCGAAAGGATGTTCGTGATAAAGAAAAAAATAAATGCTTGCAAGATGATTTGGTTGAGCATATTTGGGCAAAATTTGGAGCAAATCAGTATTAAAATTAATCATTCTCTCCATTTATAAATTGCACTTTTGTTGTAATATGTATTAATGTTTTTATTATGTTTTGTATGTTTAAAAATTAATTTAAATGCAATATTTTCTAATTTTATAAAATCTTAAATGTTTACACATTTATACCACTTCTATTCTATTTAAAATTTTAATTCTATTTAAAATTTTAAAATTTAAAAAAACAATTTTTAAAAAAATAAGAAACCCAAAATAAGAACCTACCAATAAAAGAGAAAATTTTCTCTAAAAGATCATAGGTTCTTATATTCCAAACAGTACACAATTAATTCATAAAAAATTTAAGAACTCCCCTTCTAATAACCCACCGATAATTATGCTCTTAGCATGTGGAAACATTTAACATCACCATCTAACAATCAAAACCTAAAATTGATGATATTGTATTATTGTAGTATAACTTAAACGTGAATAAAAATACAAATAAAAACCTATTCTAAATACATTCGTGCAATGCATAAACCTTATCATCGTCAGTCGGACTTTTATCTTCCGAGGGTGACACTTTTACTATACTCCGTCTTGAGCTCAACACCGGTAAAAAAAGCTCTACTCGATTTGATAAATTTCCCATAAATCCCAGCTTATGTTTCTCTGCGGATACAAGCTTGGATCTCTTCTAATGTCTTCCCTTTCGTCTCAGGGACCATTTTAGCCACAAAGATTATCGTCATGGCTGCAAAAGCAGAATATATATAGAATGTACCTACACAACCAAAAAAACAAATAGCTTAATTTTTTTTTTGTCTCAATTTAGAGTTTCTAAAAAGCGGTTTTCTTGCGGTTGCACTGATCTCCGATCCCAACACTAGCCATTAAGAGTGTGTACCTGGAGAGCTCCAGCTCATGAGGAAGTTGAATGTGTAAGAAACAGCCCAAGCACCAGACCAATTCACCAGTACCACTAAGCTTCCTGCGACCCCCTTCACGTTTATGGGAAATATCTGCGTTTGTTTCATCCCAAAAAAAAATGAGCACCACTTCAGTACTTACTCTACTAAATGTCTTCTCTGTTTATAAACAAAGTAACTTCCTACGCAAGTACCGTATCTGTTTTTAAACAATGTTACTTTTTACACAAGGAACCATGGTACCATACCTCCGACATTATCACCCAAGGAACAGGTCCCATTCCGATGGAGAAAGCAGCTACATATATCTGAATAGTGAAGAGAAGACGTGAGTTTTAGTACTAGTACCATGGACTATACTAACAGTTTAACACACAGCTCTGTACTTGAGCTCTGTTTCTAGTAGTAAGTAAGAACTAAGTTTTACTTACAAGTACACCTCCAACGGCTAGCATAGGAACCCATTCAAGCAACAGGCTTTGTCCCTGAATCACAAACATAAAATAATCGATGTTACGATTTGATTTAACGCACATACGAATACATTTACAAGCGAAATCAGGGGTTTAGCTAGGGCTTTATGATAAGGACCTTGAGGAAGAAAGATGTTCCTGTGAGAATACATCCCAAGAAGATACCACCAGCTGAAATCTGCAGCAACATTTGGTCTAAATATATAAAACTGAACTTTGGACTCAAAAACCCTTTTCTTAAATTAAAAATATTTTACCATTATTAGTGGCCTTCTTCCAGTTTTGTCTATCAAGATTGTTCCAAGAACAGTTATGGGGACCTGTTAACAACGATTTTATCTGTGTTAAAGTAGTGAGAATATAAACTATTAGAATATCGAGTAAAGCAAAAACGTTTATGCACCTGAACACAAGCGATAGCGATTGTTCCGAGCTTCCCAGAAGAAAATCCTGCAAGTGTTTTTAAAGACATATGTTAGAATCTAAACTGAACTTGGTTCTAATTCAAGACTAGATATTGAGGTCTATCTAACATACCAGCTTTTACAAACGTTTCGCTTGCGTAGAATCCGATCCCGTTGATTCCCACAAATTGTTGGAATACCATCAGGGAAACACCAATCTGAAGAAGAAAACAAATTTAATCAAATAAACACGCAAAAGATTGACTGATAAGTTTTTATTTTTGGCGCGGCTTCTGAGATAAAACTTACGGTGACAGATCGACCATATTTCTTGGAAACAAGATCTTGGATTCTTGCTTTTGGAAGAATTTCCAGAGCTTGAATCGAGCCTTGGATACCTTGTGCTTCATTTGTGATATCTATATCTTTTCCCCGCAGCATTTGTAGGGCTATAAGGAAATCTTTCTCACGGCCTGCTTTTGCCTGGAAAAGCAAGAGCATGGAAGACTTAGATGATGTTTTAGAAACTTATTTGTTAACAAGACTGGTAAAAAATCATGAATCGGATAGAGGAAATTACCAGCCATCGAGGTGATTCGGGTATGAAGCACAATCCAACGAGCAAAACAATGCAGGGAGCAATTCCTTGTAAGACCAAACACATAAATATTGATTAGTTTCCAAAGGGAATTTTCTAGAAAGATTTAAACAAGAAACCGAGAGAAATTTACCGGTCAGGGCAAGAGTTTTCCAAGAAATGAGAGATCCGATCAAGAAAGAAACGGATGAGCCGATCACAATCATGAGTTGGTTCAGTGTTGTGAGCCCACCTCGGAGGTGCTTGGGAGATATCTCAGCAATGTACACAGGGACCTGTACATGTTTTTATTCATTGATTTACATTGGAGACTGAGAGTTTTTATAATTTTAACATAATTATTTACTAAAAATAGTAGAATTTCAATCACCGATATATCTTTGACTGACTACTACATAAAAAAAATTGATTTCAAAGGGTTATATAAGATTTAATTAAATAAAAAAAACCAGTGAGTTAATTACCACATAAGAAAAAACTCCAATTCCATATCCTGTAAAGAACCTTCCTACATCAAGTAACAAAGCACCCTGCACCACATTTTAACATCATAGTTACATCAATATATATCTATACTAGTTTCAATGTTGCAGATAATTTTAAAATAGGTATGTATTACTATTAGGTGTAAATTTAAATACCTTGGAGAAGAAGACAGCGAGCCAACCCGTGATGCAGAAGCAAGCTGAGGTTCTCATAGCCTGAAATGAGTGTTGACATACCAAGTATTTTAATAATGGTATTTTGAAATCTTAATACTGGCCAATTAAGTTTGGGACTGGGAAAGTTAATTTACCCCTTTTCGGCCGGAGAAATCTGAAATTTTCCCACTCATGACAGCACCAATCATTGCACCGATTGTTAGGATGGATCCAAACATGGAGAACTGCATGTTTCACACACATACACACACATTAATTATGCGTATAAATATAAAGTACAAAAATTGAAAAATTCTAGTTGACAAAACAAAAAAAAAACAGGGAAGAAAACTTTGGTTAATCCAGAAGTATAGACACAAACCTCTGCAAGGGAGAGATTGAGATCTTGTCTGATAGATGACTGAGTAGGCGCTGAGTATCCAACCTTTTAACAAATAATTAAAAAGAAAAAATCTAAGAGTGCATGAGAACTAATTAAGACAGAGGTTGAAACAGAGTTTGTCTCTAAAGCCAAAACTTACACAAGAGCCGAACTCAAAGGAGCCACAGACAGCAACAAAAGTGCTGAAGATAACCATCAAGTAGGATTCATTAACCTCACTCTCTTTTTCATCATCTTGATCAGTCAAAAATGGTTTCCCTAGATCCTC
>NC_025697.1:8199653-8215066 GCF_000633955.1 Camelina sativa | reverse complement strand
CATCATCTTGATCCGTCAAAAATGGTTTCCCTAGATCCTCAACCTTATTTGCTATGTCACCCCTCTCTACATCTTTGATTTCCCTAATTGCCATCCTATCTCTCTCTCTCTAACTCTTAGCTCTTTGAGAGGAGGAAATGTTCAAGGGAAGAGTTGGAGAGAGAGATGTGAAGAGTCATGTTCGTGAAATGGGTATTTATAGGTAATACATGTATGTAAAGTCTCGACATGGGACGAAGATATTTGTCCTTCCACGGCAAATTAGATAAATAAAATATTAAAAATGCGATAATGATTGAGATTAGTACTGACAAAAAAGAGTGCCCAAGTGGGATTGAAGCTGTCACTTACATGGCTCTGATCTTTTTTTACTATTTAAGTTTCTTATTTTCGTTGAACCTTGTCATTCTCTATCAAAATTGTTTTGAAAATGATTTCTTGATTTTTATGTTGATATTACACACTTATATACAGATCACGATATTAAACCACAGAAGGTTCTTCGGCTCCCCAACCACCGCCATTTATGACGGACGACTATACATTCTATTGTTTGCTTGGAACACAAAAACTATAACTTCTCTTTCGATTTTTTGTCCATGACAACCATACAAATACTCACGTCGTCTCTTAAAAAATCTCCTCCTCTTGGTTTCCAGAAAAAAAGAAGAGATTTTTCTCAAAATATTTTTTTCTGGATCCTCTAGAAATTATTCAACAAACACCCCATTATCCATGCTATTGGCATTAACTACACATTTTGTCGGTCGCTAATGAGTCCGCTCAACACCAGCTGCTAAATTACACACCAATACGTGTAATTTCATCCTGCCATTTTCGAGGGTCTATTACTAATTGCATCCTTTCACTTACCGCTGTCCACCAATATCAGTTCTACCATATTGTTGTCTATTAACGGACAAGTTATACATTTCGATGGCATATGTTGTTTATATTATATAATTGGTGGACTATTTCCAAAAAGATTATGTTATGTCCACCAATTTGTGGACTTGTCTAAAGGTTAATATGTCGTCTATAATATAATTTTTTTTATTCATATGTTGTCCACAAAATTTCAACCACGTGTCCCAGGCACTGCGTATGATCACATGTCTGTCTCTACTCCCACTGCTTCTGATCACGCGCCCGTCCCTTTTCCTTATGCCACCGTCGAACTAACATAATTAAAAGGGCAATGTAGTAAAATTTATACTGCCATGTTTAATAGCAGATTTGAAAAGTTTTTACCAATATTGCAGATTTGAAAAGAATTAAAAAAAATATGACAAATGTGGCAAAAATCGCTTGAGATATTACCATGTGGTTCTCAGTTTTACTAAACTAGCCATAGTGATTGCGACCAGGGGTACGCGTATCAGCTAAATTTGTCCATATGTTCATCTAATCGTATATAGCTAAGATATTTTTTATTTTATCTTAGCTTTTTGTTGGTGTATATTGGTTAAGCTTTATGTAATTTTGTAATAGCTAAACTACTAATTAATTGTCAGCTTTCAACCTTCTCAATTGTTCGGAAGAAAGATAAAAATCTCATCAAAATTAGTCTTTCCACAGATATTTGTTGCCCCGTTCTATTCATGCCGTCGATGTGAGGTATCATGGAGTTTTTTAATCCGACGTTTTAGTTTATCCTTCTATTTTAATGACGAGACGTGATTAAAATTGTTGAACAAATGCATGCGTATATTTATCTAGGGAGAAATACGTACTAACCTAATTATTAACAGCAAAAGTATAATGAACTTTATACAAACATGTCTTGTGAGATTTGGCTACTAAGTTTAAGCAAACTTCTCAAGGCAAAATAAATTAGTTTATGTTAAAATTAGCACGTTAAAGCTAGCGTTTGAAGAAAGGTACGGTGTATACATCTAAAGCCAATTAATAAATAGTTAGAATGTTGTCGTTTACCAACATTATGACTCAGAACTGACGCATTTCCATATGTGTGTCTTTCTTCATTGTTTTCAAATCTCACATCCTTTGTCTTTTTCTACCCCATTTGCGTTCTATGTTGCAAGTGATCATTTCAGTGCCGATTTCTCAATCCAACATGCATTTGGATACAGTAGCACTTAGAAACAGAACTATTATGATACTACTATCTTCCTACAGACAATTATTTATCAGTTAGTTATAAAAAAACTCTTTGTAGACAATGATATTTAATGCAAATAAAAGCACAATATTCTTGATTTCTAAGATTTAGAACGATCGATATTCTTAAATTGCAAAAAGAACAAACGGCATCGTTTACAGAACAACGCAGCATCAAGAGTGCAAGACGTTAGGCTTTCACAAAGATTGATACATGTTAGTGTATTTGGATTGAAAATAAAGAGTCAAGTTATAAATCGTGATCCTAGAGTTGGCCAAACATAAATAAGGGAGAAGTCTCAGGAGCCGAGCCATTGCTTGAAGCAGAAAAATGCACAAGATTACGATTAGGGTTTGTTCAAGAATCATTTCTTTGACCAAGTAACAAAAGAAAAAAAAAAGAGGTTACAGTGAGCGAAAGCAAACCCTAATATACACTATTCGATAAGGGATATAATCAATCACTGATCAGACCATTTCCTGTTATTACAATTGCAGCAGCATCACCAGTGTTTTAAGAATTTAGGAAGAAGAACACAGAGAAAGAGTCAAAGTACTCATCTGATCATGAACCATCTTGTCTCTTTCCAAAGAGGAATCTCTCTGAGAAGCTGTAGCTGAGCTCTGTTGAAAGCTGAGACAACTTTCCCTCTGCAAGCTTTTGATGAACACACCTTAGTATGGTTAAAATGAGAGTCTCTTCAATTGAAATTTTATTTAAAGTTTGTGTGCCAATCTTGTCCGGATTGCCACTGCAAGCTGTGTGACCTTGTTTGGATGATAGAGAACCGCACAGACCGCAAAACAGACAGCGAATGTAGCGATTAAGAAAACAGTTTGACGGGACCTGAATGTTAGGGTAGAGTGCAATGGTATACATGACTTCCTTGGCCAGTCTCCTACGTCATTTACGTTCATGACAACCTCTTTGTTTAAAAGAGGATCGGTCTCTTTTCCGCCAATATCTGGTGAACAGTCTGCCTGTATCCTCTCTTTACAATCTAATCCTGCTTCGGGATCCTGTCAAGATAAAGAATGGAAGGGCATTAATAAACGAATCTATGCAAAATCCAAGAAAAATAAACGAATCTATGCAAAATCCAAGAAACAGACACAATACTGTGCAGACTCTTAGGTCTTCATATCGAGCCAAAGATATCACAGGAAATACGAATTTAATTATCAGCAGTGGAGCAAGAAAAAAAAATGTGCAAGACAAGGGAAGATTGTGGCGAGTCCAATATCGATCAAACAGGAGAAAAGGGAAAATCAGAAATTAGTGAAAAACCTGATTGAAGTTTACTATTTTTGATGGTTTATCCTTCTGGAAACTGCTCTCACAACAGCACCCTGATGAAGGAAGAACATTCCCTGGATTCACCTTTGAATCTTCATGGCTTTGATGCTTCCTGTTGGCGTCAATAGCCAAATTCATATTTTCATGTAGAAGCCTCACATCACAGTCACAGGTACAATGAACAAGACTGTCTGGCTCCATTTTTTTCACCAACGCTTCCAGATTGTGCAGTACGTTTCCCAAGATTGACGACGAGTTATTTTGTATTAGATAATTCAACACTCTATTGTATCTTTTAATCTGACATCGGTTTATTCTTTTCTCAGTGCATTCTGCAGAGGGCACCTTAACTGACCATGCAATATCTAACAAGAGGCCACTAAAAGCGCTCTGTCTCTCCCCAAAATCACTGCAACAGCAAGCCGAAGAACAGCAGGCGGTAACTTCTTGTCCCTCTGGAACTAGTGTAGCATTGAACTTCTGCTCTATTTGTTTCATTTCGGAGCAGATAGATTCATCTCCAATAATTAGAGGTATGAAATTTGATAAGCCAGATTCATTTTCAACCTACAAAAGGATTGGAGGAGGGCCGTATTAAAGAAAGCTACTTGTAAAAATGTTTATCATTTAAACAATTAGTACCTCGACAAACGCAGGGCCAAAGAGATTAGGGTCAGAATTCACAATATTGATCTTGTAGAACTTGTTATTACAAGAACGCTTCCCATCCTGGGCCGGTGTAGGTACAACAGAATAGTTATGTGGTAAGTACTTCCCAGAAAAAGACACGAGAAACCTACAATAAGAAAAGTTATCTGTAAGCTGCATTATTATTTCCTATCTAGAATATCTTAGTGGTCACAAGTGAAAGAAATCAAACCAACAAATGATAGTAGTAATCCAAATGCAACATTCTGAAGTTTCTTACAATATCAGCTTCATCATATGAGCTATAAGACAGAACTAAAAATGCGAGAGAACCCCAAGCATAGATCAAGATTAGGTTGACATACATACCGGCATTTGGGTTGCAGAAGGTTTTTCCCACAAACAACAAGTTCTATTGGTTTTCCAGCTTCAAAACATGTAGGATACACAAACTGTAGCTTCGGTGACTCTAATTTTACATCGACTCTCTTTAATGATGTTCCACCTATCAAACCAAAAATAAATAAGAATACACTCAAACCAAAAGTGTCTAGCTTACAACTAATGATTATCCAGTACGATAGGGAGAAAGAAAAACAGAGATAACAAGTAAAGCACATCAACTTGCCTTTAATAAGACGGAAAATCATGTTGTTCAAATAAACAGTCATCGAGCCTCTTCCAAATAGCATCTTTCCAGGTTTAAGAATAAATTCATCCAGATATGCCACAGGATCTTTAGACAACTGCATAAAGGAACAGATAGGAAAAGTTCATTACAGTGTAAAATCAAGTTGAGAGCTCACATGAAGAGATTCTAATTTTGGATTTTCTCGCTACATGCGACAAGCTTACAAATATGCACAAAATTTAGAGAAAAAGAGTTCCAGGTCACAGAAAAACATAGGCGCTTTAATGGTACTTAGGAGGGAAGCAGGTGCAGATTTTCTTTATGTTGTGTACTTGTGTGTGGCACCAAGAACATAGAATTGATGAGCAAAAGACAAAAGAATGTACCTTCGCCCACATAATCTCTGGCATTGCTATAAATACGGTCAAAATTGTACATCCTGGACGGATATACCCCTCCAGCTCAACAGGCATGGTGGACAACCATTGGAAGATCTGCAAATTCAGTTCATCACATGATATTAGTTCATTGAGATACTGTATACCATAAACATAGTCTCCGAACACTAAACTGTAATATATAATTCTTGAGAATACTTGATGACGTAGTCTCCGTGGGAACTCTGCTGGATTCCAGTCATAGAGCTTGAAAGAGATCCGACCCGTTGGGCACTACAATGAATTGAAAATTAGTTCATAAAGCGCACAAAACTTTCTGATGTAAGAGTGGGAGAAGAGAACCCACCACAGTTGAATAGGCGCTTTTGTTGTCATCACCAGAAGGTGAAAGTTCAAATTTTGTATCATTCATTCCTTCATCTGGCTGAGGTTCACCCGAACCTGTAACAGAGACAAAGTTGTCTGCGTTGATGCTATGGGTAAAGGGTACAGAACCCTGAGCGGGAATATGCCCATCTTCAAAAATCAATGAAGCCTCTTGTTCTGCTCTCTGGTCACTAGAGCATGTATTATCTGCTTTAAGATAAAAACATAGGAAAGCAAAATCAGCTTGAATTTCCAAGAGAGCTTAAACATTGATTATGATGAAAAGCAAGCAAATAAACCAAGAAACCGCATGGTGAAATATGATTTGTGCTGTTCACTTAAACCTTTTCCATCCTCAACATCAATTACGCTGTTATCATTCTGTGATGGCACTTGCTGTTGTTTTGTAGCAACGACTCCTTTATCTACAGGTTTCCTTTTCCGTCTGTTGTTGTGACGCTCTAGCTTTCTCCGACAGCTGCGCTTTCCCTCATCAAAGTCCGGGAGCACATGAAACCTGCCACATAGGTTTACTCTCTGTAACGACGGAAACAGCATAGATGGGACAAATACATACATACATAAACAATAATACTGACTACTAGACAGCTAGTAGTGGCAAAACCAGTTAAGCTCAGCCTATGCTAAAGAAAGAGGCTAGGTTAATGATATGAGAAATCAGTGGAATCAACGGTCTCTCCCTCAAGTTATTCAATTTCCTAATGAAAGGATTCAACAGTTTCTATTCGATCTTTTTAGATGATTTCGTGTTGCAAATCAAATCTCAATAAAAGATTCCAATTCAATACAGAAGATAAGTCACCTAAGTCAACCACAAAGCCCACGAGAGAGGCGTAGGAGATAAACTAAGACACTTCGCCCCAGATTCAGCTATCAAATCCATTTCTAAATTCCGTGGTCAAATTATCAAAGCTTATTAGATTTGCAAAAAAAAAAACAGAAAGAGAACGATAAAGGAAAACATACTTGCCACACTGTTGACAGTATCTCTTATTATCTCCGTCAAGCACAACAAAGGTAGCATTAGCACAACGGAGACAAACCCTATGCCTCTTATGGTAACCTTTAAGCTCGCTTATATCCACTTCACAACCGGGAACCTGACATCGAGCAACACCAGAACCGCCGCGAACACGCTTCTTCTTCGGAAGCTCAGCCTCCTCCAATTTCTGATCAAGCTCAGGACACGAACAAGGAAGCAAACCTTCAACGAAATTGGAACAAATCAACCTCGGGTCTCGCTTCCTAACCCGATCGGAACCCGAACCAGATTCATCAGGAGAAGGATAGGATTCAGATTCCGCGAGAGGCTGATGAGTCGGAATCAGCTGGGGCTGCGGAGGAGAAGGAACGGGAGGGAAAGGAGTAAGTTGATCGGAAGAATCGAAAGAAACGAGAAGGCGTTCGTCGGCGGCGAAGTCAAGGAGATCTCCCCAATCCCAGAGAGCGGATGAATAAGTGGAAGGATCATCGGTAACCAATGCAGGAGGTTGAATCTCCATCTCCGGGGGAGTAGGTGATTGAGATTGCGACAGAGAAGACATCTGAGAGTCTTCAAATTGAATTTCTCAGAGAAAACATTGAAAGGTCCATCGGTTGTTAGAGGAGGAAGTTGGTGATTTTTCGTTCTAAGGTTTTAGGTAAACAAATTTCCAGAAAGTCTATTGTAATTTCTAAAGATAAAATAGATAATCTAAAAATATGATTAGTCTACTACATTCTTCTTATATGAAATGACTCAGTGAACAATCAACTCGTTGAACTAATAAACACAATCATTATTAGTTTGTTAATCGTGCTATCATAATGTATTCACATAACTTTTTTCTTTTTTCTTTTTTTTCTTTCACCTAATTGATTCACAGATTCTTTGAAAAAGCTGAAAACTCATTCATCTTGAAAAGACTACTACTAATATGATTTTCAGAATCATTTTTTTTTTTTTTTTTGTCTTATAAATATACAATCACTTTCTTTTGTTTTATCGTAGTGCTATTTTTGGACTGGTTGATTTTATTATAGTAGTACAGTAGGTGTTACATCAAATTCTAAATCCGATGTAGATATATTGGCTTTCATTGGTAACATGAGTAAAGTTGAGTTATAGACTTAACTTATACATTATTTAAAAATGTTACCAATCAACAACAAAACTAAAAAAATTAAAGTTAAGTTTGAGTTACAATGTGTTATGGTTGACATACGATTTTGAGTTATATCCGTTGTAAAATTGTTAACTCAAAATATTATTCAACATCATGTAAATTTTGATGAGTTAAAATGTGGTAAGTTGAGTTATTTTTTTATTTAAAAAACGAAAATTCAGTTATATAATACAAAAAATTATTGTTTTTGTTTTTATTTAATTCATATATCAATAAAAATAATGTTTACTGTTTTTCTTTTATTTAAATATTTTTTAATTAGTTATATTATATTTTTCCTAAATTATTATTTTAATTATCATTTGAAATAAAAATAGGCATAGACCTAAATATGATAAGATTGTAAATATTATGGCATGCATGTAGTTAATTTTTTAATTTGCAATGTAACAAAGAAGTTTAGTTAAATTTGTTGTATATTAAAATTATTTTATTATTAATATATATTTTTTTATTTTTTTTTCTATAATTTTGTGAAATATATTCACTAAT
Source organism: Camelina sativa (assembly GCF_000633955.1). Taxonomy (NCBI): domain Eukaryota; kingdom Viridiplantae; phylum Streptophyta; class Magnoliopsida; order Brassicales; family Brassicaceae; genus Camelina; species Camelina sativa. The sequence continues at coordinate 8,206,927 of NC_025697.1, read as the reverse complement.
ATTTTTAATAATTATAATCAAATAATACATATTGCAATCCATATTTTTACAGTGATTCATTACATCAAACTGCTGTTTTTACCACATAATTTTTACTGCACTTATATCGAATTATAATATTCTCTCCAACTCAACTTAGAATTAAATTATGTTACCGATCATAGCCATTATGTTATAGTTACAACTCAACTTACCATTTACCAATAGGTCCAATACAGTTACATACTTATAATTCTTTTTTTTTTTTGAACACCATCCGAATAAAAAACTTCTATACTTAATTTTACTACTAAAACATTAAAACGTTCCAAGGATTAAAAATCGTAAGAATAGCATTTTTTAAAATATATGGGACACCGAGGAAAAAAAAAAATGAGCTCCGTGGGAGTGTGTCGGGGCGTGAGAGACACGCGTCGTACGGTGGCAGCACGTGATTGGTTAAGGAGAGTTGCGTGTAAGCTACGCGAATTTGAGGAAACCAAACAGTTCATCTATCGTTATCGAAACGACGCCGGATCAGTGTTACTTAGGACGTGAGCGACCCAAAGTGCCTCTTTTTTTTCTTTCTTCTTCTCCAACAAATAACGGTGGATTTTGGTCTTCTGATTTCCAAGTCATTACACCACCAGGTTATAGACACGCGTCTCATCCGCCATGTGATTTTATATACTCCTTTTGTACTATAATAATCATATACTGTAGCTACTTTATTTCTTTATTGTGTTGAGTACTTTATATGACATGATTAAACAAATGACTTGGGGGAATGAGAATATTATGGCCCAGACTTGGAATAAATGACTTGGAATAAATGTTGACACCATGACCAAATGAACCACCAACAGAGACTTGAATTCGAGGGTTAGGTGATATTGAGAACCCGAGTTCGATCTCAAGAATAAGTAAATACTTATATGACTGGAGAGAAAGTTACCAAGTATTGATGATGGGTTGCTTAATATCGGAGTGGACTTTTAAGTACCGTTGAAAATGCTTATTTGACTTAATCGTTGGCTTATTGTATGATGAAAACATTTGCATATACATTAAATAGAAGACATGTCGCTTTTTAAGCACAAAATGATTTGAATATAAAACATAACTGTATATTAAAAATTGAAAATTAAGGAATCAGGTTTTACAACGTTGGAATCTTGCTTTACAAAGCAATTTTCTTGCTTTGTCTGATAATTAATTGAGTCGAGAGAACAAGTTTGGCTTCCAGATTAAGCCACAATGATTCCAATAATCTTCTTTTTCTTCATACTGTACACATATCATTGCATCACCAGATTTTGATGTTTTAGTTAAACAACAACAAAATCAAACACCATTTTGCGAGCGGAAGTTTCGATTCAGACAAAATTCTGCTGAAAGAGTTTTGGTCTTTGTGCTTGTTACCTACGGTGGTGGTTATGTTATGTGGTAGGTATGCCTGGAACTTGAGGAACGGCAGGTTTAGGCTGTTTGATTTTCTCCACTAGCACAGCTTGAGTCGTGAGAACTATCCCGGCAACAGAAACCGCATTTTGGAGGGCGAATCTTGAAACCCGACAAGGATCTGCTATTCCAGAGTTCAGAAGATCTTCATACCTTCCAGACATTGCGTTGTAACCACTTCTCCATTCGAGCTCTCTGGTTTTCTCCACTACAACTAATCCATCAACCCCGGCATTGGTTGCTATGGCCATTGCAGGTGCTGTGAGCGCCTGCAAACAAAAAGAGAAGCGATTTTTAACGAAACCAGAATGGTTCTGAAACAGGTTTGGTTTCGACATTCAGTTTTCATACCGTCGCTACAATGTCTGCACCTATCTGTTCGTATGAATCTTCCAGTATATCCTTCTTGATTATCGGGATCTCATCTAAAAGATGAATATAAGTGGCACCACCACCTGGAACTATACCTTCTCTCATGGCTGCAAATGTAGCGTTCTTCGCGTCCTCTATTCTAAGTTTTCTGTCCTCAAGTTCTGTTTCAGTGTGACCTCCCACCTGAATTAAGACAGGGTTAACCTGATATTTTCACGAGGACTCACAAGAAATAGCAAGAGCTGAAAACAGTTTTTTCTTTGTGTCTTACTACGGTAGAAATTAAGTTCTGTTGAAATCCCAACTTGTTGCAGCATATTATATAAACAAAAGAAGGGTTATCGTAAAATCGGACCTTTATTACAGCCACGCCTCCTGTGAGCTTAGCAATTCTCTCTGCGATCTTTTTTGAAAGATATGAATTATCTGTCTCAGCTAGATCCTTCTTCATCTGAGCAATTCTTGCCTGAATCTCCGGTTTAGTTGAATCGTCTGCGACTATAGTTGTCGAATTAGCTGTAATTATTACTCTCCGAGAAACACCCAGCTGATCTGAAGTTGCACCCATGAGAGACATGCCTAAATCTCCGGAAAGATAATCAGCTCCTGTTTTATATCATTTGTCATGTTAGCAAGTGAAATATGTCGTGTGGAACTCAACATGGAAAGTACAAATGATTGAGAAAAACTGGGACCTGTCATGAGTGCAATGTCTTGTAGCAAAGCCTTTTTCCCATCCAACATTCCTGGACATTTCACAACAGCAACATTAATCAAACCTTGCTTCTTGTTCACCACCAGTATCTCAAGCACTTCCGCGGATATATCTTCTGCAATTATAAGGAGTGGAACACTCAGTTGTGAAGTTTTCTCCAGTAACGGAACTAATTCCTTGGCTGAAGTAATTTTCTGATCCGTCACAAGGATTTTAGCTTTGTCGAATTCCACAGTAGATTTCTCCTGGTTTGTGATGAAATGAGGTGACATATAGCCCTTGTCAAACTGAACAAAAGAAAATTTCCTCATGAGACACAGTAACTCAATGGTTTGATAATCTTAACTATGGAAAGTGTGAAACTATAATTGTGATACAAACCTTCATCCCTTCCTCAACTATAACAGACGTTTCTGATGTGGAAGATGATTCAATGGAGATGACGCCATCAGGGCCAATCTTTTCCACAGTTTCAGCAATCAAGTTCCCCACAAATTCATCGTTGCCAGCAGAGATTGAAGCCACGGCTACAGAACACAAGAATCCCTTTCAAATTATTCCAAATTACGAAAAGATGAGGTCAAACCAAACTTAGCTATGGTAATAACTAAGTAGCAAGTAACCTTTAACATCACTCTTCCCTTTGACAGGAACACTTCTCATCATCAACACCCTGACCAACTCTTTAACAGTCTTGTTCATTCCATTCTTCACAGAAACAGCATTAGCTCCAAAAGCAATAGCCAAAGATCCAGCTTTGATCATTTCTCTAGCCAAAATAATTGCAGTTGTAGTCCCATCACCCGCTGACTCATTCATCTTAACCGCAACCTACAATACATAAAAACTCCCCAATGTTTCAGGTTTGCTGCTAATTCATTAAAGTTGGAACAATGAACTAAACAAGGAGAAAGAGGGGAACGAATCATTTAGCCACCATGAATGAATAACCTCTTGGATTAACGTTGCTCCAGCGTTCTCAATCGTATCAGGAAGCTCAATAGATTTAGCAATGGTAACACCATCGTTAATAACTTTGATTGTGTCTTTTTCAGCTAGCACTACGTTACGCCCTTCATATTCAAAACAAAACATTTCAAGACTCTGTTCTTTATCAATTCCAACTGAAGCAATTCTAAATTCGGATTCAATGAGTCTCACCTCTAGGACCTAAAGTACCAGAAACAGCATCAGCTAACTTATCAATACCGGCTTGTAGTGCTTCTCTGCTATCTTTGCCGTAGAGTATCCTCTTGGATCCTGCTCTCACCACCGAGAATTTTCTCGGGTTGTTCCTCTGACCACTACGGCTCTACGAGAGCGAGAGGAAACTTGTTCGGTTAAAAAAAACAGAAGATTCTTGGAGGTAAAGAGATGGTGAGAGAGGAGAGGAATTGAGGACTTACAGGAGGAATGATTGTCGGCGAGAAAGACGACGGTGATACGGCGGCGAACATTTCGTCTCTTCCGTGTTATGGGAATAGGATGCGACGGAGGGGGTTTTAATTGATGTTTGGGGTTTTAGGTGAGCGAGTTTTGTAAATTCGATTACCCGGACGAGTCAAGCGACGAGTCAATTTTTATTATTATTTATTTATAAGTTTGTTTTTTGTTTTTTCCTGGGAAAGAAAAAACAGAAATGTATATTGAAAATGAAAATTATTTTTGATAAATATTTTAGGAATTTTTGTTGAAAAACTTTTTTTTTTGTTTATTTTAAGAAAAGGTTAATCTTCTTGATTTATTAAGGTTAACCAAAGTATAACTAATTTAGTTAGAAAGCAAAAATTATACCAAAATGTTCTTGATTTAATCTGAGTTCATTATTGTATAGATCAAAGAAGGCCAATAATTTGATTAAACCAATCTGAATGCCAAAGCTTTTTGTTATTAAGGCCAATAAAATAAAGGAAACATCAAAGAGAAGGAGAGAGACTTCTCTCTTGATTTTCATGTATTTGACACAAATGGATTTTTCCGACCATGTTGCTGACAGTGAAATGCTTACAAAAACAGAACAAAACTAGAAGAAGGCTCAGTGCTTGGCATCTTCTTCTTCGCAGAACTTGGAGTACTTGTCTGATTCCATAAGTTTCTTCACTTCCCCTGCATCACTAAGCTCCACTTTTATGATCCATCCTTCTTCATATGGGCTCGAGTTCACCTGTCAATCCAACATATATAACCAAGAATCTCACCACTTAAGATGCTTTAACTACGTACATCAAACCGAATCAAGAATCAAAGAAGGTCACTCAAGATTATAGAAACGAACTTATACTTAGCCTTAGCCATATGCATTCCAAGTTTAAAATCGAATCTGATGATAATGCTAATGAGGAAAGTAAAAAAGAACTCACCAAAGCAGGGGACTCGGAAAGGTCCTTATTGACTTGAAGGACCTTACCGGAGATAGGTGAATTGATATCACTAGTAGCTTTGACGCTTTCGACAGCTCCAAAACTCTCACCTTGTGACACAGAACGTCCCACATCAGGCAACTCTACATAGACAACATCTCCCAAATGCTCTTGAGCGTGATCCGTTATGCCAACCGTCGCTTTATTCCCTTCAATCTTCACCCATTCATGTGAATCCGCGTATTTCAGATCCTTTAATACCACTATATAAACCAGAAAGAAAATAAAACTAACACTCAGCAGGAATATTTTTAACACACTTCTTCAAGATCAGATAATCCGATTAGATCAATAAAGGCACACAATCAAAACCGACAAAAAAACAAAAAAAAAAAACAGAGAGATCGGGAGTCACCGGAAGAAAACGCTCGATGGGACACGGAGATCCTGAGATGAGAAGCAATCCTATAAGAAGCCAACATCAATCTCAAAGCCATTTTTTTTTTTTTAAGTTTCGTCGGCTGGTGAAGTGGTGTACAAAAGAGCTGATACACAAATACTGAGAGTGCAGTCACAGAACCGGTGATTAGTAATATTCCATTATTCGACAAAAAGGGGGTTGGTGGATTTGCTTTTTGGCTTATAAAACATTATTATGGTACATTGGTACTAATGATAATGAAAGTAAAATTTAACATGTACTACTAAGTTTGTGAACATAGGGGAAAAAACTCTAAAATTAATTTAGGTTTAGTCGGAAATGCATAAGCTTGTTGTAGTTAAAGGGATGTTGTCACCATAATTATTATTCTATCCCTTAATTGACAAGTTCTTAAACAGCAGGAGCAGGGTACTAAATTGTGTTGAGTTATATATACTTCATCTACATTTTCACTTCTTTCTTTTCTTCAAAAACATTAACGTGTGTATCATAATCGAATTGACACAGTCAAAGGAAAATGTCAACCAACATTTTTATGATTCATAAATGAGTTTCTTTGTTTTTAAGATAAAGTCATTGAGATGTCAAATCTCTCAAGCGATCAAAAGGAGAAAAGTTGAGATATTCCGATCAGATAAATATTTCCAAGGTGTAATGAGTAAGTGGAAAGAAATTGTTACTTATGGAATGTGCGTAAATAAGATCAATGGAGAGCCAAAAGACCATTGTAGGCATTTTCTTGCCGGCGGAGAGGAAGGAACTCCCGAGGCTTTCTTCTGTAGTGGCTGCGGTTGCCATGTATGTTTTCATTGGAAATATGTTAAAAAGGTTGGTACATCGATCGCATATTTGTTAACCTGATTGTAGATAATTTTGGACTTTACAATAATTTTTTGTAGATCTTAAATCTTCTTAAAAATCACTTTACAATACCATGAATTTGCTTTGGACCGGATCATTTTTTTTTTTTGGTTTAATCAAACGTGCACCGAACTGATTGATCATATGATGTACTTACATGACCGATTCAAACTTAGTAGCAAGGTCACATGATCCACAAATTTGATATTGTGCTAATACGTTGAATACTTGGACAGGAGATTGATATGTCAACTGCCATAGTTAAGTACGGAAAATGCTTGAAAAACCATATGGCTCACATGGGAGGTCGTTGCTCACTAGATGGTTGCGGCGAATTCATGGCAGCCGGCGAAGAAGGAACCCCAGAGGCTCTCTCTTGTTCCGCATGTGGCTGCCACCGCAGTTTTCACGATAAAGATTACTTGTAGCTAAAAAATTACCTCACCACTAGTTTATTCTTAAGAGTGATCATGTATTGTGTGTGTAACTTTTAAATCATTTGTATCATTCAAATTTTGTGACTAGTGTGAATTATTTTATCAATTCCCTCAAATATATTAAGCCCATTATATTTAAAATTCTGTAAGCCTATAGTATTTTAAAATATTTAAGCCCATAAAAAAAGCCCAAAGACCGTATAGCAAAGCAGCTTCCGGCAAGTGTTGTTGTTGTTGTTTTGAAACTCTCCGACAGTGTCGTCGATTGCATCCTCTCTCCCTCCAAATTTCACTTTCTAATTCACATTCTTGCTGCCACAGAGAGAATAGGGTTAGGGTTTGTTTTAGACGAAATCTCTCGAGATGGCTAGAGCGAGGAGCCGGAGCAGAAGCTATAGTCCCCGTCCTCGTCACAGGTCACCACCGCGCGACCGTAAAACCACCTACGACGATAATCGCCACCGCGAACGCCCGTCATCTCGCGACCACGAATCTTCTGATCCTTCTGGTTTGCTCGTTCGTAATCTCCCTCTCGATGCTAGGTCTCTCTCTCTCTCTCTATTGTTCATCGACATGTGTGTGGATTTTAAACGATATTGTTTAATCGGCTCAAATTTCTGAAATGTTAACTCGTTTTTTTTTTTTTT
>NC_025697.1:8184400-8199176 GCF_000633955.1 Camelina sativa | reverse complement strand
ATATGAGCTTTAGCTTTTCTTGGTTATTTTTCTGAATAATGTAAAATGGATTATGAGAATTGACATTACAAATGATGATGTTCATAACCTTAGAGATAAAGCTAGTTTTTATTGGGAATTTTGATGTTGTTGAAGTAGGTGTTGTTTGAGCTGGTGCCTTTAACTTTGGTTTTATGGTGTTTTGTGGTTTTAGGGAGCCGAGAGGGTTTGGATTTGTTAAGTACCGTTATGCTGAAGATGCAGCTGAGGCGATGAAGCGAATGAATCACAAAGTTATTGGTGGGCGTGAGATAACTATTGTTTTTGCTGAGGAGAACCGTAAAACTCCACAAGAAATGCGTACAAATAACCATTCTAGGTAGAAACTTTGTTCTTTTTCTTTTTATTGTAGCTATATCAATTTTTTCCCCTGTAAATGTGAATGCGTCACTGCGTTGTATGTAGTTATACTTTCAACTTCTATTTGGTTTAATATAGTGGTCATGGAGATTACAAGAGGACTTCACACAGATCACCAAGGCATAGATATCGTTGTAAGTAGCTTCTTGACCTGCTTTCAAACTTCTATGTCTCAGGACGACTGTAGTTTATGGTTAGATAAATACCTGACCAGTCCTTTCTTGTTTATCAGCTCATTCACGTTCGCGTTCTCCTCCAAGGCGAGATTCAAGGTCTGATTCTTATCTATTACACATTTGTTATTGTGTGTTCTCACTTTCTTTTTGATAATATCTCTCTTGTTTTTGGAACTTAATAATGTGAATGCAAATGGCACTCATTCCTAGTCACTTGTTTTATCTGCTAGTTGTGTGTGGATAATACAATGAGAAGGCACAATCTGGATATTTATAAGTTGATAAGTCTTGTAGAAACATGTTTATCTTGGGTGTTTTCCTCTTAAAACCGAAACCTGGATAGTTATTTCACCAAATATCATCTTCACCACTCACCAGTTTTGGACCTTTTGGTTAGCTAGAGCTTGAATACCACTTGGTCAACTGGTTATATATAATTTTTAGCAAGAAATTTTATAGCTACTACTCGTACTGAATTGAGGTTGACTTCTGTTTTGTTTTGTGTATGCCATTTTGTCATTCACTTAACTAATGAATGAATAGTCTTTTATTGGCCAAAGAAAGAATGATATTCGGAGAGATGTAGCCATTCAGTATTGTGGACATTAGAGAAATTTCACAAGATTAGATTGGAGAAATGAGAGTTTTGGAGTGTTTTTGGTCCAGAAAAGTTGGAGAAAATATATTTCACAAGTTATCGATGTTATCTTCCAGAAATGTGTTGAAGGTAGACGTTAGATAAAGAAGCAGTTTTTAATCAGTTAAGAGTGAGAAGGAACAAAAGCCATATGAAGAACATTAGTAGTATGTTTGCATTCTTTGTGTATTCTCTGATTAGGAATGGTTAGTTTTCTCCGTATGTAAGAGATTATAATCTTTTTTTTTCTTTGGCAGACACAGTAAAGGAAGAGTGGATGATTTGTACTCTCCTCAAAGGTCAAGATCTATTTCTCGTTCTCCTTTGCCCCGCAAGGAGAAGAAAGACAAGTCTTATAATGTGTCCCAAAGGCCAAGGAGAAACCGTAGAAGTCGTGGAGAGGAGAGGGTGCTTACTCCAATAAGGTCTCGTAGTCTGTCAAGGTCCCGTTCTCGATCCTTGAGGTAAAGAAGTAGCTGCATTTATGTATAATCACGATGCCTCTCTGGTTCTAGGACTAGAGCCAGCATCATTGACATCAAATTGTTTTTGTCTAAAACTGTCTTTGGCTCACATTAACTCTCTATCTCTAATAACATGTGTGATGACGTTATGGTGTTCTTTGCAGTCGTTGATAAATAACAAGAAGTGGGCTTCTATGATGGTCTTCTGGCTTTGAAGAAGACAGCTTTCTTATTAGTGAAACACTGAAACACTATAACACAGCTCAATTTCATTTGTAAAGAAGTCTTCAATATTCTCGAAAAGGCCTATTTAACTAAAGTATATACTTTGCCTTAGGCGTCTTAATAATCCACAAGCCTAATTACGAAGAAAACTGCATTACTTTCCAACAATCATTCTGTGCTGATTGATTAAAGAACCATTGAACAACGAAATTGAGCCATTCGGTTGTCTTTGAGAAGTCGCTACAAAAGCATTTGAGAGAAAAAAATGGGATGACAACAAACAAGAGAGAGTGAGTAAAAGCTCGTTCAAAAATGAACACCTTTGCTTTATTAGAAGATACAAATTAAAAACATAACAAGAGACTTGTTGTGATTCTCATTTCAAGGGACACACTTTCTCGAAGGCTTCTTGCTCTTTCCTACACAGATCAAACTCGTTTGTGTAGTAATACATACACCCAACATAGTCATCCATCTCCTTTTGGCACTTCTGGTGAAGATCCTTCAGCCTGCAAAATCCATCAAAACAAAATTAACGCTCCACAGGAGAAACCATATAAGCTCTGAGTGCTGCAGATTGATGGTCACTATGCTTGATGGGTTCACAAAAGTTTTATGGTTTGATACGATTATTACAGCACTGGATCATCATATAAGAGTAAATAACTTCTCAACAATAAAACTATGTTTTAGACCAACACTCCAAGGGAAACAAATGGTTTCTTCATAGCTTTTAATTAAGGAAAACCAAGACAAGCTGTGAGCAGAAGTGTCGTATGAATGTGTCTCTATTGGCCAACATTTACAATGCCGACCATGCCTGACAAAACAATGACTCATTGATTTAATCGGGTTCAAAACTACCTGAGCTCTATGAAAAAAGTTTTAAAAGATTGCTGGATGACATTAGATGACCCTTTAAACTCCATAATGATCTCATGCTCGTGGCTAAAGGATAACTAAACCATGTTGGAAAGAGATTCCACAAAACTGTAACAGCTACGTTCACATACTTATGCTCAATTAGTTTACAGTGTTGCTGAATAGAATTAATCCAATCCCTACAGGTCTTAATTTCGTGAAGTTTCGAAGCTTACACTCTATGACTAGAGAACACTATAAACCAACCATTTGATTACTCAATCACAATCTTCAGTCAAAATAAACGTAAGGCTACCTAACAATACAATCAACAACCAAAGAAAGCCAAAAAGAGAGAGAGAGAGAGAGAGAGAGAGAGAGAGAGAGAGGTGAGGTGAGAAAACGTACAAGCCAAGAACGCAGCGAGTGACATCACGACCTTTGTCGAGGCACTTCTCGGGGTTAGGATCATTCTTCTTGCATTTGAGGAACGCAACGTTCTCAGGCATACATCGCATACCTATATGCTTCGCTGACGCCGTCAACACCGCAGAAGTAGGGATCGGGTTTCCCGTCGCGTCCACCGCACTCGACATGGCTCAGAACCAAAAAAAAAAAAAAAATCGAAATCCCTAACCAAAAATCCGAAATGGAGAAACCAAAATTAATCCAATCTAATCGTAATACCGAGAAGAAAAAATCAGAATCCAAACAAAAAAAGCTGCTAACAGGAGTTAAGTATCAGAGAAAGAACATTGTCATACCTTTTCAACGGATCGATTTGGATCTTCTTCTTCTTCTCCACTGAGTACAATCAGAATAGAAGCGAGAGAGAGAAAACAAAACCAGGTGAGAGAGTAGCTGAAACAACAATGAGCCACGATGGGCCTAATTAGACAATGGGCCTAATTAGATAATGGGCCGAGGATAAAACTCTCTTTTTCATCGTCAGAAAGAGTGTTCCTTCTTTTTGCACTCCCGTTTTCATCTCTCTCTGCCGTCGTATCGCCGCCGTCTGGTCGCCTTCTTTCATCGGTAAGTTTCCGATGCTTCGTCTCTGTTTTTTGATCCTCTGTGAGTGATTCGGTGAATTCTGATGTTTCGTTTTGTGATTAGCGCAAATCTTTCTTGCACCATTTCTTCGATTTGATTGAATGATCTAAGGCCTTTTAAAAAACAACGTCATTGCATCTTTAGGTTAGTTCACCGGAACATCTCGAATGCTATTGTGGGCTAAATCAATTTTGGTCATTTGCTTTGAAAAATCTGAAAAAAAAAAAAAAAACAAAAAACAACTAGTACATGTGTAAATTTTGAAAAGGTTTGGTCTTTTTTTAGGTTTGTCTTGGTTTTTTTTAGGTCGCACGATGTAAATCTTGAATTGAGATTTTGATCGTTATTGATAGAACTCATATATGGTTGTAGAGTGATTTGAAGTGAAGAAAAAAAAATGGGGGACAAGAGGAAGAAGACGTTCATGTTCATCCGTCTTGTGTCAGCTGCTGGAACTGGATTCTTCTATGTGAAGAGGAAGAGTACCAAGGGACTTCTTGAGAAGCTCGAGTTCCGTAAATACGATCCTCGAGTCAACCGTCATGTCCTATTCACTGAGCAGAAGATGAAGTGACAGGGAAAAAAAACTCTACATTCCAATAGTAGTTTTACTTCTTATCAAATCAAATAACTTGTCAGGTTTTCGTAAGTTTCATGTTCTCAGGGTTTATAAAAAAACCAAAAGACTCTATCATCAAAATCTTGCTGTCAAAGAATGACTAATTGACACAAACTATATAGAATAATTTATATAAATCATCATATCTATGTTATTATTTATCACATCAAAGAATTCGAATCAAATGAATCGTCAAGGTACAGGTGAGAGACACTTTTTTGCTGCTAGGATTCGAATGGTGAGTTTTTCTAGAGTGTCTTTGGAGTTTCTAATGAGTTGTTTTAAGAATGACAAATTGACACAAATTAGAGCGTCTTGGTATTTCAAAGAGTTGTTTCAGGATACCAGAGGCTTGTGTTTGTTTCGAGTACACGCATGATCCAAACGTAGCGCAAGCTTCTTGAGTGTTGCTGAGTTCTCCAGAAAGTATCTAACCAGTTTCAGTTCAGTTGCTTTCCGCGTGATCGGGGTTTCGATGTCAACAGATTCAAGGGACGATACCAAAAAACGAGGTAACACAGCCGGAGGAGGTCCAGATTTCTCTGCTTCTATACTATAAGGTAACAGTTTCTGCAATAAATAAATAAAAAATCGACAAAAGTCCAAACCATAAATCAGTAAATTTTATATACAAAAAAAAACAAAAAAAACTTCTTTAAGAACTCAAGTTAAAAAGTTGCAAAGTTTAAACAAAATCATCACCATGGTAAGGTATTTCAGATTTGGGCAGCTTTCAAGAACTGATGGCACCAATTTCGGAGAGGCCTCTGAGGGCATAGAAACGCACAAACGGGACATGTCATGAAATTTGGGTAATGGGTTGAAGTCCCTGTTACGTTGGATGCACTGCCAAACAAACAAAAAAGAATAAAAAATAGCAAGTAAGAGGCTAACATAAAGAGAGATATATCAAGTGACTAAAAATATGATGTAAATTGTGTATAAATATTATGGTTTTTTCTAGGGTTTATAAAATAAGCTATCGATTTTATAAACCCTAAGCAATTTCTCAGAATTTAACTATACAATTCCGAACCAATCATGGCCCTTTAGTTTGATCGTTTACACTAAACGTAGCAGTGTTACGTAGATCAGAAAGAATCAAAAGGAAACACGTATAACAAGATCAGTCTGATGCATACAGGGTTCAGCAACGGAGCTTTTGTTAGGTACTAATTTACTGGCGACCGTAATTTTGTCGGAGAGATTACAAGCGACAGACGCCACAGACCTAGCAAATTTACTGCGTGCTAATTAAGTAATAATAAAAGGTCAGTATTGTCTCTTTGCATATAGAGATTTATACAAATATGTACATTATATATATATATTAGGTTGTATAATTTATGGTTTTATTTCATAAAATAATCTTAGTAATTAGAAAGAAAAAAAAAAGTAATTTGGTTTTTGATGTTCTCGTAAGCTCCGACTCTTTTTTTTTTTTTGTCTTTCGTTTTTTTTTGTCTAGGCAAATATTTTTTGTCCAATCCAAACCTATTACAAATGTGTTATTTGACTCAGACCGGGGCAGCCTAATTGATAACACGGGTCTGAGTCCTTGAATTGAATATAGTAAATGTCCTATATACTACTCTCTTCTTTTCTTCTTTGTGTGTTGGTAAGTGATAGTGACAGGACATAATTTCCTCGTACAAACTTTGACAATAACAAAAAGAAAAAAAACACAAAACGAAGTTAAATTGTGTGGATGGCATATAACTTAATAATCTTTACAAGCTTTTGACCTCAAAAAAAAGGAAAAAAAACGGAAAAAAAAAAAGAGATACAAACTGCATTGTGTGAAACACACTCATCTATTTGGGTGTGAGATCTCTCTTAATCATCATCAACATATAAAGAAGACACTTACAGTATTTGTAAGGAATTATGTAATGTAGAGTCATCGATCCATTAATTACCTTTTGCTTTGAACATTCTTGTTTTATCCATGCTTATTTATACCCTAGGCTATTTAAGAAGCAGAATTTACAATTAATGATCAACCGTCAACGTACGTAACTTTGGAAATGGATGTTTTTTTTGGTTATTATTATATGATCTTGTCTCTACTTTTAAGTTTCCTGGAAAGCTTTGTTTGCCAAGAAGACTCTCTCAACTCTCAAGTCTCAAATTGCATTATTTGTTTTGTTGGTGTGGTGGTCTTCCTTCCATAGTAAAAGTATTATTCAGTTCTAGACTCTAGAGAGTTTGGGTTTGACTAATTTATTTTCTTTACTTCAAATTATGTTTTATGTATATATATATATATATAAAACAAAGGTAATTGGAGCATAGGTAATAATTAAAAAGTTTGACTGATGTTTTACCTTCTTTATTCTTTTTTACTTTTTTTTTTTTTTTTTAATACAATTGGCTGAAAGAGCAGTAAATGCTAGATTCTCTGGAGAAGCATGCATACAAAACACACTTCAATTTTACCAGAAAATAAACGACAATTTTTTTTTCTCAAATCCCTCTTCTAAGATTTGCTTCTCCCCTTGGCTCTCTGAATCTTTTTGGAGTTCGATCGAACTTGGTTTCGATTATAATAATGGAAGAATCTTCAATTCAACCACTCAGAACTTGTCTTCCCGCTACTGGTTCTTCATCGTCATCTTCTTCGATTCCTCCTCCTCCTCCTCCTGCTAGTTCTTCTTCTTTTTCTTCTCAGGTATTTGATTGTATTTTTATTGGGTTTTGATTGTATTTGTGTATTTTGCTGAATCGCTTTAAAAAAAATCCTATCTTGGCTCTTGGGTTTTACATTTTCTTAGCTCGAACTTGTTTCGTTTCGTTTGTGGTTATGAGATTGGTTTCTTCAAAACTTATGCTTCATTGTAGAATTGTTAGAAAAGGTTCTGTATTTTACCAGTCTTGAGATTTTTTTTTTTTTAAATCACCAGGTTAAAGAACAAGAATCTTCTACTGAAGGTGATGGTGTCTCCAGATCTCAACCAAGTACTGGAAACCAATTGGATGTTTCAATCCAAATACCACCAAAAGGAGCTATGCCCACTTTAGGAATCTTGCGGAACTTGAGTCTCAAAAGGAAGTCTTCTCTACCTAACTATGAGAGAAGACTGTTACTAAGTCCTAGTGTTTCAGAAACCAGCAGTGAAAAGCCTCTTGTTGCAAGTTCCATCACTTCGCCTTATTGGAAAAGGTGTTTGTCACTTCCTTCTACTAATGCTGCTAGATTGTCAATGGCTGCATCTACTCCTCCTGTTTCAGCTGTGGTGGTTCATAGTGAACAACCTAAATCTAATGTGAGTTCTTTTCGTGTCTGTGTGTTGAAGGATTTGAATGTTTTTTTCGTAAAGGAACTTACTTTTCAAGAGTGTAAAGATTGGAGTTTTGTTTGGTGCAGAAAGATGGTGTTCATGCATCAGTTTCAAGATCCTTGTCAATGCCCGGGAGAAACAAAGTCATTGTACGAGCTGTTTCTTTTGACGATAACAAGAATCACATTTCGAACGAAGCAAGTGGCGGTATGTTCTATTGAGCTCATTTTGGTTTTGTTTTGGTGGTTGCTTTATGAATTCATGGGAAGGCTGAGTGTTGGAATAGATTGATTCACTAGAAGCTTTATCAATTCCAAGAAATTTGATTGTCCTTTGATCAGTGAAACGGCAAGTTCACACTCTTATGTTCCTTCTTTCATCTGTTTTTGATTGGCAGATCAAATCACTCCGGGTCCCGCTGAAGAATCAGAAGAAGAAATCCCTGAAGAAGAAGCAGTTTGCCGGATATGTCTTGATGTGTGTGAAGAAGGTAACACACTGAAAATGGAATGCAGTTGCAAAGGTGACCTCAGACTCGTTCACGAACACTGTGCCATTAAGTGGTTTAGTACAAAGGGAACGCGAACCTGCGATGTTTGCAGACAAGAAGTCCGAAACTTACCAGTGATTTTGCTTCGTGTCCCAACAATTAATCAACTCACCAATAGACGGGAACTCACTCAGCAGAGTTCACAGCCACAAACCATTAGGTAAATCAGACGGCTATAGGTTTCTTTTTTCCCTTTCAGAAGTTCCTTGAATAAATCTAACAACGGACGATCGAATAATTGGTGCAGTGTTGGGCAAGAGTTTGTAGTGCTTGTACTCATTAGCACCGTCTGCTACTTCTTCTTCCTTGAACATTTACTGGTACTGCTTCCTTTTTCTTACCTTGAGTATATCATTACAGAGATCCTATCTTTCATTACAAAGATCTTACCTTTCATTAAGAAGACAACATAACATGTAACCGTGTTTGTTCTGTAGATTCGTGACTTGAAGTCACAGGCAGTCTTTGTAGCAGCGCCATTTTCATTCACCTTAGCTCTCTTAGCCTCAACTTTTGCCGTCATCCTCGGTATGATACTACTCCCTATAGAAAATCTCCAATATCCTTAATTCGTCTCCTAACAGGCTAACACAAATATATACTGTTGATTGTTACCTCCGGACTGACAGCGATCAGAGAATACATATGGACATACGCCGCTCTCGAGTTTGCATTAGTAGCCTTACTTCTCCATCTGTTATATGCTACAGTAAGTAATACTAAACCGTATGTTTTAAGCAAAATTCTTTAACACTTAATCTCAGACCTCCAATTGGAACAACTTACTCATGGAAAGATCATTTGTTTTTTTACAGCTTGAGGTGCCGGTTATCTATGCGATGCTTTTCGCGGGGATTATGGGTTTCGGGATAGCAATGGGCTTAAACTTGTTGTGCATTTGTTATTCCTCTCACCGTGTGCGGTTTCCGCAGAATCCAAACTTGGTGTAAAAGAAAGTTTCTTCTATTCTTATAGCTTGGATAGTTGGATATGAAAGAGCAAATTGCTGAATAGATAGATCGGTTTGTTGTACTTTTGTATGTGAAGATACATTTTTTGTGAATGAGGAGATCAGATTTTACTTCTTTTTGAATGTCTCTTGATTCAAAAATCTTTTGAGAGTTTACGAGATCGGCTTGTGAGAACTGTTTCTTACTAGATATCTTTAAAATGTTCAAAAAATGGGGCGTTCCGAGAATCGAACTCGGGACCTCTCGCACCCAAAGCGAGAATCATACCACTAGACCAAACGCCCTTATTGATTTATAGTAGCATTAAATTTATATGTATCTTCACTGACCCTGACTTACGTTTTGCATCAACCTAAACGAGAAAGAACGAAAGTTGAGAGAGAGAAGTTGACAGACATTTACACAACTTATGAAACAAAGCAAGAGGCACAAATATGTGAAAGTGGGGTTTTCACCATAATGTTTCCATAGTTTTAAGTCGACTAAAAACTGGAATCAGACACATGTTTTGGATGGAAGTCAACGTCTGAATCTAGAACTCAAAACTACACATTTCGACAAAATGTAAAAGCCATTACGACCAAGTACCAACTACTAACAAAGAAATTAACCTTCCTATCAGAAATAGTCTAAGATCTGCGCAAGTGATGGGGCAACGCACTTGGATCGAGCTCAAGATAGCCTCTAAGAGTACCATCTCTCTCTCCAGTTAAGCGGAATGCAGGAACACAGTGAGAGAATCTCAACAATTCACACCTCGGGATCTTCTTCTTCACATCGATGCCTCCTTCCAGTTTTTCTTTGAATACCGAAATAAATCCATCCACCCGTTCCAACATCATAACCTCTATGTTGCTCTCATTCTCATCAAGAACTTCAACAATCTCGTATTCACACTTCTTCAAGCTAGCGGCCTTGATTGTTACACTCCAGTTCTTGTACATTGCCCAAATTTCACCGGTCTTGGGGATGACAATGTACTCGTCTTTCCTGAAATGCTGTTGTTCTGCCTTAATCTGTTGTGAAAAACCAGTCACTTCAGTGAGCGTCTCGTCCCGGCCTTCCTTCAGAATAAAATTATCAATACTTGATTTTTAATATCATGGTATAGGTTGCGTTTTATGATATGCAAGAAGAGAGCTTCATACCAAACTGCAAAATACTGATATTTCATATATATGGAGAACTTACAATGATCAAGGGACTAGTAACCGTGAAGAACTCTTAGTGGATTTTGCATCTTAATCTAAAAACCACTAAATTACCCTTTGGATCCAAAAAAAAAAAGCAAAAAGTAAGCAAAAGAGTGATCTTTTGATCCCACTATGTGGTTTCAGCTCCAGAGTCATAAAATCAAATTAACAGGTAGTGCATCGACATTAGGTTCATAGACGTCTTGCAAAGCTCCATGTATCTCTCTTGTTACTTTCAAAGTAGGAACTTGATGCGAGAATCTGAGCAGTTCGGATTTCGGGATTGTGAATCTCACATCAGCACCATCAATCCTGTGTTCTGTAGCAGCCAAATATACTGAACCAAAACCTGCACGGTCAGTTAACTTAAAGCCACCATCAGGCGCCAACAGCAAAACCTTGTATTCCGCCGCTTTGTCATCCAAAACTTCTACAAGATCATAAGTCTGGGATTGAAGATCAGAGACCTCAATGTCATTACTCCAGTTTCAGTAGATAGACCTCAGTGTCATACCAGTCTTTGGCATGATACTGTAATTATTTCCATCTCCGGATGAGTCTGGGCTTAGCTGACGTGAGAATACATCAAGATCAGTGAATATTTCGAGAGATTTTGTTGCTCGGAAGTTCCCACAGCCGATGGGCATTCTCTTGTCAGTCCACTGGTTAGCGCCTTTGATTGATGTAGCCTTCAGCCGACCAACATGCAATTTAACTACCGGATCCTGCTCAAATGCCTGAATAAAGGTGATTTTCTGAATCTTGCCATAGTACCGGGGCAAGTTATCCTCACCACTGCAAAATGACCAGATTTGGCCAGTTTGAAATGTCCTTCCCTTACTAGCAAAGTGCACGCTTTGCGAATGTGTGTTATACTCGGAGTTTGACTCTGTAGGCTCTGCTAGTAGATGCAAAGGGACGTCTATCTCTTTGATATTTGCTGGTAACGCAGCGGGATCCAGCTCATAAGCACCTCGAGGCACACCTTCTGCTTCTTTTCCAGTCGTCTTTAATGATGGAACACGATGGGAGAAATGATATTCACCGCGATTACGAACATAAGTTGTAACAATTGCCTCATTAAAGCGACAAAACAAGCTAAAGAAGCCTTTTGCTTTATGCAAGAATCCAGCAGATAAAGGATCACTTGATCCAGCATCCTCTGACACTATTTCGGCAAATGCGTACTGATATTTCCAGGGAGAATCAGGATCAGCAAACCAGTTGATGTCCCAGTTCGTGAAAAGAGCCTTGTAGCGACCCTTGAAGACAGCCCATGTCTCTCCTTTTCTTGGGTAAATACTGAATTTACCCACGCTACTTCCTTTGTTGCAATGAACCACGTGAGAAAACCTGGTGTGGTCTTTAATAGTTTCATCTTTCCCAAGTTTAAACCTACCAACAGAAACAGGCAAGTCTTGTTCGTACCTCTGAATTGGCTCCTCACCATGTGGATCAGGCTCAAGCCATGTGACACTAACATCAAAACCAGAAACTGAAACTTCTCTGATCTGAGCATACAATCTAGGCATCCCATCCACTGTATCATAGAGAGCCCAGGTCTGGCCAACTGCAAACTTGCTTACTTCCCTCAGCTTATCAAAGTCATTAAATTTTAAAACCTGTGTCGCTCTTTCTAGCTTTTCTCCTGCTTCCTCCTTCTCCAAAGACCCGTTACCATTTATGTTGCTTTGTACATCAGAAGCCTGTCGCTTGCTAAACACAAACCTCTGAGACTGCTCTCCTCCATCAAAACCAAGATCTTTTATAGCTGTAGTGTCACCAACAATAATAACTTCTTCATTATCACTGCAGTTTCCACTTTCTCCCTCACTTCTCACCAATCCTTCCCTCTTTCTCTTCTCACCAGTGTTTGCAGCAGAAGAAAATGTCTGAAGAACAGACTTCTGATTGTCAGATGGAGCAAGCTTTCGAGCACCATCAGGGTTAGTCTTTTCCATCATAGCTTTACCCTTGAGTGGCTCCTCCAGTATGATCTCAACTTGATCAGGGTAAGTCCTTTTACATCAACAACAATGAACAAAAAAAAGCAATCAAAACCAAGCAAACGTCAAAATAGTTTGCACAAGATTAACTGCTCTAAGCATTAATTCATCCGTCATCCGTCATACTCATACGTTAAGACTTTCAAAAATCCAAGATACATATAATAAAGTTAACAACTCAAAATTTCCAAAATCGGGTGGAAACAACAACCAGCCCTTTTTCTTTTAAAAAAAAACCATTTTTATCATAGTTTGAAACACATTTGAAAGAAAAAGAAAAAAAAATTCCTAAAACCCCACCAAATTCCTAGCTATGTATCATGATAGAGAGAACAATACCAAAGATAATCAGATACAGGGAGTTTAGCCGGATAAGGAAAAAAAAAAGTAGAGCCGATCAGAGAGCTTACTCTGTCTAAGAGGCCGACGTCGGAGAGAATTGTGGTTCCGGTGAAGGTTACGTCGTCTCTCTCTCTCTCTCTGTAAGAGAACGCACACAAAACGACAACTCTTTTTCACTTTACTCTGCCAAATTTACCCCGCTTCCCTTTCCCAGGCGGTAAAAACTAAAAAGCCCTATTTTGCTAATTAGTTTTGGCGGGAAAACGCTCCACCGAGAAGAAGATAAATGGGCCACACGATCTTCATAGGCCCAATAAGCCCAGGTTATCACTTTTAAATAAATAAACAAATAAAAATAGCTTCCTTATAGTTAAAATATAATAATAATTATCCTAAATTTGTCCGGTCTTCTTCCTTAGGGTTTGAATTTTGAAATTGTTCAGTTCCTTCTCTCTCTACCATTTTTCCCCCTCTCTGTTTCTCTCTCTTCTCAAATCCGTTCAGCAACGGCCATTGATTCTCTTTAGAGCTTCAAGATCTCCGAATCGGATCTCAGAAGAGTTGAAAGCGCCGACGATGAATCAGTACCACATCTACGAAGCTATTGGACATGGCAAATGCTCGGTAAATTTAGAATCTGCTTTCGCATTTTTCCCGATATTATACTTTTTTTTTTGTTTCCGAAGTGATTTGCATAGTAACTTTTTTGTTCAAATCGGTTCGCAGACTGTGTATAAAGGAAGGAAGAAGAAGACGATTGAGTATTTTGCTTGCAAGAGTGTCGATAAGTCGCGGAAGAACAAGGTTCTTCAAGAGGTAATAATCATCAGATCTATCGAATTAGCGATTTACGCTTGGGTTACCTAAGATCTGGGGTTTGTGCCGTATTCACTCTAGATTTGTCAAATCGATGCTCTTAGGTTTCTATTTCTGTTTGATGTTTACGAATTGAAAGGTCGGATTGATTTGGGTAAGGATAAATTTGGTAATTATTCACTTCCTTTTCAGGTCAGGATCCTCCACTCGCTAAATCATCCGAACGTACTCAAGTTCTATGCTTGGTAAAACTTACTTGCTAATTTGTAAACAATCATCTGAATCTCTTTAGTTATTTGCTTTCTAATTATCGTCTTCTTAATGATGTCTCAGGTATGAAACTTCTGCTCACATGTGGTTAGTTCTGGAATATTGCGTTGGGGGTGATCTCAGGACGTTATTGCAGCAGGTACCGCTTGCAGTTTGGCTATATTTATTGGATTATATATGGTAACAGAACTGCTATATTTATTGGATTATATATGGTAACAGATTTTCTGAAACTCACAATTTCTCTAGGACTGTAAACTGCCAGAAGAATCGATCTATGGTCTTGCCTATGATCTTGTCATAGCCCTGCTGTAAGATCCTTTTTTAACCATTTTGACAGGACTTCTAGGTGCATGTAGAAAATGTTTTCTCTTATGGACTTTTCTTTCCTTGAATTTCTCAGATATTTACATTCGAAGGGAATTATCTATTGTGATCTGAAACCATCAAACATCTTACTCGATGAAAACGGTCATATTAAGGTACGTCTGTTGCTGTGGTTTCTATGCAGGTGTCTAGTTTATGATGATAGTTTATTTCGTTTTAATGGTCTCATATCACTGTGTTCAGCTGTGTGATTTTGGGTTGTCAAGGAAGCTAGATGACATTTCTCAATCTCCTTCCACGGTAAACAGTTTTGTCCGTTTTCGTTTTTCTATATAAGCTTTCCAGTAATGGTGAAATTTATGATCTTAAATTACACTGAAAACTGTATGTCGTTGGTACTTATATCTCTTGTGATAATTTGCGTCAGGGAAAACGTGGTACCCCGTATTATATGGCTCCAGAGCTATATGAAGATGGGGGGATCCATTCTTTTGCTTCTGATTTATGGGCACTTGGCTGTGTGCTATACGAATGTTATGCAGGAAGACCTCCTTTTGTGGCAAGAGAGTTTACCCAGCTTGTGAAA
>NC_025697.1:8183139-8184340 GCF_000633955.1 Camelina sativa | reverse complement strand
AAGCACAATGAGAACTCCATTCAAGGTTCAAAAGGCCATGAGACGCCAGTAAAGGGAACGCCTGGTCGTTCTAAAGCTCAAAAGCTTCCTAGTAAAGCAACTGAGGAAAAGCATGGAGCTCGTCCTGGTGCTAACAGACAGGTGAATATTTTAAGATTGTCAAGGATAGCAAAGGCAAATCTCCAAAAGGAAAATGAGAAGGAAAACTACAGGAGACCCTTACCTAATAGCAACGAGAATTGTGCTGAAGTGAAGATTGAGAACACTGATATGGAACTTGATTTTGATGAAAACAATGAAGATGAGGGACCTGATGAATCAGAAGGAACCGAGAACACCTCTTGTGCACAAAATGAAAGAGTTATCAACCAAAATGAGAGTCACAGAAGACCAGGAGTTATAAGCAGTAATGTGCCTGATGAGAACTCGTCTGCAAATGAAACACTAACCTCAGTTGAAGCAAGAGATTGCCATGAAGAGCAGTCTGAGCCAATGGACGTGTCAGCTGCGCCACCTAGTGCTAGTCCTCAGCTTAAAAGTCACCGAGGAAGAGAAGTTTCTGGAGTTGGTGTTAATCATGACTCATCTAAAACACCTACTAGCCTCACTGACGTCCTTTGGCATTTATCTGATCTTTCTGTTAGGCCTGTCATGCCCAGCAGAAAATCTGACAAAGAAGCAGTGCCTTCTCTCTCATTCGAAACACCACAGCCTTCTGATTTTAGTAAGATGGGAAAGCAAGAATTAGAACCGCTTAACAATAAGATCATAACGGTTCTAAGTGGAAGCAGTTCTGGCCTGTCAGAGAAACAGAATTTGATCAGATACCTCGAAACATTGAGTAGCAATGCTGATGCAGCCAACATCCTGACCAACGGACCAATAATGCTTGTGCTTGTTAAAGTTTTGAGATTATCCAAGACCCCAGCGTTTCGTGTACAAATTGCTTCACTAATTGGTTTGTTAATTCGGCATTCTACCTCAATCGAAGATGACTTGGCAAATTCTGGTATTTTAGACTCTCTTACTAACGGCCTCAGAGACAAGCATGAAAAAGTGAGAAGGTTCTCTATGGCAGCTCTAGGTGAATTGCTATTCTACATATCAACTCAAAATGAGCATAAGGATTTCAAACCACCAGAATCCCCTTCAAAAGAAATCCGGTCTGCATCGGGTTGGCAGGTCAGCATCTCTGAATTAT
>NC_025697.1:8175721-8182067 GCF_000633955.1 Camelina sativa | reverse complement strand
AGCTTTCATTGAAGGAAATAGCTTCATCTTTTGTCAAAGGCAGCGCAAGAGAGCAGCAAGTCTGCTTAAATCTTCTGAACATGGCTATGATTGGAAGTCATACATTCACAAGCTTTGGAAGGCATCTCGTGACATTGACAGAGGAGAAAAATCTTTTCCCTAGTTTACTCTCCATCATAGAGCAAGGAACGGAAGTTCTGAGGGGCAAAGCTCTTCTCTTTGTTGCATTTCTCTGCAAACACAGTAGGCGTTGGCTGACAAATTTCTTCTGCAATGCAAGATTTCTCCCTGTGGTGGACAGATTAGCTAAAGAAAAAGACAGTTATGTGCAACAGTGTCTTGAGGCATTTGTGAATGTCATCGCCTCCATAATACCAGGCTTGCTGGATACAATAACCAGTGATATCCAACAACTGATGACAGGAAGACGCCATGGACCTGTCTCCCCCCTTAACAGTCGAGCTCCTTTAAAGACTAATGCACACCTGTTCCCTGTGGTTCTTCATCTTCTCGGAAGCTCTTCGTTTAAGAACAAGATGGTAACTCCACAAGTCCTAAGGCAGTTGGCAAATCTTACAAAACTTGTGGAAGCATCGTTTCAGGTCAGTATTTGCAACTTTACCATCCCCTTTTATATTATGATACTCTAGCTCAAACGAAATGCTCTGTTATTTTATTTTGCACTAATAGGATTGGTCAATTGCTCGTCAGCCTTTAAATTTCTTACTTCATTATGATAGACGTATATGGTTAGTGGTGCTTCTTATAGGATAAGATGAAGATTTTCATACAGCTGATTCCGGAACTTCCTACTAAATTACTTCGTTCCTCTGTTCACTCTAGATATGTGTTTAAGATGCTTGACGATACTCATATCCTCTTTTTCTAGTATAGAGATTGTTTAAGTTGCGAAATGCTTCATAGATACTCATCTCTTCTTTTCACTATGAGATTGTTTAAGATGCTAAAAGCTTCATTCATTAATCGATCATAAAATAATTCTCATGACTTGTTAACAATTTGCAGGGAAGAGATGACTTCCGCATAACCCTTCTTCAAGTTCTAGAATGCATAGCAGAAGATGCTCCTCTGGTTGCACAAAATGCTGAGATCATTATCCGTGAGATTCTCCCGTCTCTGGCTGGAATCTACAATGGGAACAAAGACGGGGATGCTCGGTTTCTCTGTTTGAAGATCTGGTTTGATTCAATGACAATTCTCTTAACCGAGTGCACTGAAATCGAGCAACAAACATCTGAGGATTTGAAATCAATATCCAACTCTCATTTCCTCCCACTCTACCCTGCATTGATCCAAGACGAAGATCCAATCCCAGCTTACGCGCAAAAGCTCCTCGTCATGCTCGTTGAGTTTGATTACATCAAAATCTCCAACTTATTGCATCATAATACAGTTTCACAATGCTTCGAGTTTCTTCTCGGAGACTTATCAAGCGCGAATGTGAACAACGTCAAGCTCTGTCTTGCCTTAGCCTCAGCTCCAGAGATGGAAAGTAAATTGCTCTCTCAGCTCAAAGTAGTGAGGAGAATCGGAAATCTGTTGGAATTCGTGAATGCCAAAGACATGGAAGATTTCCTTGAACCCACTTTAAGTCTCTGCAGAGCTTTTCTGCTACGGTCACTTGGGAACAAGAAAGGTCTCAGCTCCAACTACACGAAAGAGCCAATGCTGTTATCAGAGACATCTTTTACATTCGAGGTCGATCCACAGGAATGTATAAGAGATATTGCAGATTTCGGCAGCAACATTGGCCTATTCTTGCACCTAGCGGCTTCAGATGATGACACAAGCATCGGATTTGCAGATATTGCCTCTGAATGCGTGGTGTTGCTACTTAAAGCGGCATCGAGAGAAGCCACGACGGGATTTTTAACCAATCTTCCAAAGATCACACAGATTCTTGACTCGTGGCACAGGAGGAAGAGCACGGAGCAATACTCGTTGGTTCTGAAAAGGATATTGCATTGTTTAGGTTACGCTTGCAAGCAGTATCTATCGCAGGCGATGATTTTGTCGCTATCAGGACACGATGTCGCTAAGATCAACGCCGTTGTCTCTGAGATCAAGAACTCAGATGTGGCTGGTCTTAATAGCGTCGCTTCCCTCGTTGCTATGGAGTTGCAGAGATTACCTCGTTGAACAAAGGTAAGCTTTAATGATAATTAAGTTTTTTTCATCATTGGTAAGTCTTCTTACATGTTCGTAATCTCTTGTTGTTGAACCAGGATTAACGGACATTGACGCTGTATGTACGAGGTAAACAAAATCAAAACCATGTGACATTGAGAATCAAGATCTATTTGTCTCTTTGTAATGTGTATATTTCTCTTAATTACAATTTTTGTACCACTACAAAACTACTTCCTTAATATTATCTTCTTTTAGATTTACACACTTATTGAATGTTTGAGATTTAGTAAGCAACTCTACATTCTAGAAACTAATGCATGGTTAATTCAGATTAGACTAGACTGACGATTATAGATGAAGAAGAAAAACATGTGCCGATCATCTAAGAAAAAGTGAGATATTGCTTTGGGTGAAATCAAGAGCATCTCCACTGGGAGATTCTCTCAGTGTTGCTCTTGCTTTTGGGGCCAAAAAATAAATTAAAAATCCAATATTTGTGTCCATTAAGCAGAGAACGTTTTTCCCAGAAGGAACTTGAGCAACGTTTCTCGGAGAAAAAAGTTGCTATGTCCCTGTTTTGGTAGGTTGATGAGTAAATAAAAAAAAAAAATCCAATCCTCTCTCTTTTCTCTCTCCATCCAAAAGGTGAATCAATCCCCGATTTGATTTCGTCTTCGGATTACGCCGCGCCGGAGAAGTCTTCCCTTCATTGTCTTCGCCGCGTCGGAAAAGCAAATCGAACGGAATCAGAGAGAGATGAAGCAAAGTAAACACGAGAGAGAAAATTTGGTATAGGCCAGTTGTATCTCAAAGCTTGCTGTCGATACTCCTCTACATACTGGGCAGGTAATTATATGATTAATTTAATTTTGATATGAGTTGGTGTAGTGGAGATGGTCTTGGGGTCCTATTCTTAGATATTGCTTAATTATTAGTATGACTTTTATGTGTTGATAGAAAAAAATAGTTCAATTATAATATCATGATGTCTGTATTCTTTATAGTAAAAGAATAAACTATATGAAATCACAATCAATCCTTGTGGAAACCCCTTAGCTCTTTTCTCAAAAAAACTCTCAAGTCTTCAATTATATCTTCCAAACACATCAACCATTTACATCTCGACACCTAGTTAACAAAAAAGAAACCACTTCCCTTCCCACTCAACCAACTCCAATGACCAATACTATAGACTATAGAGTTACAACTCAAATGCTCTTTTACACAGTACTATAAGCTGCATCATTGTGGAACTATACAATCCTTTGTGTAAGAATCTAGTCGCTTTATATGTTTCTGCATAATATATGTTCAATGTCTGTAAGTAATAGCCAAATTTAAAAATTTAAAAATAAAATGTATAAGAAAATTTTTAAACAAAATATGGGCCAGGGATCTAGAAGCCAAAAAAAAAAAAAAGGTATTCTATTATTGACTATCACAGAGAGCAACAAAACCAAAACTAAATTCTATTCATACATCATGATTGCAAAAAAAAACAAAAAAAAAAGTAGTTCTCTATTGGAGGTGTGTGAACCCAAAAAAAGTACTTGATTAAATTGAAAATTGATATACAGTATTTAGTTTTGCAAAGAAGGTCTTCTTCTCTTTTAGTCTTTTTCTTCTTACCTCCAAAAAAATTATATTACTATTTTACAAAGAGTAAAAGCTTCTTTTATATAGACTCTATAGAGACATCATCATTACAACTCAAATTGCACTCCGATCAGTCGATAGAGAAAGACACATCCAACAACAAAAAAGAACTCAACTTTGATTTTCTTCATCATTTAAAAAAAAAATGGCTTTCTCTTTTCTCAAAACACTTCTCATCTTCTTCATCTTTATGATCTCACTCTCCTCTCCTTGTCTCTCTTCTTCTTTGCCATCTTCCCCGACCATCTCTCCCTTCCAACAGCTTTCTCCGGATATCGCCCCTCTCCTCCCTTCCCCCGGTGACTCTCTGCCTTCCGACGACGGCGGCGGCACAATACCAGCTTCTCCAAGCCCTCCTGATCCCGACACTAACGACGGCTACTACCCTGACCCTTTGGCCTTTTCTCCCTTAGCTTCTCCGCCGGTTTCTTCTCCTGCTCTTCCTTCATCTCATCCTTCCGCCGGAGTTTTACTCCTCACCGTTGTTCTCTCATCCGCCTTCGTGGCGTTGTAACACTACTATAAAGTTCACTTCACTTATACATCAACGAACGTTTTGGTTTCCACGTACGTGTTTTTCCAATGTATATCATTCTCGAATAATTTAAAATGTTAATTCGTTTGAGTTCGATTGAGCAATCATATATATGCATGTATTTGTAAAAAGGATAATACCATTTGATCACAAGTTCACAATGTGTTTTGTCAACCAATCGACTGACAAAATTTCATAATGGTTGTATGATTATTTATTATGCAAATGCATTATATATATTTGCTGATAAACATCTAATTTATTTACTGATATAAACTGAAGTAGGAGAATCTTATGTTAGGTGAACTTCATTTGTCTGTTTCTGATGTTTGCTTTTTTCCCTGAAAAAGGACCTTTTGAAAAAGTTTAAATCATGTTTTAAAATAATCTATATATGCTTTAAGGATTTGATCATACCTAATTACGACGTGATGAGTGCATAAATTATATAGTACATACACTATGACTTTGTTCATATGGTAACTTTTTATAAGAAAAAATGAGAATCAATACATACATTAACTTTGTGTAAACTTAATTAAGAAATAGATAAAATATGGATATGCAGATTGATGATAATTGGTAAAGTTTATATCGAAAATAATATCATATATGAGATTTAACCATATATAAATAGTTAATTGCATTATACGGGTTACTTAAAGCTAGTATACTATGCATTTGGAGAGCTTATTAATCCTGACGATTCCAAAGCATAAAAGTGTTTTTCTTATCCTGTCTCACACTTTAAGTTACTTTTTTTAGTTTTCGTAACAGTTCGTTGTCAAAATCACACAATACTAATAATTTGATCGATGATGTATAAACAAGACTTTATAATTTTAAGGTTTGTGCGTGACAGATTGTATAATCACTACAACGTTGTGTTGGTGCCCACTTAGTTTGTCCTTAGTGGGAGCAATATGAAGCTATAACATATATATATTTTTAAAAACACATATATAAAAGAAACCCATACTCGATATATAAAACTTTATAATTCTTTATAAATTTGTGGATCCTTAACAAATCAAAAACATTTTATCACTTTGAATCGACGTTACTAATACATGTTATTAATTAATGTCAACATGCAATTTCATAAATGAAAAGAATTAACATACTCTTGTATTGCATGGAAAACACATATAGCCAAAAATCAAACAAATTAAACAGACGCTAGCGAGCTTTGATGAAGATCAGTGCCAGGATTTGTAAAGAACATATATAGTAAGAAGAAAAAAACAAAAGAAAAAAACAAAAGAAAAGCAATTCCACTATGACATCAGTGATGATCAATTGATCATTATTCGTAAATGTCGCTATGACTGATCCTAGATCCTAATTAAAATCTAAACTAGAACAAAAAAAAGTACAACGAATTCCACTATCTAATTACTACAATCTACAAATCCCATAAAACTCCACAATCTGGAAGTTTCTCGGATATGATTCAAACAACCGACGCACGGGTTCGCTACATGAACAGGCACGCACGCGCTATGATGTTTCTTGTTTCAACAAAGACCTAACTGATTACAAACCAAGCTTCAAACGAAGTCCGTTTCACTTAACACCTACGGTTTAATACTTTATTTTTTAACTCAGCATTGTACGGTTCGCAAACCAGCAATCTGATAATGCCCACCCCCAAGAGACCAAGGCCCAGGCCTGTTTTAAAAACCAACAAAGTAAAACGGCTTTTAAGAACTCGGGCCACAAATTTAAACTGGTGGATCCATAAATCACATCCAGATAAAAACCAGGTTAAGTATCAGACCCAATCAATTGTGTGTGTTTAGGGCCAAATGCTGGAAGCCTGAAACAGTGATAACCACAAACCATTCCAAATTAAAAACTTTGGTTGTAAATGATGAGAGAAAAAAAACACACATTGTGTTTTGTAAATCGTTTGAACGTTTTTTTTTTTTTTTTTTTTTTTTTTTTTTTTTTTTTTTTTTTTTTTTTTTTTTTTTTTTTTTTTTTTTTTTTTTTTTTTTTTTT
>NC_025697.1:8153106-8175393 GCF_000633955.1 Camelina sativa | reverse complement strand
TTTTTTTTTTTTTTTTTTTTTTTTTTTTTTTTTAATAACTCAGGAGTGATCCTAAAGGCTTCCTAGGCCCAAAGACTAATCTCCTGGGGCCGAGGGAAACCATGTTAAAATTCGAATCCCGTGGCCAATGCTACTCGAACCCAGGTGGCGGAACACACACATTGTGTTTTGTAAATCGTTTGACCGTATTTTATTATACAAAATGACAAAATGTGTTATGTTTCACGCATTTTTTAAAAGATGGAAGGTTGTCGTGGTTTTAGTATTGTTATCTTTAGACAATTAACAAGTTCTTTACTTTTCAGCTATGCCTATATTTATCTCTCTCCAAAATATATATGTTTTTTTTTCTTGGTGAAACCTCCAAACTATATATGTTTATATCAAAGTTAAAACCATTTATGAGAATGTATAAGAAGAAAAAAAAAACTTTAAATGCGGACCATATTTTTGATGTGGGGTTAGTAGTTTAGTACTGACTGTATGCTTTTTACAGGATATTAATATTATGAAATAAATAAACCAGAGGAAATATGCGGTGAAACTAAGAGACGTGAACGAGATTATGGTCGGTTCATCAAAAGATATGAAATTTAGCTATTAACTGTGTCTGTATTTATAATACAGATTACAAAACTGAAACTGTATTTTATGAAATAGCACATTGATTAACAAACACATTGTACACAACTGAAATGTGATTAAACTAAACGTAAAAAAATCATACAATAAAATATGCGTAAATATCTCTTTAATTATAGATTAAACCTAAAATACCATGCGTGGAGGTACCGATCGAGCCCGGAACATGACAGGATTAATTAATTAAAGTAAGAACTTCGTACTTATCTAAAACTATTTTTTTAAATCGAAAACTATGTACTGGACTACTGGTATACCTTTTTTGTCTATTTGTCAACAAAATAAGTTAGGTTTGGCTTTAAAAGAAGAAAGGGACAAAACCACAAAGGAGAATGCGGCATTAATAGTTAAAGCACCCGCTTTTGGGTTAACCAATCATTCGAATGTGAAAAAGAATAAAAGAAGAAGCAAGATGCTAACCTACGCTACTACCCACCCATCCAATGTTTTCTTTATACAAAACAAACGAATACATAAAATTTATCTATGGTTAATTGATGAATCATGGACGTGTGTGTCTTCCCAAACGTTTTCGTCTCGAGTATAAACTACAAACAATTTCGCACGTAGTAGTAGTAGTATACATAATATCAAAGTCAATTAACCAAATATATTCGTTAAGACATGGTAATTGGTATCTTCTCTTCAAAAGTCAAGCTACGTGTGATATAACTTTAAATCCCTCAATTTCTATGACTTTTTCTCATATATATAGTATCCTTCAAATCTCACTGATTGTATACTATTTTTTTAAAACCTTTTCTTCTCCATCTAAAAGTCGTATTGCTTGCTACAAAATAGAATTAACATCGAAGGTAATAAACAAACTAGGAAGGGGACCGAATAAGAGAGATAGAGAGGATGGGCTACGGTTCGGTTACTACTACATTTAGGAGCGATGGTTAGATATTTATAAGTGGTCCATGAGCTCCTAATAATACCTTTTGTTTTATTTATTTATTTTATATAGCCCACATGAGTTGTCTTTTTGAAGTATTTTTTTTTTTTATATATACAAAATATGTAACCTTATACGGTTATACCTGACCTGATAGATATTTCTGAAAGATAAGGTTAATATATATATGTATATATATGTGTGTGTTAGACTGATTAAAATAAAAATTATGTTTCCTTTCTAACATAAAGCTATATGTGGTATGAAAAACTATGAATTTACCTATCAAAAAATGTGTCAAAAAAAAAAACGTCAGTTAATTTCTTTTGAAATTTAAATTATTATTTGCCTTTTTATAATAAAAAAACGGAATCTTATCCAACCCACCAATTTTCTCAGCCACCATTGGTTTTTATTAATTTCTTAACAACCAGAATTGTATTTTCCCCGAATGGTATTGGTAGCATAATATTCAACTCAAATAATATACATATGGTCATGATTCCCACATTTTCCTTAAATTAAATAATTAAATGCATAAATGTTTTGTCAAGGTGTAACAAAAGTATAAAAACATTATTGTTTCTGTCATTTTATGGAATTATCAAGATTAAATTCAACATCAAGAGAATACATATTTTTAAGGATAAACTCCACATTTATCTAAAAAACAAAATTGTCTTAAAATACAAATTCCAAATAAGCTAAAAGTTTTTTGTTTTCCTCCTTTTTTTTTCTTTTTTTCTTTTTTTTTTTTTATAATGTACCTTTTTTGCCGACTGGTATAATAATGGTAATTTTTATTTAAGACCCAAAGAACAAAAAAAAAAAAAACTTTTTTTTCATAAAACAGTGAGACGAAGCTCTCTCTCTCTCTCTCTCTCTCTCTCTCTCACACACACACACACAATAATTGTTGAGATCAATCTACTTCGTTCCTCTCAACAACAACAACACCACCACCACCACTTCTTCTTCTTCCTCCACCTAAAACCTCAAAACCATCTCTTTAAAACAAACTTTTTAAAGTATCCCCAGAAGTCGCATGACCTTACGTAGCTTAATCCTTGAGATGCGCTCGAGGCCGCATCGTGTGGTCCACGATCTTGCCGCAGCTGCAGCTGCCGATTCAACAACTCATGGGTCATCGCAAGATTACCGTTGGTCAGAGATCCCTGAAGAGCTTTTAAGGGAGATTCTCATTCGGGTTGAGGCGGCTGACGGTGGCGAATGGCCTTCACGACGCAGCGTGGTGGCTTGCGCCGGCGTTTGCCGTAGCTGGCGGCTACTTATGAACGAAACCGTCGCTGTCCCGCAGATCTCTTCTAAGTTGACTTTTCCAATCTCTCTCAAACAGGTAAAGTTTGATTTGAATTAAGACATAAAGTTTGAATTTTTATTTTTTTTTGTTGACCATTTTCAAATTCTATGCAAAATTGAAAAAACCTGAATTTGATGTTATGGTTGTGGTATCGTGATTGAGAGATTCGACCTTGTCAAATAAAAGATTGAGAATTTAGCAAACGCTGGTCGCTCTGTGTTTGCGTTTGTATTAGTCTCAAATGCTTGAGTGGCTTTTATTGCAGCGTTGTTGTAATCGAAGAGGCTAAAAAAAGTTTGTTGCTTTGTACTTTTTTTTTTGGCAGCCTGGTCCAAGGGATTCTCTGGTTCAATGCTTCATCAAACGTAATCGAGTTACACACTCATATCACCTGTATCTTGGATTAACCAACTGTGAGCATCAATATATTGGAGTCTGTTTTTTCTTTTTTCGTTTCTTGGTTCTTCTGAAATCTTTAGAGTGACTATCTTTATTTTATATGTCTGTCCGCGTAGCTTTAACGGATGATGGTAAGTTTCTGCTTGCTGCGTGTAAGATGAAGCACACAACTTGCACTGATTACATTATCTCTTTGCGTTCTGATGATATGTCCAAGAGAAGCCAAGCCTATGTTGGTAAAGTGAGGTGCGTATATATATGATCAATCAAAGTTAAAATCATTGATTTAACACTTTGGTTACTGATTTAAACCTATTGGAATTCCAAATTGTGCGAGAGTGTACTAGATAGAGTTGCTCTGCCTGTTTTGTTTTTGCTGTTGATATATATATAAAAGCTCTTGTTTATATTGTTCTCTCTCTATCTAGTATCTACACTCAATGTTAATATTATGCTCTTTCTAAACATGTGGAAGATCAAACTTCCTAGGCACGAAATTCACAGTCTTTGATGGAAATCTGCTGCCGACGACGGGAGCCACAAAGTTGAGAAAGAGCCGATCTTCTAATCCTGCAAAAGTCTCATCAAAAGTTCCTCTTGGAAGTTACCCCGTCGCTCATATCACATACGAGCTGAATGTGTTAGGATCACGGTACTGAATCTTTTCGTCAGATTTAATTTCCCAATTTGAAAAATTCTCTATCTCAAATTTTCATGTAAATTTTTCTCCAACGTCTCTTTGGTCTGGTAGATTAGTCATAGTTTTTAAAATCAAAACTAGAGATTCTTGGAAAGAGTTCCTGAAAATGGTATTGATATTTCCATTCTTGAATTTTCCAAAATTTTGAAATATAGAAGGCGAATAGCATTCACTTCGGTTTGATGTGGTTGCGGTTCATATTCAGTTTTTAGCATAGTAAATCTTTGGTTTCTGCAAGTTTTTTCAAACAAATTAAGGTTTTGATCAGTGAATTTGCATGATTTATTTTTGGGTTCCAAACGTCCGGTTTGTTTTGGTTAAACCAAATTGGCAACCTTTGATTTCGATCTATTCTGATTTGTAATCTTCTTGATGGCACTAACAGGGGACCAAGAAAGATGCAATGTGTAATGGACACAATACCTACAAGCGCAATGGAGTCCCAAGGAGTAGCTTCGGAACCATCAGAGTTTCCCTTACTCGGTACTCGGTCAACTTTCTCCAGGTCTCAATCAAAACCATTGCGGAGCAGCTCTAGCCACCTGAAAGAAACACCATTAGTGCTGAGCAACAAGACACCACGATGGCACGAGCAGCTACGTTGTTGGTGCTTGAATTTCCATGGCCGTGTCACAGTGGCTTCAGTGAAGAACTTTCAGCTGGTGGCCGCAGCAGCACCTACCAGTGGCAGTGTCAGTGGCGGTGGCATGGGGTCGTCACCGGAGAGGCAGAACGAGCGGATAATACTGCAGTTTGGGAAAGTCGGGAAAGATATGTTCACGATGGATTATGGATACCCTATCTCAGCTTTTCAAGCTTTTGCCATTTGCTTGAGCAGCTTTGAGACTAGAATCGCTTGTGAATGATTTGTAAAACTTTTTCAAAGGCATCCTCTGTATTTATCTTTCAAAAGAGCATTTTGTAGCATTTTGTAAATTGTGATCTTTTGAAAAGAACATTTGTATTTAATAATGTTACAGTTGTGATCTTTTTAAAAAGAACGTTCGTGATCTTGTATTTGATAGTGTTACAGTCCCTTCACTTGTATAGCATTTTGTAAAATTGTTATCGTGCAATATCAACTCTATTGCTTATGTAGTGCCATTGCTTGCTCACACCGAAACAAGATATATGTTTTTTAAGCTTCAGGATTTAAGTTTTGTGAAGACAAGGTCGCAAATAATTTTACACTAAGGACAAAAACTATATAAATGCTAAAACAACATGAGACTTTTCTTTTATTTACATATTGCATTTTCATCAAGCGGTCTGCAAACTAGGTGCACCACTGCCTGAACCTATGTTCACTGTCTTGGTTTCAACCTCTGCTGCTTGATCGTCTGAGGTCAACTCAAATTGGCGCAGGTTCCGGACAAAGACTGTGAAAGCATGGAAATGCTCTGGAGAGAAGAAAAGTGCTCCCATTCTCTGGTAAGTGAACAGATCAATTCCTGCATTCTCATCCTTCAGATTCTCAACGATTCTCTCGAACGCACCAGGAACTGGAGCGGACGAGTTTTGGCCTGAAACAACCACTCTTTGTTTCTTGCAGGATGTTTTGAGGTGGGCAAGTAATGACTCGGGGCTCGAGAGAGACTCAGGTGATTGATGCTCATCAGATAGATCCATTCCCGGTATTATCATTCTACAAGAGTTCTTTGCGAAGATCTCTACGATAGCTTCGTACCTGTCTTGACCATTAGGGCTGTAGAATCCGGCGGTTAACTCGGAAGGCTGAGATCTTAGCTTGTTCCATTGGTGTAAGAGAGGTAGCTTCCCACATAGAGGCACTCCAATCCCGCTAAATGCAGATGAAGCAACAGAGAGGACACGGTCTGCGTGGGATGTGAGAAGAGACGAGTACCAAGACAAGAAGAAATCACCATACTGAGATTCCCAGGAACCGCCATCTGAGAAGAAGGAAGAGGAATGAGGTTGTTGATCGTAAGCAGGAGCATCGTGTGGACCACCAAGTCCCCATAGAGGGTTTCCTGTGGATTCAGCGTAGCCTTTGAGAGCGGAGAGCATGTGTTTATCATAACACTGGAACTCTCCTGCGCCAGAGCGCTTGACGTCGTGTTGATGAGAAGGGTATCTTAGCTCACCGTCAGGTCCCAAACCTAATGTGATTCCCTGCAATACAATGACCAAAAGATCAGGAACTAGAACCAGAGTAGACATGACATACTCAGAACGTAAGAGCAAAACAAAGATGATAATATAGTACCGTGATTGTGTTGCCCATGTAATCTGAAAAAACAGACTTGAAGCTCTCACAGAAACCTCTACAAACTTCCATAGGTGTCTTCCCATCAAGAACAGGAACATCATCAACTGCAAACGACAAACACTCTTTGTACTGTTGTCCATATCTGTCAGTAAAATAGACCCCTGGTTCAGCTTCACCAATCTTTTCCACCCAGTCAGGGAGACCAATACCCGGGTTTTTCGATCCATGGAAAGAGAGCGAAGCGTGAAGCTTAAGTCCAACCTTCTTAACAATCTCAGCAACTGCTAAGTAACCAGACCAATCATATTTCCCAGAAGCTTCTTTCTCAACAACTCCCCAAAAGATTGGTAACTCAATGCCTTCAACACCAAGTAGCTTCAAAGCTTTGAGCCCAGCTGTGATAGCTTTCAAGTGGTTCACATTGTTACAGTCTGAAACTGTGTCTAGCGGAAGCCCAACAAATAACTTCACGCTCGCAAGCTGCAACAAAGAACAAAAAAAACATGTTTTCAGAATTTGGATCATAATTAAAGAAGGAAAAATCAAATCTTGCTTAAGTTTCTTCTATGTATCATACGCTCTATCTCAAAGACCCAAGTAAGCAAATTTGATAAACAAATCAATGGATCTGAGTAAATCTGAAAATTTAAAGAAGAGGGTTATAAAAATTACCCATCTAGAATTTGGAGTGGATTTAAGAAAAGGGACTCCATCGGAGACGACGGCTTCGCATTTGACAGATCTGGAAGAGCAACGGATCGAGAGATCCTTAAAATTCGAGCTTTGGCTCAAGAAAGTAACTTTATTTCTCGATTCGCCTGAGATTACAACGGACCCAAACCTGAACCCGAGCTCTCTGTAAGCTAATTCAGCTCTGCAGAGCCTCGTTTGAGGGTTTCCAATCACTGAAACTTCCATTTTCTAACAAAACCAAAAACGAATCGATGACACAAAAACCTAAAAACAAAAAAAAGGCCCAAATTTGTAGCGGAGGATAGAGAAATGGATTAAAACAAAATCGCAAAAGGGAACTAAAAAGAACTCTTTTTTCTTTTCTTTTGTCTTACGAATTTGTGGATTTCGAAAGGACTGTGGGATTTGGTTTATATAAGAAAAGAGAGAAACGTTAATGGATAAAACGGTGCCTATTTGGACATAACACGTGTCGTTACCAGGATGCTCCCTTACTTGTAGCCGCTCAAAATATTTCACTTTTTCATTTTTTTTTTTTTTGTTTCCATTTAATGACAATAATAAATCTTTTTTTTTTTAAGTGTGACCACGAATAATGAAACTATTAAGGAAATACACATACTATCATTTTATTTTATTTTATTTTTTGTCAAACACATGATGATACGTATTACTTTAAAAAGTATTTCTAGTGGTATTAGTTTAATCGAAGAAAAAAGATGATACAATATTTGATCATTCACTTCTTAAATTTTGTGGTCAGCTATTTAATCTAATTCTTCTTCATATACATTTATCTGATTAACAAGATGTAATATAGTTTTTAACCAAAAAAAAAAAAAAAAATGTAATATGGTTTCAAACTACTTTGAAAAAGGACCATATATACTTTTAACTTAATTGCATTTGAAAAAACTTCTCGATCTCATCGTTTGAGACGAGTAGCGTACGGTGGTAATATGGAATTTAGCATAATTTTTCAACTGATTAATTCGTCTACTACTCTACTAGTATAATCTATTCATTTTATTGCCATTTGAATTATACTAGTATAAATAGTTGGAATACCGAGGAGATTGGAATCTTATCCAAGTTAACCGTATAAACCTATTATTGCAAGATTCAACGAACAATATCCGTTAACTTAAACGTTCTGATTGGTGAATAATGGAGGCTATTATTATTATGGTTCCTATTATTATTATCAATTTTTTTTATTGCTTTGCTAAATATTATGAATATGATGGGCTTCGCCAGTTGGCTCTCTAGTAAAGGACTAAAGGAACAAAAAATTATTTATTTCCATCATTGGGAAAACACAATCATAATTCATATTCATCGGAAATAGACGATACGTTAAAAACGGAAACAATAATTAAGTGGATAACATTGTATTGTACCGAGAAGCCAACGTGGTAATGAGAAAAAGCCACGTCATGTCAAGTTGTCATTGACGAGGAGGGTGTGTGTGACTTCTTTTTAAAAATTAAACTGGCTGTGATTTTTAATTTTAATTAACGTACAGTAGCACTGGTTCAGACAACTTGTTAACACGTGTCGTAACATGGGTGGTTAAATAAACCCATGCTGACTCAGGTCCATGCAAGTATGTTCCCCCCCCCCTTTAGATTCTGTACTACTGTGAAGCTGCGACTATTGATTTGTTTTTTCGACCACATCCTCTCTCTGCTTCTCTGTGTGTGGTTTTTAAGATTTTTTTTTAATGGTTTTGGAATACAGTAAAATACGTGTACACGTTGTGGATTTTAGTTTTGATATCTTATAGAGTCTTGTAACTTGTCCATTTTACAAGTTGCAGTAAAGTGTAAAGATATAGCTGTTGTTGCCCAATAGTGAACTCTGGTTGGTTTTTAACCCACATAGCAAATTCTCAAACCATTAAAATATCGTCATCTATAGTTACTTATTAGTTGGATCTAGTACTGGCTATATAGTAGAATAAGAATGCTAGAATAATTATTTTAGAAATCTATTTCCGAAGACTTTTAAAACGACATATGATTTACGTGTTTCATTACATGACAAGTGCAAATGTGCAATGAGAGGCGTCGTGGCGCTTTATGTATCACTAAAACTAAAAACAAGGAAATTGGCGTTTGGGAACCAACAAAAGGCCTTTAAGGTCGTCGTGTAAGGTAGGTTTGAGTTTGAAACATTCGGAACCAAGTAAACCATTTTTTCCACTTGCCACCTTGATCAATGCGTATACGATTTCCATTTTCTAAATACTTAGTTTACAATTGCCATGATTGATTTTTAACTGAAATATAATTATCTAAAAGTTATTTGTCTTAAATCACAATTGTCCAAGCATAATCTTCACAAGTTACGTTTCGTGAATTTTCTCTCTCTCTTACAATCCCATTTTTTTTGTTTTTCTTAAGTATTTTAATGTTTTCTCTCATGACTCACACAGTCGGTGCACCAACGAATGCTGAATTATTTTTATTTTTTCTTCAATATCTAATCAATATTTGGCAATTCTACTTCGTTTGAATACAAGCATGTTTTTCTTAATCATGAGTTAGGTTTTTCTTTATTACGTGAATTTCTCTTATCCTCTTTGGATTACATTCGCATTCTCATTATAAGTCAAAATTCCGATCAACTTCTAAAGCGCTAATTCTTTTTGAAACATGACAGCTCACATAATTTTTCTCTTGTTTTATGTCATAATATTTTGACGAATTTTTTGATGATTAAATCACGAGTGGATGCAAATAACATGAAACCCAAATCTCACGTTATTTAACAAACAACAACAACAAAACGTTTTATACTAATAACTAGTACAGTATTTGTCCCGTGCATACGCACGGAGTTATTATTTGATTACAAATAATATATAACTAATTATTAGTTTGTAATATAGTAAATATATCTCAAAAACCATAAACTATTATTAGCCATTGCACGGGAATTCATGTTATTTCAATAGAAGAAATCAAATTTTTTTTTGAGAAACAAATAACAAAAGTGACACACAAACACTTATTAGACATAAACTTATTTTTCTAGTATACTTAAGAGCAATTTAGTCGATCGATATTAACAAAAAAAGGATTTGCTGCATATCAAAAGACATACACTTATCACGTTACAACGTGGCTTTATTGCAAACAAAGTACACTTTCCTATTAAATTAACGTAAACTTTGAGATCCATACATATAATGTCATTATCTAAAGAATTATAACCAAGCGATGAAAATTTGCTTAACGTAATGTTCTAACTTATAACTACCTTTGATTCAATAACATCTAAGATCTATAAGTTAAATATTCAACAGGTTTGAGTAATAATCTGAAGAAGTTACCTCCATAATTTCACTGCAGCAATCTCAGCAACACTATAAAGTGGCGTTTAACACTCTCCTTCCTGTAGATCATTTTATTAATTTAAAATCAACTGTCTTCACTAATGTTTAAATTTATACCTCTCTATTACAAATATTTTATAAAATACTTTATATGTGTGTATTTTGATATGATCTTCAGACATATACGGGTGTGCATGTAAACTAATCAGATTTTAGTACCTTTTCATCCACGATAATAACTTCAATATGCCGAGAGTTATTCCAGGATTATCTTTGACATGACTTCGCAACTTCGGGATAAAAGAGCTCTTCATCTTCCATTCCTTTTTCGATAGAATCAGTTAGGAACTTGACTATAATCCAATCACATCTTCATTTTGTTTCCAGCAAAGAGGATCACATATATTTTAGGTAGAAAAGTATAGAGCTGATGGAACTGAGATTAAAAAAAAAATCTAAACGTTTATCCATGAATCGAATAAAAGTGATGCAAGAGATGCAAGGGAGAGAAATAAAGATAAATTACAGTTTCACTTGAGTTTTATAATAGAGGAAGTCGGGGAGCTGTTTTAAGAGGTAGTTTTTTTTTTTTTTTTGAATCGTGGTAGTTTTGGATGAGAAAAATTGGGGATTTTTAAATTGAAGATTTTGTGCTTTTAATTACTTTTACGTTTATTTTGTTCAGTTTTTACATATATGCTTTTATTTTTTAATTTGTTTTGTTTATTTTGTTTTTGAGTGAATTGCCAAATGTCCATACTTTGTATATGGAGTACTTCACGTAATTTCTTCTGCAGTTTTGGGCTTTGGCGGTATTTATCATGCATTTCTGGGACCCGAAACTTTCGAAGAATCTTTTCTTTTTTTCGGTTATGTATGGAAAGATAGAAATAAAGTGACCACCATTTTAGGTATTCACTTAATTTTGTTAGGTGTAGGTGCCTTTCTTCTAGTATTCAAGGTTCTCTATTTTGGGGGCGTATATGATACCTGGGCTCCGGGAGGGGGATGTAAGAAAAATTACAAACTTGACTCTTAGCCCAAGTGTTATATTTGGTTACTTACTAAAATCTCCCTTTGGGAGAGAAGGATGGATTGTTAGTGTGGACGATTTGGAAGATATAATTGGAGGACATGTATGGTTAGGTTCCATTTGTATATTTGGTGAATCTGGCATATCTTAACTAAGCCTTTTGCATCGGCTCGCCGCGGCACAAATCACTTGTGATTTATACGATAAAAGATGACTTCGGATTAATCCAATATATATATATATATACGGAGTGGGTATTGTAACAAAACTTGATGTATTTAGTGAAATGGGCTTTTAGATATCTAAACATAAGCCCAAATATATTAATTTCATTTGTACGAGTATTGTGCTCCACACGTCTCCCACATTCACGTCCAAATTAGTTATAAGGTCCTAAGAATTTTTTGTCTAAGTCTTCTCTTTATGTGAAAAATGAATGATAAACTGATTAGAATTGAACCCATGATTTGAAAAATCAATTTGGTCATATAGTTTAAAAACATAACATCAAGTAATTTCGTGGGTGAGGTCGTGAGGATACATTAAGACAACATGCATGTCGACAACTAAATGATAATACATTGACGGGAGATCGAATATGTCGTAAGTCTCCGGACCATAAAAATAACATTTGCAAAAGGACACAACAAAACAAGAACATATTAAAAACTCAATATTCGTAATTAATACACGAAGTTGGCTGATTCAAGTCCAACAAAAACCATTAAAAAACAAAAGTACCAATCAAAAACTCATTAAAGACAGATCCTTCTCAGCTAACTTCATTTTATCTTCCTTCTCATCTCATCTCCCTTATAGAGACTCATTCATCGCATCTTAAAGGGACACAAGAAGATTAATGGGTGGGATGTGTATGTCTTCGTGTTGTGGTGGTGGTGGTGACGATGATAGTTCCAGTCTATTAACACATCTCGTCATAATTGTTGTCATCTGTCTCTCTGTCATGGCTGTCTGCACCTCCAACGAACGCCGTACAGCCGTTCGTGTCGTCAGGTGCCGTTGACCAACGTTATATCAGATCACATCTCTACAAAAAAGATTTCTTTGGATTCTCTTTTTATTATGTATGTGTTGGTTCTTGATTAGTGATGA
Organism: Camelina sativa; assembly: GCF_000633955.1. Taxonomy (NCBI): domain Eukaryota; kingdom Viridiplantae; phylum Streptophyta; class Magnoliopsida; order Brassicales; family Brassicaceae; genus Camelina; species Camelina sativa. Next base: position 8,163,024 of record NC_025697.1, on the reverse strand, counting down.
ATTATGGTATATGGTCTTTGTCATCTTTTTTTCCATACCAAATATATGGATTAGAATGATAAAACACATAATATCCACCGAAATTTCACCATGTAACAAAGTATCGGGTGAAAACAAAATAACGTAAATTATATGGGGCTGTTTTGTAAATTATTTTATATGTGTTTGAGGATGAAGAAGAAGATGATACAATGGCCTCACACTTCGTCTCTTGAGAAAAAAAATTTCCCTTCGTTTTCTCGCACTTTCCTTCTCATTTTCTCGATCATCGAAACAGAATGTCACTTTGTTCTTCCTTCAACGTATTCGCTTCATACTCACCAAAACCAGAAACCATCTTCAAAAATTCCAACTTCGTTTCACAATTTCAGGTAAAGTCGTCTCCTTTAGCTTCAACATTCCAAATTCATGGATCCTCAACGAACCTTAAGTTTAGTAGAGCAAGACTCACACCAATTTCATCTCTAGTAGACTCGGGAATTTCAGAAATCGCTACATCGTCATCCTTCAGGAACAAAACCCCTAAGGATGTAAACGTTTTAGTGGTTGGTTCAACTGGGTACATAGGTAGATTCGTAGTGAAAGAACTGATAAATAGAGGGTTCAATGTGATTGCTGTTGCGAGAGAGAAGAGTGGGATTAGAGGAAAGAACGACAAGGAAGAGACTTTGAAGCAGTTACAAGGCGCCAATGTGTGTTTCTCAGATGTTACTGATTTAGATGTTTTGGAGAAATCTGTTGAGAATCTTGGTTTTGGTGTTGATGTTGTTGTGTCCTGTCTCGCTAGTCGTAATGGAGGGATTAAAGATTCTTGGAAGATTGATTACGAAGCTACCAAGAACAGTCTCTTAGCTGGTAAGAAGTTTGGTGCTAAGCATTTCGTTTTGCTTTCTGCGATTTGTGTGCAGAAGCCTTTATTGGAGTTTCAGAGAGCTAAACTGAAGTTCGAAGCCGAGTTGATGGATTTAGCTGAGAATAAAGACTCGAGCTTTACTTACAGCATTGTGAGACCAACGGCTTTTTTCAAGAGTTTAGGTGGTCAAGTTGAGATTGTGAAAGATGGGAAACCTTATGTGATGTTCGGAGATGGTAAGCTATGCGCTTGTAAACCGATCAGCGAACAGGATTTAGCATCGTTTATATCAGATTGCGTGTTGGAAGAGAACAAGATCAATCAGGTTTTGCCAATTGGTGGACCAGGGAAGGCGTTAACACCTCTGGAGCAAGGAGAGATTCTGTTTAAGATTCTTGGCAGAGAGCCTAAGTTCTTGAAAGTACCTATCGAGATTATGGACTTTGTGATTGGTGTTCTTGATTCTATCGCAAAGATATTTCCTTCGGTTGGAGAGGCTGCTGAGTTTGGCAAGATTGGGAGGTATTACGCCGCAGAGAGTATGTTGATTCTTGATCCAGAGACGGGAGAATATAGCGAGGAGAAGACACCGAGTTACGGGAAAGACACGCTTGAAGATTTCTTTGAGAAAGTGATCAGAGAAGGAATGGCGGGTCAAGAACTCGGCGAACAGTTCTTCTAGTCGGAATTTATAATGCAAAGTGAGTTTGGCTGTGTAGTTTGTAACTGATGAAGTTATATATAAAACCTGTGAATTTGAGAGATTCGTTGATTCAACAACATTAGAAAACAAACATTGTTGATAGATCTTTAGCAGAGAGAAGTAAAGATTGTGACATATCTAAGTTAAGCTTGTTTGTGATGAAGCTGGTTTTAGATAGCTGAATTAGCCACCCTGACCCGTTATCAGATTGTATCATTCAAAATGAATTTGCAAAACCTTACATTTCAACAAATACATGAAAACATATCATCCAGGTGATTTTTCCTGGATTAAGAATATATATAGAGTATATTATACATAATCCTCGATTTCAAACCCCCCAAACACAAATGGTAAAATATGACAATACAAGAGAACAACAAATCCAATCATGAAGAAGACAAATGTGTGTTTTGCTTTTGTGATCAATAACCATATTGATCTTCAATCTTTTTTTGTTTTTCCTGTTATAACCGATCATCAATTTTGCCCCAGTTTTTTGCAACAAAAAGTTCTTGCTTGCTTTCTGATGGGCAATACATGAAAGATATTTGGTTTGTCATTGAGGAAGAACAGGAGGCGCAATCGCTCGTGTATTGTAAGATCGACAATGCCCACATTTCTGTCCAATTATGTGGAAGTACACTTCTGTTGTGTCATTACAGTCGTTGCATAGTATCCAAACCTGTGATTCCCGCATAATCTTGTTAGAAAGTATTCAACTTTGATGTCAAAGGAAGTATCTTTAACGTCTTTAGTTAGATACCGCTCAAGTGACAGAGATAGAAACTTGTTTACCTTCTTGTCGCGGTAGTCCGAAGGCATAGCAGTAGCTTCAATCTAAGGAAACCAATAAAACAATTCGATATATAATTTAGCAATTGATTTTTAAGATTTAACATACTTTAAAGATTCAGCAATGGATATAATAAACTAACCTCTTCATCCAGTCTCTGCCATGTTTTTGACATATCAATCACTGACCTCGAGCAAATCGGACAACAAAACCTAGTCAAAATTCACACAACATTCAAAATCATCAGTACTTTATAATTGAAACAGAGTCATAAATAACTACAAGAAAAGGGAAATTTACTTGTCACGCTTGAGCATCTCATGGTAGCATTCTTGGTGCATTGTGTGTCCGCATTTCATCACATTTGTGTCCTTGAGAGAGTCAAAAAGGTACTGCATTTCATCCACACATAATTAGCTAAAACTGCGAGATATGTTTTCCTGAAAATCTCACTTTTTCTTGATAGAGCTATGCCATAATACACATACCTCGTAACAAATGGGACAGTGATGTCGCATTGAATTCTCAACGCAGCGATGGTTGTTGCGCAGACCAATCGCATAACAGGATCCTAAAAGCAATTAATGGATAACTATACAAGTTAAGGCCCGCATGATTGTATTAGACTGAAACTGAACAAGAGAAAACTTTGTTGCTTTTTATAGTTTACCACACTTCTTGCAATGGAAGAAGTTCTCACGCCCACCAACTCTGCATCACGCACAAAACAATCATCACACAACTTCAAACGAAACAACCATTAAGAAGATATCTAATTCCACAGTCATAACAATGTATGGAGAAAGATTCTCACCTGCAAATTCCACAGTCATCACAGTGGAACTGTCCCTTTTCAGTCTGAAACAAGACAATTAGAAGAAATATTCAGAATCAAACAACGAGAAGGAAGAGATTCAAAAAGATGTAAAAATCGAAGTTCTTTACATCATCATCATAGAATTTGCAGATATCGCAAAAATATTCTCCCATGTTGACACCACAATTCGAACAAACTTGAGCTGCCTGAAGAATACAATGAAACAAACTCAATTTCCACAACATTGAAAATAGTGAGTGAGTGATCAAAGTAATATAAACTACAGTGATGGGAATTACCGGCTGCTCTGTATCGCAAACAGAGCAAATCACCTGAAAACAAAGCCATAGTATGCAACAGATTAGAAAAAAGGGTAAGATCACATAATTCTATATAAAGGGTAATGATCAATCCTACTTGTTTAACGTCTTGGCGAACAAGATCGTGACGGTCGTAGATATTACGCAATGTGCTCTGCACACAAATTAAGAAAGGGAACGTTTTTAATATTAGTCAGGTTTTAAGGGTTGGAACATAGCGGGAAAGGTAACTTGAGACTGTAATTAAGATAAGGAATAAAGATTATACAGTGCTCTCGTTGTGACAATGGCGACAATCGAAGACTTCGTTGCAACATGGAGCTCTGATTTGGCATCTCCTCCTGTAATGGTGACACCTAATAATAACACACATGGAACAGAAACAGATCTATATGGATCAGAAACGATTGAACGGATTGAAAAATTTGTGGATCGAGATATAGATCTATCTATGAAACCGATTGTGTTTATATGAATCAGATGCTACAAAACACATGAAGACCCCATGAATTAGGTGTGGAAAAAGGAAGAAACTTTGTGAGTCAAATCTTAAAAAGTTCTTGGAATCTAAAAGATCACACAGAAGAAGAGACACATCCCACAAAGATATAAACACTGATCTGTTGAAACGAGATACGACCCACAAAGGCACAACAACCCAAGAAAACAACACTGATCTGTAAAAGCAGAGGATAAAGATTACAAGAAACAGAGTAAAAAGAGAAAAACAGAGGATTCTTTTTGTTTACCCGAAACCCATTTTGCCAAAATGAAGTCGATCATTGGGTGAAGCTTCCATTAGAACGGGAGGAGAAAAGCCAAAAGAGAGAGAGAGAGAGATGGAGAAAGAGAGAAAAAAAGAAAAGGTAAACTCTCTCTATAAAAATAATACTCCCCTGTCTATAAATAATATATATATATATATATATATATATGTGTTGGAGAGAAGTGGATTTGGATTGGGATTGAATGGGCTTTTTGAATGAAGCTGAGAGAGTTTTATCGGAATCGCAAGGCCAGAAAATGAAAACAGAGAGACCCCACGTCTCCCTTTGTTTTTTTTATAGATATAGGATAAGCAACAAAAATTCTTCGATCTTCTTCTTCTTCTTCTTCTAGTTGCAGAGACGAAGAAAGAAACAAAAACAAAAAAAAAGCAAAGAAAGACAGAAAAGTTTCGATCTTTTTGCTTTATTGTATCCTTTCTCTCTCTCTCTCTCTCTCTCTCTCTCTCTCTCTTCTTGTGAATGTTGTTAGCTTAGGAGTTCGTGAGATTTTGTTGCTTTAAAGAAATGAGAGAATAATTAAGGAGAGAGAGATAAGAGAGAGAGAGAGACAGAGAGAGAGGTGTGGTGATGAAGATGGGGATGATGACATGGATACACAACCGTTAACAGAGAGCGCCGATTTATTGACCAATCACAATTCTAGATCGTTTATCTGCTTTACATTTATTTCTATTTATTTCCCAATACAGTACTCTGCTTTCTTAAATACATAATTTATTTATTTTTTTTGTAGTAAGTTGTAAAATTAGTAAAACGTTAATAAATGACCTATTGGTTTACCAATTGGATTGAAAGAACTAATTTATAGTACTTTCTCACGCTCCCGTATTGCTTTGCTGTATTTTCTTTACTTTTCCTCCGAAATATTTCTTCAGGTTTCTCGAACATAGTACTATATCACTAGTATTATAAAAAGGCTAAATACATTTTTATCGAATAAATATGGGCTAACAAAACAATACTAATATTTTGCAATAAGGTATTTTGTGTTGCCCAAAAAAAAAGGTTGTAACATTTATACAGTATATTATAGGCTTATAGCTATAAACACTAAAATTACTTAAATTGTACCTAGCTACAACAAAATAAAAGATGATGTCAAAACTGAATGAAAGTGCCAAAGTGGTGAGATGGTCGCTACTCGCTACTAGTGGTTAATTGAGTTAAAACAAATGCTAAATCGTTATATTAAACATATGTTCCTATAAATGATAAAACAATCATAGCCTAAATCAAAAGTGTTCGTTGCTTGAGTCAGTTACATTGACCCCACCAAGCCAATGGACCACGTGATGGTACCACGAACCTATCATTACTCCACCTCTTTGTTAGTACCACGAACCTATTATTACATTTTTATGATTGATTATTCAAACAAAAGAAAATTAAAAATTTCCATATATAGCATTACTCCACCTCTTTGTTAGTGGGGCAATAATCCCCAAAGGTTCTTCCTGATGAATTTTGCCAAAATGAAGTCGATCATTGGGTGAAGAAGCTTCCATGAGCTAGATCGAAAAAGGTAATTTTTTTTTTACTAATCTTTTGTTAGGTGCAAGTGCAACAAGATTACAAATACTGGTTAGTTTTCAATTTACTATAAAAAAGCGACTTAAAAATAAAGTGGGTGTTGGAGAATGTTTAGTCAAAGGCTACAAAAAAATATATTCGTTTCGTTTCGTGTACATCTAATACATGCAGGCCACTTGACATTCGGATCCCTTTCAATACTTTCAAGATCGTCTTGGAAAATGCTTTTATTTTATAAGCCATTTTTATCAACCATTTCAGTCATTAAGTAAATTAGCGGAAGTATGAATGATAATAAGAACATTCATCTCATTAAGTGGTGAATATATCATTCACATATTTACATAGTCAAATCCAATATGATTATGGATTTAAACATTGTGTTTTTACATATTATCAACCTACGACTTATTTACAAAGTCTTGATTTATTATACACTCTCTTTCACGACAACAAAGAATCAGATAACACTTCTTCATCCACATCTGGATCTCCGAATCTCCTTTTCAACCAAGCATTCTTGTTCAAGGCTCGATTTCAACCAACTCCTATAGACTTGAGATTCTGGTTTTTGATGGACTTTTTGTTTCAATTACCTCCATGGAAGGAACTGTCCGCGACAGGAATATATTACCCTTTGAATCTTTCCTCCTGTAACTCTCCATCTCACGGCCCACCACTATGTTGCATTGTCTCCAAGTCTCACCCATCAACTCCACTCCAAAGTAGGTTAAATGGTCGGATATGCTAGTTCCCATTACCGATCTGAAACAACAAGAGCCAATCATTATACCCGATTCTTCTAAAAATTATCTGGTCTCCAATTGAAAACAGGAGACATATAAGACGTGTTGTAACAGTTCCTGACGAATAGTAGATGGCTCAGGTGAAACGGGGTAGTAAATAAATGATCCTATGTTTTTATAAATGGGTTCGTTCTTGCAAGTGTAGGTGTAGTGTAGATAGGAATTATATCAGTAAGTTGTGTTTAAGAGGAATCAAGTAGAAACCCAAAAGAGAGTTAGTTACCTGCTGCATGTAGGATCTTCACCGGTGTTGTCACAAACTTTCTCCACACCAAAAAGAACTATATTCAATATACTGAGGTCTGCCACCCACACCTGCAATCCAAAAGATACATTGCCAAATGTTGCATAAAAAAACCTAAAACCAGTTACTGTGATAAACATAAATATAGGAAAAGATGTTACCTCTGTTGGGAAGTGGTGGTAAGTTTTCTGAGGGAAAAGATGATAGTAAGGAGGCAGGTGAGGAACTATATCATGGTCATGTATGATTCGGAAGGTATTAGGCACAAGCAAACTGTAATAAGATGCAAAAGCAGCATTCCCAACACGAGGTTGCCCAAATGTCATAACCTGTACGTTTTCTTCTCCTTCATTTACCTGCGATTTACATCCCAATGGATATCATTAACAACTTTAAAGGACAAAATATAAGATTTTTTTTAAAAAACTAGTTCAATGTAAGGGTGTTTACAACTAGGTCTAGCGCACAAAAGGAAGCCATGGCTCCTCCCATTGAATGACCAGTCACCATGATGTTGAGGCTCGCCCCATAGGATTTCTTCGCTCGTTTTACTGCTTCCAAAACCGCAGGCCGTACAGTTGTATTGTGATAAGCACTATAAAAGCCATGGTGCACCTGCCAATGTAGATAACTATTATTCCACATTCCAACCGTATTACTACTACATGATCAACTCAATGCAAATACTTATCGTTAAAGCATATACCATTGCATCTGGCATATCAGGGTAATTTAGATCGAGCTGTTTCCAGAACAAGTCTGAGACCCAATTTTGTATGCTGCAAAAGTTTTTTGGATGATCAAGCATCAAACAAGTTTAGGCAAAGGTGTAGCTTTAAGATTACATGACGAGAGTAATACCTGTGTTCTTGAGTTCCCCGAAATGCAATGATGATAGCATTCAGATCCTTAGCCACCCCAACATATGCCTGTTGTTACAAGTTACAATGTACTGATATTACTAATTGTTCAACAAAAGTTATCATGTCCAGATGTAGCTTATAATATCAGAGCATACCTGTAAGCAGTGCTCGACGTCAACTATTATCTCTATAACCTCGAAACCCTGCACCATCCTTATAAACGTTAGAATACCCAAATGGAGCTCTTAGCTTTATGCATATTGTGGCTTCAAACAGTGATCTGCTTTATACCTTTGTCAAACCATTGCATCTTTCGCATGTCCAAGTGAAGAGTTCTGACAAATCAGACATATATACCTGCATATATACACATATAAAAAAATCTCGATTCATCCATTTGGCGCAGTTTATCAGCATATGAGGACAAGTGTTGCACAACTAGCAATCTCTTCCTATACTTGCAGAATAGTAAAGGATAAATGGAATGCATCCGATCGTAATTTCTCCATAAACTTACCGCTGAAGTATACTCAACAAGTGTTATGGCAAGCGTATGGTTGTAAACAGGTCGACCATCATCGCTTTTTAACTTGAGTACTGCAATTAGATTAAAAAAAAAAAAAAATCTCCATAAATTCAATCTTAATTCATCTGTAGCCTCACAGTTACATAAAATTGGCCCTTTATGAATTATCACTCTCACATTCTACAGTATCCAAAGTATATATATTTTTATTTATTTTTATTTTTGCCAATACAAAGAAGTTTCAAAGCTTGATTAGGCTCATATAGACTGGTATGGAGTCCCCACAAAGGAGACAAAACAGAGAATCATAAGAGAAGTTGCATTATGTATTACCTCTACTACCAGATGAAAAGGAAAGAAGACAAGCAAAAATTGCCAGCAAGAACAACCATCTCTTTTGTTGTCCCATGTTCTGCAATAAACACATCCACATAAGGTAAAAATTGAGCTAAAAACACACAAAGCAGGATTCGGAAACTAATTAGCCATAATTAAGTATATTCACCTTATAAAAACAGAGACAAAACCCAAACTAACGAGGATTAGGACAAAATCCGAAACAGATTTTAGCAACCAAAAGTCCCAACAAAAAAAAAACAAAGGAACCAACGACGCAATTGAACTTCTTTCACCACGGTTTTGGAAATTTCCGACGATGATCGGAGATTTTCCCCGGCTGAAAATTAAACGGCGATGACTTTAAATATTATGTACAAAGATTGGGAATCGCAGAAGAAGAAATAGAAACAACCGTAATTAAAAGTATACGAATATTCTGTTTTTTTTTTTTTTTAACTTCCACTTTCATCCTTTATACGCAAAGGTGCATGAGACAAGCGTGTGGGGCTATTTCTGGAATTTTTATTATGTAGCTAGCGTGTGGCGCAGCTGCTAGTGCTGAGGTGTCAGTTACGTGATTCGCCAACCTAATGGATAAGGGCGGTTATCCGAGAGAACGATAAGTTTTAGAGGTTGACACATTTTGACTTTTTAAAGCCCATGGGCCATTAAAGCCTGTTAGTGAAACCCAAAAGTCCAAAGGCGGGAGTTTACGAAACGCTGTTTCTCAAGTGGCGGGAGAGTCACTATTACGTCAATACCACGTGGCATATCTTAGCCGTAGATTTGATCACTTAAAATCAACGGTTTAAAATCGAAAGCTCCCGTCGTTTCAGACGTCGGCTCTGTTGATTTGATTCTATAATTTTACTTTTATTTATATATTTTTTCAACTAAGCGAAGCATTAAAATTGAGGAACCCTCGATTTCGAATCTCAGAGACCAAATTCAGGATTCGTAGAGGAGGCGACAATGGCGAGGGCTTCGAAGCGTGAGGTTTCTTCAGACGAGGCTTACTCTTCAGAGGAGGAAGAGCAAGTTAACAATCAGCTCAATGTGGAAGATGATGATGAGGAGCTAGAGGCCGTCGCTCGCTCTGCGGGTTCTGACGACGAGGAAGAGGTTGCTCCTGGAGAAGAACCAGCCTCTGACGACGAAGTTGTCCCTGTCGAAGATGACGCCGACGAGGTAGGTCTTCGTTTTCTCTTTTCCCCTATCTTGGATTTTCACATTCGCATGTCGGGGATTTCTGTATTTGGAATGTAATCTGACTACGATTAGGGTTTCCTCTGAGCGTGTAATGGATGGTTTTTTTTTTTTTTTTTTTTTTTTT
>NC_025697.1:8150806-8153090 GCF_000633955.1 Camelina sativa | reverse complement strand
CTTACTGGGTGTCTATTAAGTTCGAGTTTATTATGGTGTTTACATTGCCCTGTGTTTGTTTCGTCGCTGGATATCTAGTATTAGTTCGAGTCACAGGGTTTCGATTCTCTTTGACTGACACAATGCTGCGTGGTTGCTCATTAGGATAGTACATTTATGTGACTCGTGAGTGTATATTTGGTCACTCTTTTTATAATGTGATGATTATATGTAGGACGAAGAAGATGGGGAAAAAGCTGAAATCAGCAAACGGGAGAAGGCCAGACTTAAAGAGATGCAGAAGATGAAGAAGCAAAAAATTCAGCAAATTTTAGACGCCCAAAATGCTTCCATTGATGCAGATATGGTAAGTTAGTAAATAATGGAGCTTGTTCGTTTGTTTCTAGAGGTATTGAAATAACTCGATCTTTCCATGTATTTAGAACAATAAAGGCAAGGGGAGATTGAAGTACCTTCTGCAGCAAACTGAGTTATTTGCACATTTTGCTAAAAGTGACCCACCTCCGTCCCAGAAGAAGGGGAAAGGAAGGTGTGTTGGGTGCCAACTGATCTGAATCTAATTTGTGGATTTTCATTTTAAGTTTCATGAAATATGATGAGCATATAGTCCAAATGCTTAATATATTGGGTTCCACGTTATTTTCAGGGGTCGTCATTCTTCCAAACTAACTGAAGAAGAGGAAGATGAAGAGTGTTTAAAAGAAGAAGAGGGTGGTATAGGTGGATCTGGAGGCACACGGTTGCTCACACAGCCCGCTTGTAAGTATCTTTATTCTGCTCCCTTTATCTAGAAATGGCGTATGTCCTCAGTTGTGACCTCACAATTTTTAGGTAGTACTGCTTAGTGCTTAGATTCTCTAGAATTTTGGAGATCTGATCTTGATACTCTTCATATTGCAGGTATTCAGGGGAAGATGAGAGATTACCAGCTAGCTGGTTTAAACTGGCTCATTCGGTTGTACGAGAATGGCATAAATGGGATTCTTGCAGATGAAATGGTAAACCACTACTTATCCAAGCATAATTATAAGGTCTTTCAGCTCTCTATATAATCTCATGCTTATCTTTATCATTCATTTTTTTCCATGGTCTAGGGTCTGGGGAAGACGCTTCAAACAATTTCTTTGTTAGCTTACCTGCATGAGTACAGGGGAATTAGTGGCCCTCATATGGTGGTTGCTCCAAAATCAACCCTTGGTAACTGGATGAATGAAATTCGCCGATTTTGTCCTGTCCTGCGTGCTGTGAAATTCCTCGGTAATCCTGAGGAAAGGGTAAGTCATAATAGCTGGATCATTTGTATGGTTGCACCTATATGTACCTAGCAGAATTCTGAGACCTATGTTAAATAATGCAGAGACATATTCGCGAAGAATTGCTAGTTGCGGGAAAATTTGATATTTGTGTGACAAGCTTTGAGATGGCTATCAAAGAGAAGACAACATTGCGCCGTTTCAGCTGGCGTTATATAATCATTGATGAAGCACATCGAATCAAGAATGAGAATTCACTTCTTTCAAAAACCATGAGACTTTTTAGCACTAATTATCGGCTTCTTATCACGGGAACCCCCCTTCAGGTATTTGTCCAATCTTTTGATCTATAATTGTATTTATCTTTAAATTTTCTGTCGATTGTTTCTGACTATGTTTTTTGAAACTACTTTTCTTGCATTAGTCTGTTTGAACATCATGTTTTTCTTAGATACTTATCATTTTCTGTACTTGATTTGCTTGAGATGGTCCTGTTACCGTTTAATATATCTCATTTATTTTTCTAATACAGAATAATCTCCATGAATTGTGGGCCCTTCTCAATTTTCTTCTCCCTGAGGTATTTAGTTCAGCAGAAACTTTTGATGAATGGTTTCAAATATCTGGTGAAAACGACCAGCAAGAAGTTGTTCAACAACTACACAAGGTATGTACTCTCATTTATTAAGGTTACTCTTTAATTTCTTAATTTCTTATGCTAATCATTTATCTCATCTTTTCTAGGTTCTACGACCATTTCTTCTTCGAAGGTTAAAATCAGATGTAGAGAAAGGCCTTCCTCCAAAAAAGGAGACAATTCTTAAAGTTGGTATGTCTCAAATGCAAAAACAGTACTACAAGGCTTTACTGCAGAAGGATCTTGAAGTGGTTAATGGTGGTGGAGAACGCAAACGTCTGTTGAACATAGCAATGCAATTGCGCAAATGCTGCAACCACCCTTATCTCTTCCAAGGTGCAGAGCCTGGGCCCCCCTATACCACAGGAGATCACCTTGTAACAAATGCAGGTAA
>NC_025697.1:8145413-8149698 GCF_000633955.1 Camelina sativa | reverse complement strand
ATGACCAATTGTCTTAGTTATTTTCTTTTACATTTTCTTGTTTCTAGGTAAGATGGTTCTCTTAGATAAATTGCTGCCTAAGTTGAAGGATCGTGATTCAAGGGTTCTGATATTTTCTCAGGTATTAATGCAAACAAACAATGATATTTCTATGTTTTCCTTTTTTTTCTGAGTGCTGTTCGTCTTATTTCCTTGTGCTTATTATTCTAACAATATGCTCATCTATATCAGATGACAAGACTATTGGATATTCTTGAGGATTATCTAATGTATCGTGGTTACCAGTACTGCCGTATTGATGGAAATACTGGTGGTGATGATCGAGATGCTTCCATAGAAGCCTACAACAAGCCAGGAAGTGAGAAATTTGTTTTCTTGTTATCCACTAGAGCTGGAGGGCTTGGTATCAATCTTGCTACTGCAGATGTTGTGATTCTTTATGATAGTGACTGGTAAGTCTCTTTTTGCGTCCGTTGTAATTTATGAGTTTTTTCTTTATGCCTAATGAGATGGTTTTGCTTGATTCTGGCAGGAACCCTCAAGTTGACTTGCAAGCTCAAGATCGTGCACATAGGATTGGTCAAAAAAAAGAAGTTCAAGTATTCCGGTTCTGCACCGAGGTTACACTTGACCCATTTGGATGAAGTATAATACATTGAGAACGTGAACTAATTATGCATTGTTTAATACAGAATGCAATTGAGGCTAAAGTCATCGAGAGAGCATACAAGAAGTTGGCACTTGATGCTCTGGTTATTCAGCAAGGGCGATTGGCAGAACAGAAAAGTAAGTGCTTTTGTATCGAGGTTATAAAAATGCATTGTTTTGTCACTTATTTATTTATTTACTTTTGTTACTTTTCAGCTGTTAATAAGGATGAGTTACTTCAAATGGTGAGATATGGTGCTGAAATGGTGTTTAGTTCGAAAGATAGCACTATTACGGATGAGGATATTGATAGAATCATTGCCAAAGGAGAAGAGGCAACAGCTGAACTTGATGCCAAGATGAAGAAGTTCACTGAAGATGCAATACAGTTTAAAATGGATGACAGTAAGCGCGGCGTTTATCCCTTTTTCATGTTTTTGATGGTAACTCTGCTGCATGAGTAATGCTACAATGGGATGTTCCGAATAATCTATTTTTTGGTGTATGTTGCAGGCGCTGACTTTTATGATTTTGACGATGACAATAAGGTACTCTTTGTTAACTGAATGGTTTAAGGGTTAAAGCATACTGTGGTAATTCTCTTCACCTTTTCCAATATTTTTTTGCTGAATTCTTTTCTGATTTTGTTTGGTAGGATGAAAACAAGCTGGATTTTAAGAAGATTGTGAGTGAGAATTGGAATGATCCACCAAAAAGAGAGAGAAAGCGCAAGTAAATGTTCCTTCTACTTTTCTCATTATGTGGTCTATTTTCTTCCTAAACAAAATCTAACTTTAACAATTTACTTTTATTTACCCACCCTTCAGCTACTCTGAAACTGAATACTTCAAGCAAACACTGAGACAAGGTGCTCCAGCTAAACCTAAAGAGCCTAGAATCCCACGTATGCCCCAATTGTAAGTACATCAATTATATATGCTAGCAGTTAGCCCTTCTGTCTTGATGGTATTTTTATCCTTACAATCTAATTTCTTTTCCATCCTGCAGGCATGATTTCCAGTTCTTTAACATTCAGCGATTGACCGAGCTGTATGAAAAGGAAGTGCGATACCTTATGGTGGGAATAAATTTATCAACTTATTATGTAATGTGTGCAATGTTTGTCTCTGATTAGTTCTAAAGCAACTTGTCTCCCTTTGGTTTCAGCAAACACATCAGAAAACTCAGACGAAAGACACAATTGAAGTCGATGAACCTGAAGGTTTTTCTCAGTCTGTGCCCTCCTTTCTTCCATTATTTACTGAACCTATTACTTAATAACCAATATTTTCTTAGAAGTTGGAGATCCCTTAACTGCTGAAGAAGTGGAAGAAAAGGAACTATTGCTGGAAGAGGTAAGCGAAAATATTTGACCTTACTGTGGGTTGACATTTGTTTTGATGGGTTTTTTGTAACTGAATCGAGTTATAACATTTTAGGGTTTCTCAACATGGAGCAGAAGAGACTTCAATACCTTCATTAGGGCATGTGAGAAGTATGGCCGGAAATACATAAAAAGCATTGCCTCTGAGATGGAAGGGAAAACAGAGGAAGAGGTTGAACGATATGCTCAAGTTTTCCAAGAACGATATAAGGAGCTGAATGGTAAGTAACTCTAGATTTATAAATAAGTTTATGAATGTTTGCAGTACATCAAGGTATGGATGGATATTTTACCATACAACAATATAATGCTTATCAATCTTTGCATCTTGTTGTATGTTGTTAAATTTGTAGATTATGATAGAATCATCAAGAATATTGAGAGGGGAGAAGCAAGAATCTCTAGGAAAGATGAAATCATGAAAGCTATTGGGAAGAAATTGGATCGCTACAGAAACCCGTGGCTGGAACTGAAGATTCAGTATGGTCAGAACAAAGGGAAACTGTACAATGAAGAGTGCGACCGTTTCATGGTCAGACATTTCTTTATCAAACTTTTGGGTTGAGATTTCACTGATATTGATTCATTCTAAATATGGTCTTGACCTGAGAAACCTGTGATTACCAGATATGCATGGTCCATAAACTTGGGTATGGAAACTGGGATGAGCTGAAGGCGGCGTTTCGGACATCCCCTGTGTTCAGGTTTGACTGGTTTGTAAAATCCCGCACAAGTCAGGAACTTGCTAGGAGATGTGACACACTGATCCGGTTGATTGAGAAAGAGAACCAAGAATATGATGAGAGGGAGAGGCAAGCCCGCAAAGAAAAGAAGCTTGCAAAGGTAAGGCTGGAAGGAACATCTGAAGTTCAGTTACAGACTTTAGTGCTCAGTTAGTGGATAGAAAGTGTGGAATTGTTTTCTCATGATCTGTTCTATAATTTGTTTCAGAGTGCAACGCCATCAAAGCGAGCATCGGGTAGGCAAGCAAATGAGAGCCCTTCATCCCTTCTAAAGAAACGAAAGCAGCTGTCAATGGATGATTATGTTACCTCGGTATGCAGAATTAATTTCCAAACACACAGATTACTCATCTTGCTGCTTATGTGTACCAAACCAGACCACTTCTAACTCTAAAACCTTCATGTCTCTGCAGGGAAAGCGTAGGAGATAAGAAGACCTGGGTTGGATCCATAACTAATCATAAAAATGTATGATCGCAAAATGGAGAATTAGTGAGAGAAGCTTTTCTAGTGACGTAGCTGTTCAAATATTATGTACTGTTTCCTGCATTATTTCCGACTTTTCTTATTTCTACTACATGTATTTTCTACTTTTATTTTTGTAGAATTACGTAACATATTCCTAGTCAGTAGTTATAGTCTGCTCTTCTGGTCGGATTCGAACAAAACATGTCTCTTCTCAAACAAAACTTCCCGAAAAATGGCGATGAGACGACAGATTTTTTTTTTTTTTAATCTCCTTTTCTCTTTCTGATAGACACCGAATCCATACATGTGAGGGACGCTACAAACAGTACAGAAAAAATTATAAAATCGACTTAATTCTCCCTCCCATATTACTTACATATACAACCCATTAAGAAAAGAAATAGAAACCCCCAAGAACATCACATTAAAAAAGAAGCTTTTCTTCTTCGCCTCCTAATTGCCCAATCTCTCTCTATTCATCAGTCTTTCTCAAACTCTTCCTTGATATATGTTCTTGAGCTTCAACCACAATATTGAAGGAAGAGTCTCTCTCGACTCAGACATTCAAATCCGACAACTGACCGACCTGACCCGACAAATGTTCATAATGACCCCAAAGCCTCTCTCTCTCTCTCCATTTGCCTCTTGGAACAAAGACAAAAGCTCTCTCCCTTTCATACAGTTTTTTTCCCCTTTTCCCGTTTTAGTCATTCGTACTATCAAAGCTGCCTGGTCCATTGGTAGCCCTCTTCCTCTCCCTCCAATTCTCTCCCCACACCTTTGCTTCCGCTACAGCCCTCTCTCTATCTAAATCTCGGTTCCTGGGAGTCCCTCTCGATGTCCTCCCAACACTCGCTGGGCTCCCTCTCTGTGACTCTGGCCCTTCCAAATCGCTTAACCCCCATTTTCTCCCTGACCCGCCTCCTGTCTCGCTCCCTCCCTCTGATCCCGCATTGACTTCCCTCACCATGTCTCTTCTTCTGTAATCAGGAGAGTTCTTGTGAGTCGATGGAGACCCTAACCGACTCCGAGTCTCTGCAGG
>NC_025697.1:8143125-8144239 GCF_000633955.1 Camelina sativa | reverse complement strand
CATACCCATGCAACAAGGTTGTGCTCTCCGGGTGCTCGAGCATTATCAATGGCTTTTCGACCAGTGATGAGCTCGAGAAACACAACCCCAAAGCTATAAACATCCGATTTCAATGTGAGTTGTCCAGTCATGGCATATTCCGGTGCACAATAACCATATGTACCCATCACACGAGTTGACACGTGTGTTTTATCTCCCACGGGACCTAACTTAGCTAACCCGAAATCAGATAACTTTGGGTGATAGCCATCACCGAGAAGAATGTTGGATGATTTCAAATCTCTGTAGATGACAGGTGGGTTCGCCTTATCGTGCAAATACTCTAGTCCCTTTGCTGCTCCTGCCGCTATTGTCATTCTAGTGTTCCAGTCTAGAGGCTCTTTATCCGGAGGAAGATCTGAAAAACCAAAGTTGTCATAATTACATGGACTGTGTAAAACTATTACAAGCTAAATTTTTCCATTTGTTTACCATCAATGGCCTCTGANTTCCTGTAAACACATTGCTGCAACTGCAAGTGCTTGATATAGACCACGCATTGGATACCGCCCTTGCAGCGATGGATCTGCCATCTTTGGGAACTTTCTACGATCTTTGAACAACGGCCTAGCCTGTGTGACCAAGCAAACGCCAACAAAGAGTTCAAGTCAGAGGTCTCAAACGTTGACTATCATATGAGAGTGCAAAAAAGTAAAGATTTTTTAACATACCCATGCAACAAGGTTGTGCTCTCCGGGTGCTCGAGCATTATCAATGGCTTTTCGACCAGTGATGAGCTCGAGAAACACAACCCCAAAGCTATAAACATCCGATTTCAATGTGAGTTGTCCAGTCATGGCATATTCCGGTGCACAATAACCATATGTACCCATCACACGAGTTGACACGTGTGTCTTATCTCCCACGGGACCTAACTTAGCTAACCCGAAATCAGATAACTTTGGGTGATAGCCATCACCGAGAAGAATGTTGGATGATTTCAAATCTCTGTAGATGACAGGTGGGTTCGCCTTATCATGCAAATACTCTAGTCCCTTTGCTGCTCCTGCCGCTATTGTCATTCTAGTGTTCCAGTCTAGAGGCTCTTTATCCGGAGGAAGATCTGAAAAACCAA
>NC_025697.1:8140615-8141997 GCF_000633955.1 Camelina sativa | reverse complement strand
AAGAAAAGCTATAGACTATCCCAACATATCAAATACAATAACAAAGCATCCTATTATAATTTACAATACGGTAGACCATGTCATGGTTTCTGTGTATGGTAGTTTCAATAAAAATGCTAATGTTTCTTACCGTGTAGATGATCCTCCAATGATCCTAGTGGCATATACTCATAGACAAGAAGACGCTGGTCACCATCAGCGCAATAACCAATCAAATTGACAAGATTGGGATGATGCAGAAGGCTTAGCATAAGAACCTCTACAAGAAACTCTCTGTTTCCTTGTAGACCGTTTCGATCAAGCTGTTTAACAGCTACTATCTGAAAAAACATAAAATCCAATTAGTAGACGAGTTTATCATCATGAAAATTTTAACATAGGATATGATTCTGTTAGTTGATTCACGAACTTCACCTGTCCTGTGGTCTCTAGACGACCCTTGTAAACACGTCCGAAACCTCCTTCTCCAAGAAGACATTCCGGTCGGAAGTTTTTAGTTGCGGCAGCTAACTCTCGGAAAGTAAACGTTTGTGCAGCGATATGAGCGGTTGGCCCTTCTTTTGGAGCAGTTAACTCCTTCTTTTGTTCAAGAACTCGTCGAGACTTTGATTTATCTACAAAGTAAATGAATTGTTAGTACCTCTTCCACATTCAAATTTCAATGTACAGGAAAATAGATTCACCGGTCTTCATTTCTACAATTGTTAAACTAGTGATGTCAACAACAAGCACAGACATCCTTATCACTAATAACTCTTTATTTCAGAAACCCTGGAGCTACCATAATTATGATTCATTGTTAGTTGAATAGAATTGAGTAATCTAGTTTGGCATCTCCTAATTGCATTCCATAAACAGAGAACTCAACATAAGCTGGACACAAGACAAGAATTTGGAGCTAAATTGTATCGTAAAAGCAGAATCAAACATCCCAAAACGCATCAGATCTCAGGAATTTAAAAGTCGAGAAACTCCATAGCCAGAAACTCAGAAAGTATCAACATTTATATCCAAATCATTAGTAAAGGTACAAACTTTATGAGAACCCAGAAACTCAAATCGATCTAAGACACGAAAACTCAAACAGATCCCAAAAGAAAAAAAAAGAACAAAAAAAAAAGTCACCTAAGCTGACATGGTGAGACTGAGTAACTGAGCCGTCTTTAGCTGAAACTTCCTTCTTAACCGAATCTTTGGAAGCAGCGTCTTTAGCCGAAGATCCAAAGCAGGGCAAACACCCACTCATCTCCGAAAGCTAAGTCTTTCGGAGAAATTGAAAAATTCAAAAAAAAAAAAACACAAGATACCCCTACCGACAGAACCAATCAACCGGAGAATCCCAACATAAGCTCAACACATCTCGAGATTTTTTTTTTTTTTTT
>NC_025697.1:8116447-8139646 GCF_000633955.1 Camelina sativa | reverse complement strand
TTTTTTAAAAAAGAAAAAAAAAAAAAAAAAAGGCAAAGATAAAAATTAAGGGTATCATTATCCGTTTAAATGTGAGATTAATGACAACGTAATCTCTTTTGCCCTATCATGTTTTTTACACACATGTACAACAAGTTTAGGTGAACTAGGTTGCGGTTATCCGTAACAATTACGAAATGTTGTGTTACGGAAATAGTAAATTACATAAAAACTCGATGTTTTGGATAAAACAGTTTACAACCAAAAAAATAGAGATATCACATGCAGCTTGACTTTTTAATCACCACAAAATAGTGGATAATTGGTCAAACGCATTAGACATCTTATTTTTTTAGACAACTTTGTAATGATTTGAGAAATTAGACATTTTTTTTTTATTCTCTTTGTGGAATGAATGTATTACAGTTCTATAGTTGATCGTGGTACCTTAATAAGTTCATAAGTATCATATATTTTTAAAATTTTAAAATAAGAAAGATAGAAATGATTATGAGTAGAGAAGGAAACAACTTGATAATATAAAAAATATTAATATGTATATCTTTTCACAAAACAAAAACAATAGCTTAAGAAGTAAATTTATAGGAAACTTCACTTTTTTAGCAAATTGTAATTTACATTTGTTAAATTCGTCAAAGTGGAATATACCAAAAAAATGAAGTTGTGAAAATAGTATTGCTACATAAAATTTTATCTTTTATTTATTTATTTTTCACCGATAAAATAAATAAAAAGTCACCTATACCAAAAGAAATAAAGCTGTGAATATAGTAATGTTACATAATCTGAAGATAATACTGGTCCTAAAACTATATATATATATATTATTTACATATTAGTATGTTCTACGTATATATATATATATATATACTAATATGTAAATAATATATACTTGTATGATGAGAGGTTATTTACATTATACTTGTATATATTTTTATAAGTTAATAATATATACTTGTTTCGACTGTTTTAAGTCATAGAAATATGGTTAAAATATAAATGGCAAACAAATTAGAACATATAATTCAAACCAACATAATGCATGTTACATTAAAAAAATGCTAAACTATAATAACTTCTCAATGTTTTTGTTATGTTTAATAATATTTTTTCGTATATATGATAATGAAAATATTTTAATAAATCTTATGATATTTCACATAGATACATATAGATAAAAAAAGATGATAAACATGTGTATTTGCTTGTGCTTGTTTCATTTTGTTTTCATCTCATGTATTCGTTTCTATAAAATATAAATGCTCATTTCATACATATATATATATATATATATTTATATATATATATATATATATATATATATCCTAGCATTGATTAAATTTGTTTACAGTACACACGCCTTATGTATATATTGTGAGTGGAATTGTTCAACCAAAATCAATATAGTTTCGGATAAAATAAAAGTATCATATATTTTAATCGAATAAATTGTTTGAAAAAATGTAGGGGGTTGAGTTTAGATTTCAATCCGTAGCATGTAAATTCTTACCAAAATTAGCTAACTTGTAGAACTCATTAGAATGACAACTCTAGTGAAAACCAAACAAATCAAAATTAAACTAATTAACACATTGAGAGTTGAGAGTTGAGAGTTGAGATTAAGGGCATCTTTAATGGGAACACTTTTGGATGTTCTTAGTGTAAAAATATTATGAAAATAATGTAAGATCATTAGTTTAGATCTTTTGTTAAAAAGTTAGTTATTGGGAGAACATGTGTAAGATCATAAGATTTAATAATATAATAATCTTAAACATATTACAATTTTAAAAACTTTTAAAAATTACATTTAAATTGCAAACTAAAAAAACTTTTACTAAAATTCAAAATACAATACCAAATTCAAATGAAACAAAAAAACATTGTAAATAAAATAAAATAAAAAACCAAACAAACATATTACTTAATTAATTAAAGCACACAAACATTTTATTTAATTAATACATTGTTTAATGTCCAAATTTATCCCATATATTCTCAATCAAATCNTATATATATATATATATATTTATATATATATATATATATATATATATATCCTAGCATTGATTAAATTTGTTTACAGTACACACGCCTTATGTATATATTGTGAGTGGAATTGTTCAACCAAAATCAATATAGTTTCGGATAAAATAAAAGTATCATATATTTTAATCGAATAAATTGTTTGAAAAAATGTAGGGGGTTGAGTTTAGATTTCAATCCGTAGCATGTAAATTCTTACCAAAATTAGCTAACTTGTAGAACTCATTAGAATGACAACTCTAGTGAAAACCAAACAAATCAAAATTAAACTAATTAACACATTGAGAGTTGAGAGTTGAGAGTTGAGATTAAGGGCATCTTTAATGGGAACACTTTTGGATGTTCTTAGTGTAAAAATATTATGAAAATAATGTAAGATCATTAGTTTAGATCTTTTGTTAAAAAGTTAGTTATTGGGAGAACATGTGTAAGATCATAAGATTTAATAATATAATAATCTTAAACATATTACAATTTTAAAAACTTTTAAAAATTACATTTAAATTGCAAACTAAAAAAACTTTTACTAAAATTCAAAATACAATACCAAATTCAAATGAAACAAAAAAACATTGTAAATAAAATAAAATAAAAAACCAAACAAACATATTACTTAATTAATTAAAGCACACAAACATTTTATTTAATTAATACATTGTTTAATGTCCAAATTTATCCCATATATTCTCAATCAAATCCTCCTTTAATTTGTGATGTGTTTGTCTATCACGAATTATTGTATGACCATCACCTAAACCTTCAAGATTTGAAGGCATATTTACTGAAAACGTAAGATCCGGAGTAGTTCCGGTTCCATCTTCTTGTTGGAATTCTTGTTCGTCATAGAGTGTGTATGAATCTCGTTCATCTTCGACAATCATATTATGGAGTATGAGAACTTTGACCATAAAAGAGATGGATTTTTAATCATGGCGAATCTACAATGGTCAGGGCGCCTTGGCTCAGCACCACCAAGTACATGACTACTTGATGCATAATAGTCTCCTATACGGATCCAAAAGGACCCTGCCTTTTGGCCATTCCCAACTATTGGATCCTTCGATGTGTTTAACCAGCCGCTTATTAGGACTAAGTCATCTTGTGTGGACCATATCCTTCTCTCCCTACGCTGTTCTGCTGTCTCTTCTGATTGACTAGGAGGTTGACTCGACTGTGAACTAGTTTGTGAACTAAAAGCAGGGATTTGAANTGTGTATGAATCTCGTTCATCTTCGACAATCATATTATGGAGTATGAGAACTTTGACCATAAAAGAGATGGATTTTTAATCATGGCGAATCTACAATGGTCAGGGCGCCTTGGCTCAGCACCACCAAGTACATGACTACTTGATGCATAATAGTCTCCTATACGGATCCAAAAGGACCCTGCCTTTTGGCCATTCCCAACTATTGCATCCTTCGATGTGTTTAACCAGCCGCTTATTAGGACTAAGTCATCTTGTGTGGACCATATCCTTCTCTCCCTATGCTGTTCTGCTGTCTCTTCTGATTGACTAGGAGGTTGACTCGGCTGTGAACTAGTTTGTGAACTAAAAGCAGGGATTTGAGAGGAACCAATGTTTACATTGGGAGCAAAGCTGTCATATGGGAAGTTAAGAAGGCTAAAGTAGGATTGAGATTGACTGTTAGGAGTATTGTCTGATTCCATAGCAATCAGATTTAAACAAAGAAGAAGCTGAGGTAGAGATATTATTGGAAAGTTATTAGAGATTGGTTAAGAAAGAAGCAAATAGAGATGTTAAGAAAGAAAGAAGCAAATAAATATGAGAGATTGAGTTTTTGGGTCGGATGTAATATAGAGATGTTAAGAAGATCATTAAATAAAAAGTTTGGTGTTGTTAGAGACTTTTAATTCTACATAACCATTACCTACTTCAGTGAAATCAGAAGTAAATAAAGGTCATTGATTGTTAAAAATTTTAAAAGTTTTGTAAACCAACACATTCATATTATTCATTACCTACTCAACTAGTTTTGTTAAAACATTCATATTATATTGTTTTCAAAGTTTTCAAAGTTTACAAGCTTTCATCAGAATCAGTTTTAAAAGATTTAAGACAACTCAAACATAAAAAGGAAAACTACAATCGGAACTTATCCATGAAATACCACTTATACGAGAACATGAACAACACTTAACAAGCCATTACAATCAAAACCAAGTGACACTAAATTCACAACAAACTCAATTATATTATACAAGAAATAAACCTCATCAAACATCCGAGACCATCACAAAAAAATTCTGAGAAACTCATTACACAATCAAACAACACTTAACAAGCCACTACAATCAAATAAAATATGTGAATAAACACTAATACACTACTACACAAACCACAACACCACCCAAATCAGGAAGCCAACCTTGCATTACATATAGTGAGTGTGACTTACCTTTTAGTTTCGAGCAAATGCAGATTTGTTGATGGTTATCCGATTAAATTTGCCCTGGTTAAGCTCACCTACAAGCCTCATAAACAAAACAAAATCGATTAAAGTTAATCAGTGTTAAGGTTGATTTCAAATACAACATACAACACTCGGAATTCAGTCATACATCCTGCA
Source organism: Camelina sativa (assembly GCF_000633955.1). Classification (NCBI taxonomy): domain Eukaryota; kingdom Viridiplantae; phylum Streptophyta; class Magnoliopsida; order Brassicales; family Brassicaceae; genus Camelina; species Camelina sativa. The sequence continues at coordinate 8,135,009 of NC_025697.1, read as the reverse complement.
AGCTCACTAAAATCCTATATTGATTAATCAAAACCTTTAATTGACAGATGACCCTAAACCCTATACCATGTTACCAAACCCAAACCTAATTCCAAGATTTCAGTTTTACCCTAAATCGATGAAACATCGAACAAACAATGACTGACAGAGGAAACGACGGGACTACCTTGTCTATATTGCCGGAGATGAGATTTGCCAGACAAAGGAGACGAGGAGACAAAGGCTCAGGTAGAAGATTTTGACTTCGCCTTCAAATCGCGAAACTTGGTGAATCGACAAAAGATGAGAATTTAAACGGATTTGTCGGAAAAGCTATGCAAAGATTGACTTCTACACGGAAGAGCTTTCGATTTTGGTGTTTGAATGGCCGGAATACAAATTAATCGGCGAAGATGAAGAAATCGAAGCTTTCGCCGTTTTCTCTCTTTCTCGAATAAAACCTAGACGCGTTTGGGAGAGAAACAGAGAAATGAAAATAATCTCGATTGAGAAAACTCTCAACCACTCCCGTAACGCCACATAGACAAGAGTTATCCTTAAATCAGTTTTACTTTAAGATCAAAAATTGTATTCTAAACCCACTATTCAATATTTTTCTAATTTAATTGGGTTTAGAACATATTGGATGTTCTTCCGTTAAAAATGGCCTAACGGCGATTGGGAGAGAAAGAAGAATCATCACGGTCAGGAAGTAGGCTCCACCCCCAGCAATTTTGCAACATTCTCAATCCCACGCCTTTTTTTTCTCTTCAAAACGTGTTTAAAATATCCCAATATACTATGACAAATTACTTTGAAATTTTATTTCTTACCACCACGATATTTTAGTAAGGTGGATTTATGTTACGAACAAGCAAATAATATGCACTAAGAATAACTAAATTACTTTATCCAATAATATGCACTAACCTATACATTTTTTCTGGGATAGCTAATATATATAATAAGAATTGACATACTCTCAGTGCTACATGAGGTAAAGAATGAAGTAATTAGTGTTGTGACAATTACCCTGAAATATTTAGTGGACATCTGTATTTTACCAAGTCTTTTAAATTCATTATATATAATTTTTTAATATTTTTAAGAAACATGAATGTTTGGTCATAATTTAAGAATTTTATATTCTTAAAATAATCTTGTTATGCAAATAGAGACATAGAGTTAATCAAACTAATGACTCAGTCTTTTGTGGCCTGATAGATTACAGAAGCAAAAGTTACTTTGTTCTAATAGTTTTTTAAGACAACTCATTATCCAGAATAAAAATCCCCGATATCTTATAGACCACAAAAAAAAAAAAAATCATAACAGAAATTTTGTCGTGTTTGAAATATAAGTCATTTTGGTCAAATTATAACGTCTATCAACTTTAAAAAATAATAATATTGGCCTCTAGTTTTATTTATTTCAAATTTATATAAAGAGAGTTTTCTTGAAAAGGAGAAGGTCTAAATTTAAATGCCGGCTGAAAAGAAACATCAAACAAGTTGACTCACGAGTCACAAAAAAATAAAAATAATTAAAAGCCTACATTTATTCCTCCAGCTTATTACATTATTTATTAACCGTTCGTTTAGTCTACTTTATGGAGTATTTCAGAATATTTAAATTTATTCAAAAGAGGAGAAAATTCACAGATCTACTAAATGTAAATTAATATTTAGTAATGGTAGTGGTACAAATCTAACAAATCAGATTTTGAAGTAATTAGAAAACGATTGAGAGTCATTGACAAATTATTTAACTAACGAATGTGTCATTTTCGAAGACCTATTGCATCAGTGTACAGGTGTACTGCTTTATGATCATTTATTTTTTTAAAATTCAAAAACATTGTATTTATATATGTTCTAGATTGCCGTCATTAGAATAATACTTATATATATACACTGCATGCATATATTACAAAAATGTAAATCATCTCTATTAGAGCATAATATATATAACTCCACATACCTGTATCAGATCAATATCATTTGAACCAAAAAAATAATAGTAATTTAAACCACACTGCTCCGGACCGGGGGATTTAGGGGAAAATCGTATGCTTCTCAGCACACCGTTATATCCATGCTCCGCTGCAAAGATAGAACGACACGTGGCTGATTAACAGCGAAAGGAGGAGAGTTTCGTAAGAGACAATGCACATGAGCGTTGTGGATAATTGCCTCCGTTGTCGGAAAAAAACATTATGGACTTCGTTACGTGATCAGTAGGAGGGTTCTTTTTTTGTTTTCTTTAATTAATACTACAACTGATGGCCACCGTCGATCCTCTCATCATACGACACGTGTCTTAAGTTAGTGTAGTCAATGATTGTTGACCAAACTCTTTTATTAACGTGTGCTTAAATTTTTTACAAAATTAACAACTTTTGTAATTTCAATTGTAACAATTCGGTGGTTGAACTTGTAACTTTTTTTTTTTTTTTTATATTATGAGGTTATGTATGTACAGATTGTTTTGATTAATTTAATTAGCACAAAAACAAAATCAGAAACATCTCCATTTCTGACTAACATTATTCAGAAAAAGTTTCCTATATATGCGATATTGAAGTTTGGTCAATTCTGACGCATCAGGTGTCCGGAGATCTCTAACTCAACTTCCGTTCTTGGAATTAACCAGTAAATTGAAGAAGAGAGAAGCAAAGTACGTGATAGTATTCATAGTTTTTATGTTTGTAAGGTTGTATCCTGATTTTCGGAAATTCGTTTTCGTTAATTAGGCTTTGATTCCGGGAGGTTTCCTTAAACTCACCGGCTTTGTGTCCGGAAAGATTAATGATTTTTGCCGGCTCTGAATAAGTTTATCGCCGTGCCCTTGTTTGGGTTTTTGCGGTGCCCTTGGTTGGGTCTTTGCCGTGCCTTGTAATAATAGGTCTGTAATGTTTGTTTTTTGTGACATAAATAAAAATGGAAACACTTATGAGAAACAAATATATATATGCGATATTGAAGTTAATTTTTATATAGAGGAGTTCATCCCTAAACTAATTTAACAACTGAATGTTTAACAATTAATGTTGTATAGTATAGTAATTTGTCGTTGCCTCGTTGGAAAAATTAGAACCGTCCATTGAATTCTCCTTTCCATATTAGAGACTTGTGACGTATGCAGTATGCTTCACTGACGTATATAATTTTTTTTTTTTTTTGGTAGGAGACTGGAGACGTATATAATAAACTGATATAGAGTGCCCTTAAATAAGTGTTATATGATTCATAATTAATTCAGAAAACCATTATCCTTTTTTTTTTTTTGGCTTGAAAGAGGTTTGGTCGGGCAGAAATTTAAATTTAAGAGTTTCCCACATATCACGTAATATATTTAAAGGAAACGGGACCGAATTAATTGATGCGTATAGTTACATTACACGTAACCAGGACTAAACAGTATGGAAGGGTTCCCTTAATTGCAATGTCAAACCAAACAAACAGATAAATACAGCCATACAATGCTGTCAATGGATAAGAATTATGACTAGCATAAAGTTAGCGTTCCAAATGATCCAATCTGGTTTCATTTCGACTTTCGAGGAACCGTGTGGTAGACGTTGTCAAACCCCTGCCTAAAGTTAGCGTTCCAAAACACGGATCTACATGTATGTAAACCATGGCGTTGAGTCATTTGGTTGTTCTCTGACTTATTTGACCTTTTTTTGTTGTGTTTACAACTTCTCGTCTTTGACACAAAAGGAATAAGTCTACGACTGAGGAAGCGTCAAAATTATATTATCGTAATTACACCCCAAAAAAAAAAAAAAACATGCCACTATACAGGATGAGTTTTTTAGTGAACTTTATTTACAAACGTATTTGATTGGATTTGGTTTGGCAAACATTTCTTGGGTCGTCTTATGGGCTTTTTATATTGTACCAAGCAGCTTGTAGGAGATGTTTAATTAGGCCCTATAAAAATGATGATTTGAATATGAAGAAGACAACGTTCTTAATTAGGATTTAAAAGTCGTAGTGGCATATTGGCCTTAGGGGCACAACGTTTGAATATGAAGACGCTCGTTTTGCTGCCTCCAAATGCACTATATGGAAAGCTAAATTAAGTAGAAGATGATCAAGATGATGAGGTAAAACCGTAAAAGTACTTTGTGGTAATAGTTGTTAGTAATGAGTATTGACCGTTAAATTAAATGAAGTTAGGTTCAAAATTTTGATTTTTGCATGCGCATTGGTGTCATATATACGATGCTTAAATTTTGATCAGACATATGCTTCTTATCTAGTTTGATGATGATGGTACTACATTTTCTCGATGTTATTCTCTTTTCATATTCCAATCCTCGGTTTTAAATTTTTTGAAAGAGAAATAGTATATATTAAAACTCAAAATATTGATATTGCCCTTTGGGATGACCATATCGCCAACGGTATATATGTTTATCTCTACTTTAGGTGCAAATGAATCTGAAGTTTGATATCTCTAAAAGGTAAATTTGTTTGACGCCAAAACAAGGGGAAGTCAATTTTTTTCTTTAAAAACTCTAAATTTTAGTTTGGGGCAATCTATATTATGAAAGATGGTCAACTCTCTCCATTTGAGTGACACATCAGCAGTGGAAATAGTGACACATATCTATTCTCAATAAAAACAAACAAAACTAAACTTAAAGGAATATGAAACATTTTTCATGTCTTTTTTTTAATATCACAAACAGTTTCAATACTTACATAAGAAATTTAGAGAAGCTTAGAACATGTCCCAAAAAAATAGATGCATCACCAAAAGACAAAAGGACATCGGGAGTGAATAAAAGCGCCACTTCTTCCTCTTAGCGTAAACCATGAATGTATTTGGCATATGGTTTAAACGTTACAAATTTGTCAATAGTTTGAAAAGTTACAGTAGTTATAGAGATATTGGTTAATATTGTAAAGAAATTTATGAAAGTTTGTCCCTAAAGAAATAATTTTTTATATATAAAGAACATTGGAGTTTTGTTCAATATCAAATGGAAGATATTTGAATAAATTTGTCGAATCGAGAGAGTGCCATCTGTTTGTCCTTCTTAAAAGCAAATAAACCTAAATTAAAAGGAATATGAAACATCTTCTATGCCTTTTTTTTTTGTATTACAAACAATTTCAATATTTAACTAAGAAATTTAGAGAGGTTTAGAATATGTCTCAAGAAAATAGATGCATCACCAAAAGGAAAAAGGTATCAAGAGTAAATCAAAAGAGCCACTTCTTACTCTTGGCGTAACCCATGAATGTATAAACATATGGTTAACGCGTTACAATTTTGTCAATAGTTTGAAGAGTTGCAGCAGTGATCGAGATATTGGTTAATATTGTAGAAAAATTCATGAAAGTTTGTCTTTAAAGAATTAAATTTTTATATATGAAGAAGAATAGAGGTTTGTTCACTATCAAATGGAAGATAGTTGAATAAAATTGTAAAATGTTAGTTTAGAAAAATACAGAGACAAAGTGGAAGATAGTTGAAGAAAATCATGAATGTTTGTATTCATATTCTAATATTTACAAGTTGTCAAAAATTAAATTATATGAACTTCTTATTAAAAAACAAATTCTAGAGTTATATTCAAGAAATTGAGAAGCTAACATGAATGTAAAATTTAGTTAACCAAAAAACTCTTTGTTACAAAATATGCATCATTAGATCAAACTTTTATTTGATATATTTTTTGTCGTTTTAGACAAGAATTGTAGAATGATTAAATCTCTCAAAACAAAGTTGTTCATGCATATATCTAATTACTTAATTACAAAATGAGAAAAGTTATGTGAAGTATTAAAAAAAATCAACATCAAACTATATTTTTCAAAATTTCTACAATTTAAAAAAACAAAAATAATCAATCTTTACATATATTAAAAAGTATATATATAGTAGTAAAATTATTTAAAAAATGGTAAGTCATAAAGTCGCTCATAGCGCGGGTATTTGAAATAAAATGAGGAATATGATTCGGAATCGTTTGTGGGGAAACACGCGTTTTCTCTGTAGCGGGTCGCTGACGCCCAAACTCATCTTTATCAATCTTATTACCTCCACGTACGTAAGATGTAGAGAAATACACGCATATATGTGACGATAAATTTGTTCTTCAAATGAAATAACCATTTTATCATGCGCATCTAGCTCATATAATTGGAAAATTATATACTTTTTATTCAAAAAATCAATAAATGTATGCAATATAAGTTGCAAGTTACCACACGATGTTTGGTCGGGTACGGAAGATAGTACATGGTAATATGTGATGCCATGAACCGTCCTCTCGATCGTTATTTTTATATATGAGTTATTAACTATTTTAATAGTTTTACTATATACCAATTTTAAAAGCAAATATAAAGTTTGGCATACCTTTAAACCACATAATGTATTATACAAATATAATAGCGCATATATTCTATATAGATTGTTCATGATATATATTCAACTTGCATGACAGATAAATAATATCACCTTTTAATATATATCTTGTATTTAGCATAAAATTTTGACATTTTCCTTTTTTTAAAATAATATATAAATCACATCATACACGAAGGCATATATATATATTGATCTTCATATAATATACTTTCATTATACAAGAACACTCTTGGAATACTGATTAATTACTAACTCCGCAACTAGTTGTGTGCAACCAATGATTTTGGTTCCTCTAAACTTAAGTCATGAACGGTCTAGTTTTTAAACCAAAAAATTCTGGACTTTATTGGAGAATACTATTTTAAAAATCACGTAATAGTACTACTACTACAGCACAATACGTAGATCGCATAAATTATGTTATATGGGTGATATATACATTTCAAACTAAGAATTAAACATTGTCGGCATTTCCACCGTGCATGCATGAACCCAAATTTGGCCATTGGTCTTCTAGCAGGCCAAACTCTGAGGTCCAAGAGTCGTATATGCAAGTGTGCAACCATCATCGAATCTATTAATTATCCTATTATATATATATATATATAATACGATAATTAATATATATAAGCAAGTCTAGAAAGGAGCAAACTGCAGTATGGAAAAAGAAAGGTTCGTTTATAGTATATTGGATAAATTGTTCTTTTCACGTACGTGCTTGTAGCAATCAACACATCCCACCAAGGATTCGATGGGATTATAAAAAGGCAAAATACTTTTAAGCTAAATTTTATATAAGCAAGGATGACAACGGTGGTTGCAGGATTTAATTATTCATTTTTCTTTATATATATATATATCTTTTTAATACATATTATTGTTAAAAACTCTTTTGGATGACAATATATAATATAGGGTATAATTAATATACATTTTAGCATCATGTTTTCATCTTGAAACAAGCTTTGCAGTAAGTCCGTAACATGAGCCCTATCCAAAATAGAGTTTTGCTATTTAGAACCAGTTATGTCTAGTTCTGTAATAAACTGTTGAGAGTCGAGACCACCAATATTTAAAATGTGATTAATCTCAAAATTTTTGCATGTTGCAATGGACCGTATCGGCCACGCATCTTATCCGACATCATGGGACCAGATTACGACATGGTATACTGAGAATATATGCATATCTAAAATGATTGTGGTCTAACTTCGGATGCAATGTTTACTCTCATCTGTAAAGATCATGGGTACCCGGTCTCGGTTGTTCTACTGATCGATCTTGGGGAGATTTTGAAGGGAAGAGGAAGTGAAACATATCCTGGGTTGGAGTTCTACCAACAGATAAATTATCATGATAGAAGTTTCTAGTCCAAAGAGACTATTGTCTATACCTCCTCGCTTGCCAAAAAAAGAAAGAAAAAAATATCATATGAAAACGTTTTTTTTTTTTGACAAGCAAACCCCATATATTAAGCTATCTGAGAGAAAGTCAAATAGGTTCCGACGAGCTTACATGGGAAAAACAAAAACTTCATGCTCTTGCATATTTTGCAAGTTTGTCAGCACGGATATTATCCTCTCGAGGAATATATCTAATACTAAAGTTAGCAAATCTATCTCTGAAATGAATAAAATTCTTCAATTCTGATGAAAAGGTCGACCAATCTTCAATATTAGACGTCATCATTAGGAGGTCTAAACAATTCGTAGCAAATAGAGCTTTATCTAAATTCAAGGTTAGAAGGCACTCCATAGCCCAAACAAGAGTGTCTAACTCCGCATGTAAGAGGGATAGGCTTCTACGCGAACCTTTAAGCCCCAAGTGCAAGAGTCTAGCACGAAAGTAGCAATATAGCTGTGTCCACTCCTATCCACCTCTGCATGCCAAGATCCATCTATAAAACATACAAGGCAATCTTGTGGGATTTGGGTTGATATGCCTGCTTCTACTACCCCTGGTGGTATGTCTCTATTGTTTGCTCTTCTCCAAACTTCTTCTTCTTGTATGGCTTTCTCCAGAGTATCTTGCGGAGACTCGGATATATTCTCAAAAACTTTTTTGTTTCTTGCCTTCCAAATGTACCACATTATCCAAGGGAACGTCCTCAAGTTTTGATCAAGTGCACCAAAGCCTCTACCACACCCATATAGAAAATCGAGATTGCTATATAGGGAAGATGATGGGAACACCATAGGATGGGAAGGATTGTCGATAAGGCCCATACTTGACGTGCTGGGGGGCATTCAAATAGCATATGATTTATAGTTTCTTCCTCCGCTCCACATCTAGGACAATCTTTAACTCTACCAATATGGCAATAATGTAGGCGTTGACATGTAGCCAAGCACCCAGTCAAACATTGCCACACGAAATGCTTAAGCTTTCGTGATGTTTTTAACTTCCATGCTTGCGCCTTGAGTGTTGTAACACTTGGCTTCTGAAAAGGGAGGTCACAAACAGGGCGAGAGATAGCTCTCGCGGCTTCGTACCCAGACTTAACGGTATAATTCTCAGACTTTGTCAAGGTCCAAGAATAACTGTCCCTCGATGCAATTTAGCTCGGTTTGATTCCCAAAATAAGAGTAATTTCTTTCGGGGGGAAAAATTCCCGAAGACGCTCCAGTTTCCACCTTTTTGTATTGAAATCGAGCAAGGTGTTAACACATATCAAGGGATTTCTCTCATTATTTAATCATTGTGGCGGCCGTGCTGGAGTATCTGGGATCCACGGTTCAGTCCAGATGCACGTGTTGAACCTCGAACTTATGGTCTTACGGATCCTGTATGAGAGAACATGTTTTGCCGCCAACATGCTCCTCCAACCATATGAAGGTCGATTGGATACTTGTATCTCTAATGGGCTACAATATCGAAAGTATCTCCCTTTGAGAACACGACTAAGGAGGGAATCTAGATATCTCAGCAACCTCCATAGCTGCTTTGCCAAAAGAGCAAGATTAAATTCTTCTAGTGTTCGAAACCCTAGCCCACCTTCAGAAAGTTGAGTACACATTTTCTCCCATGAGATCCAGTGTAGTCCTCTACTATCTGCTCTATTGCTCCACCAAAAATCAGAAATCGCACTAGTTAGTTTTGAACATATAGCTTTTGGTAAGAGAAAACACGACATTACATATGTCGGAATTGCTTGTGCTACTGATTTTATCAGGACTTCCTTGCCACCCTTGGATAGGGATTTCGAGGTCCATAAGTTCACCCTGTTATGGAGTCTATCCCTTACGAATGCAAAGACTTGTGCTTTTTACCCATGAATCTTCTCAGGGAGACCCAAGTATGTACCCATGCCTCCTTCTTGAGATATTCCAACAATAGATTTGATCTCTTGTCGTACATGGGACGGGACCTCGGTTCCAAACATGATGGAGGATTTAGAGAAATTAATTTCTTGTCTAGATACCTCGCCATAAAAGCAGATTATATCGATAATTTCTTTGCATTGCTGAGGATCAGCTTTACAAAAGAATAAACTATCGTCTGCAAAAAGTAAATGGGAAACCCGTGGGCTTGCGTTCGAGATACGTAAACCTTGAATCTTCTTCTCTCTTTTGGCATTCCTAATCTGAGCGATTAGAGCCTCTGTACAAAGTATAAATAGATACGGGGAGATGGGGTACCCTTGACGAATCCCACGTGTTGGCCTAATCTGTCCCTTGGGCTCCCCATTGATCAAAATACGGTATGAGACGGACGTAATGCATTGCATTATCCAACCCACCCATTTTTTCCATCAAAACTTTATGGAAATTCCATTCCACCCTATCATAAGCTTTACTCATGTCCATCTTAATTGCCATGAATTTCTTACGGTTGGCCTGGTTAGAACGGAGGGCGTGGAAGTTTTCTTGAGCGATGAGGATATTATCTGTGATTAATCTTCCTGCTACAAAGGCAGATTGGGTCTCGGATATAAGTTTCGGCAAAAACCTCTTGAGACGTAAACTCAAAATTTTTGAGATCACCTTATAGCTCACATTACACAGGCTAATAGGGTGGAATTTTGACATTTCACGAGGTCGTTCTCCTTTCGGGATTAAACATATATTTGTTTCATTTAGCTTGCCATCAAAGATTCCAGAGCTAAAGAAATTCTTCACCATCATAGTGAGATCGCCTTTTATTGTTTCCCAAATTTTTTGGAAGAACAATGCACTCATCCCATCTGGACCTAGAGCCTTTCCCGGATTCAGGGAGAACAATGCTCGTCTGACCTCCTCTTCTGAGATTTCATTCGTGAGATGCTCGTTCATAGCAGGTGTGACTAAAGTAGGAACATCCTTAATTGCCATTGTAGGATCGCTCGCATTCGAGGATGAAAAGAGATTGCTGAAGTACTCCACCGCTACTTTTTCTATTCCTTCTTCTGTATCAACCCATACTCCAAGCTGATTAAGGATGCCAATGATCTTGTTCCTTGCCCTCCTTTGTTTTGTGGAAGCGTGGAAGAATTTTGTATTTTTATCTCCTTCTGCCAGCCAAAGTTCTCTGCTTTTTTGGTGCCAGTATGCTTCCTCTTCCCTGTAGGCCTCACAGAGCTGCCATTTTAGGTTGAGGAGAGTTTATGTCGATGCTTGATCATCTTCATAGGTCTCATCAATCTTTTCTTGGAGATCTTTAATCAATTTTTCCGATTTGGTTTGATTATTTTTCTTCCAAATAGAGATAGCTCGTTTGCAATTCTGGATTCTTTTCATGATGGATCGTTCGACGAAAATATCATCACCTCCCCATCCGTCTGACACTGTCTCTTTGAGACCTGGCTTATCAATCCACCTCTTGTCAAACATAAACCTTCTCAAAAACTTTTTTGGACGTGTTAATATTGATGCGAGGATAGGACGATGGTCTGAACCCCACATCTTCAATTACTCCACATTAGTGTGGGAAAAGATATTATGCCACTCTTCGTTTCTCATGACTCTATCCAAGCGACACAGAATCTTACCGTTTGACCGTTGACCAATCCATGAAAATTGATTTCCTTGGAAAGGAAAATCGATAAATCCACATGAATCAATCATAACACGAAATGGTAAAAAGGAAGATTCTGATCTCTTTTTTCCTCCTTTTTTCGTGATTCCCGGTTATTTCGTTGAAATCTCCAATAATAAACCAAGGCTCGGATCTAGTAACTCGGATACACATTAGTCGTTCCCAGACATAACCACAATTTGCGGGAATAGGGTCACCATAGATAAAAGTCATAAAAACTCGGTTTCCATTAATGATTGTTTCAATGTCGATCAATCGATCCTCTAACAACAAAAACTTAACCGGATAGTCCTTTGAATAGAAAAGGGCTAAACCTCCCCTTGTACCTTCAGGTTCAATAGTTTGGAGATTGTCAAATGCTAAATCAACTTGCAAAGATTGCAGAAACGTCTTATCATTCTTGGTCTCAGATAAAACATAAAACCTGATGAGTACATTCGACACATCTCTCCCAGTCGACGAGAAGTCTCTTTAACTCTCGCCCCTTGACAATTCCATGCTAACGTCCTCATATGTTAGTTCCGGAGGGAGTATCAAACCCCACCGTACTTACATTAATTAGAGTGATCTTTGACTTTGGCAATGGAGACACCTAGCTAAGAGGGAAATTTACAAAATGTCTTGAAATCCTTTGCTTCAACGAATTTATGATGACATTTTGTCTTGTAATTGCACCATGAAATGGGTTTGTAAATTTAGTAGGCAAAGGTCCCCAAAATTTTGTAACTGGCCATGATAGATATTTCTGTATGAGCCCACCAAAAACTCATAAATTGGACTGATATTTGAAATTATTAATGGACCAGATTCCCCAACAGGAAACATGATCAAGGCCTATGGATGCCATAAGAATCGACCACAAGAAACAAATAGGTGCAATGTTGTTTTGTCGGCGGCTAGGCCAACTGAAGCTATCTCTGCGTCGGTGAGCAATTTTTCGGCGATAGGAAGTTTGGAACAAGATCTAGATTTCATCATGCTTGTGAGAAAGGTTTGGAAGACTCGCCGGGAAGTCCTGGATTGTCGTCGGTGAGAGAGAGAAACCCGTTTCTTCATCTTTAATTGAGAAAGGTCTCGGTTAGGCAGAGCCATGGATCCACTCCGCTGTGTAAGGGATGTAGCGGCTGCATTGGATAGAATTTCATCGGAGCTTCTCTGAGGCGTCACTGGGATTAGTAGATTTGTCCGGTTTAAAGCAAAGGGAGAAACCGCTCTAGCGTAGACAGTGGCGGATGCAGAAACTTATTTAACATGCACAAAATAATTAATAAATAATTAATAAAATAATTAATTAAAATATAACAATAATATTATTAAAAAATAAAAAACCAAAAAAATAAAACGTTAAAAAATAGTCATAACAAAAACATATTAAGAAGTTCTACAAAACTATTTTACAATCTTTCATATCTTGAAATTTTTTTATCACTATCTCATTTTTCATTTTATTTAAGTGCTCTTTTTCAATAAAACAAACCATACAATTATTTAAAAATTGATCACCAATTCGGTTTCGTGTGGTAGTCTTAACAATTTTCATCGCAGGAAACAATCAAAAATAGAAGAATAAGAATTTTATCTTTCTATGGTGCGGTTGTATTGCTGTCGTTGAACTCATGAAAACTAGATATATGTTCCGATAAAAGAAACAGTTTATAGACTTTGAGTTTTAGACTTTTTAGTTAGTTGGACTTTAATCATTAGTAGTTTTAAAATAGTTGGGCTTAACCTATATTAGCTTAATATATGTATACTGTATAGCTTAAATTATGATACAGTTTACATTTAATTTTAGTTTATATTATAAAAAGAGCTTCCGTCACACTTCAGTGTGGCATAATAATTAAGTGTTATTATTTTCTAAACTATGATAACTAAAATCCCATTGCAAAATGTTTTTTTCAGGATTTAGCAAGTGGCACGTGCCACACAAACTAAAGCGTACGTCCGCCCCTGAGCGTAGAAGACATTAAAATCAACAAAAATATCCTCGGCCAAAGCCGGAGCAGATCCAAGGGAGCAGCGACACCTGAGGGTGAGACTTCAGTGGTGTTGGACATGGGCTGCGCCCCAATATGCCACTCGGCCCAACAAGACGAATTCCGCGATTCCGGCCCGACAAAATTGGATGAAAGTCATTAATAATCCGTAAAGGGCAATCTCGGGAATTCACGATGGGAACCCTAGAAAACCCTCGGTCTACAGTCCACTATATAAAGAAACAGTACTCACTGGAGAAAGGGGGAGGACTCGCATACAATACCCCGAGAGCAATACTTTGCGTCTAAAAACTCTTGTTATTCTCTGTATAATTTTCTGTTAGCTTCCGAGCTCGTCGTGACTCACTCGTTAGTTCTCCTGTGAACTGACGAGCACGATCTTGACTCGTTTCAGTGACGACCTCGCATTCCTATCGTTAATAAAGAACAAACTTCACTCTTTCCTTCTAAAATCGATATTTACTTAGTGTTGTGCAATCCCCAGTACAAACAATTGGCGCCCACCGTGGGGCAAGAGTAGAACACTTCTTTTTGACGAATCAATACCGACGGTCCTCACTTCCTCGAAATTTCAAGATTCATGACGAACCCTAGCGACGAGCTCAACGAAGCAACGGAGCAACCGACGGAGCAACTAACGGAGCAGCGATGGGGGCGAACGAGAGCACGAACCGTACCACCTCTACCTTCTTCAACCATCTCAGCCGAAGGCCCCTTGCCGAGCGCGACACCTCCGCCAGCGCCCGACGCGCCCTTCGAGCCTCTTACAACTGCTGCAGCCGGACCCGGACCTGTCACCGACCAGCTGGTAACTGACGCCACCGCTCTCCTCAGCGCCGCCCTCACGTGCGCTGCCGCTCTCCCCAGCGCCACTCTCACCAACGCCGCCGCTCACCCCAGCGCCACTCTCCCCAATGCTTTGCCCATCCAGAGGAGCGGGCTCGACGACCTGATGCAAGTCATACTCGATCGACTCGACGGTCAGGAAGCGCGAACAAATGAACGGCTCGAAGCAATCGTGGCGGCACAAGAAGCATCGCAAAATCAAATAAGCAGGCTCCAGCAACGACGGAGCGAGCGCCGGAGCGAGAACGACCATGGCGAGCAGCACGCGAATCCACCGCCCCCTGCGCCGCTGTCCGTCGAAGAACGCTACGAAGGCCACAGACGCCGCCCAGCGTCTATAGTCGTAGGATCCATCGATCGACGTAGCAGGCGGGAACCAGCTGACGAACACCAGGACCGTCAAGGCCAGCGGAGCCGAAGCCCACGGACTCCGACATTACCGGCCCGACAGTCTGAGGGAGACCTCAAGGATGAAACAATACGGCGCCTCGAGACGATGCTCCACGAGCTCTCCTCGAGAGTACATCGGGCGACGAGCTCCGCTCCCAATCTCGATCGAGTACTGGAGGAAGTCCAGCGCTCGCCATTTACAGCACGGATCTCCCGCGTTCGCATTCATTACGTGAACAAATTCAAGTTCGCCCCGTATAATGGATTGGATGATCCAAAACCGTTCTTAACTTCAATGAGTGTTGCGATTGGCCGAGCTCATTTCAGCGAGGAGGAGTACGAAGCTGGCTGCTGCCAGCTATTTGTTGAAAACTTGGCCCACGAGGCCCTAGGATGGTTCTCCCGACTCCCGCCGAACTCGATCGGAAGCTATCACGAGCTAACAACCGCTTTCCTACAACACCATTCCACGTTCATGATTCGAGGTGCCTCGAATGCCGACCTCTGGAACATGTTTCAACAAAGCAACGAGTCACTCCGGGAATTCATGGAGAGATTCAAAAGAATAGTCTCGAAACTCTCGATCGCCGACGACACAGCAATCTCAGCTCTCCGTAATGCTCTTACTCACGGTTCCCGATTTCGGGAAGACATCATCATCCACGAGCCCCTATCCCTGGATGACGCGTTACACCGCGCCAACAGGTACATCGAGCTGGACGAAGAAAGCGCATCGAGAGCGAACCGACCATTGCCAGAACCGCCAACCTCAAAGTCGGCCAAAGGAAAGGAAAAGGCACAGGACGAGCATCATGAGCCTCGTCAGCACTTCGACAAGGAATACGCTGATAAGCTGGAAAAAGCAAAGAAAGCTCAAGCGTTCGCTGTTAGCGATCAGGACCCCCAGGCGTCATCATCGAAACCCTGGAATAACAAATGGGTCCGGGACCCATCGGGTAAGGGTGGAAAGAAGTACTGCAACTACCATAAACGAGCAGGGCATACCACTGAAGAATGCCGCACCCTCCAGCAAATACTGTTGGATAAATTCAAGGGAGGCCACATTGACGTCGAACACGAGCGACGACTAACAACGGCCCACAGAGATAATCAATTTTTTAACCCTGAGGACGAGAACCCCAGTGGGCAGTACAGCACATCTCCCGCGCCACAGCACATCACGAGGGCCCTACCCCTGCCACCGCCCCCAGCACCAACCCTTAAAAGGAACCCCGAGCCGGTCGACGACCCAAATGCCCCAGCTCCGCGCCGAAGAATTAATATGATTATGGGCGGCCTAACGACTTGCCGAGACTCGGTGCGTTCCATCAAAGCTTATCGGCGGGGACTAGAAGTGAAGCGGGACTGGATGGCTCAAAGTACACCGCCGACTACAACCGATCACATTCACAGAAGACGATGCGTCAGGCCTAGCTGGGCCGCACAACGACCCCCTCGTAGTCGAGATGACAATTGGTGAAAGCATAGTCACCAAAATCTTGATTGATACTGGCAGCTCGGTAAACGTCATTTTCAAAGACGTACTAATTCAGATGGAGGTAGACCTGCGAACGGCCGATCATGACGTCCAACCCCTCACAGGCTTTGACGGCGACACGGTTATGACAGTTGGTACGATCATGCTACCAGTCTACGTAGGCGGAACGATGCACTGCATCAATTTTGCCATCATCGATAAACCAATCGTCTACAACGTCATCCTGGGGACTCCATGGTTGCATAAGATGAAAGCTGTGGCGTCGACGTACCATCAGTGCGTAAAGTTTCCAACCTCAAGAGGAATATTCACGCTACGAGGAGACCCGTTGATCGCCAGAACTTGCTTCATCATCGAACGACAACAGCGTAGTGCCCGCACCTTCGCAATCTCAGACCCCGCCGAGCAGCCAGATGGTCGTGTCTGTCCTAACACCGAGCTAATTATCCAGGTGAACATCGACCCTTCCGACGCGACTCGTTGCGTGGGGATCGGTGCCGATCTGCCGCAGACTATCAAGGACGAGCTCGTAAAGTTTATGTCCCAAAACGTCGAAACTTTTGCATGGAGCATGAGCAGTATGACCGGAATCGATCCCAGCATAACGTGTGACGAACTCAATGTGGATCCAACGTTTAAACCGGTCAAGCAAAAGCGAAGAAAACTCGGACTAGAGCGTACGGCCGCCGTTAAGTAACCCAGTAGTTGTGAAGAAAAAGAACGGCAAGTGGCGGGTGTGCGTCGATTTTACCGATCTTAACAAGTCGTGCCCAAAGGACAGCTTTCCTCTACCAAGAATCGACCAACTGGTCGAAGCGACCGCGGGGAACGAGCTTCTATCGTTCATGGACGCATATTCCGGGTACAACCAGATAATGATGCATAAAAACGATCAAGAAAAGACGGCCTTTATCACCGATCAAGACACTTACTGCTACAAGGTTTTGCCGTTTGGCCTGAAGAATGCTGGTGCGACCTACCAACGCCTTGTCAACCGGATGTTTGCCGAGCAGCTCGGCCGAACAATGGAAGTGTACATCGATGATATGCTGGTGAAATCAACTCACGCTGCCGACCACGTTTCACATCTTGCTAAGTGCTTTGAAGTTCTCAACCGATATAACATGAAGCTGAATCCAGCTAAGTGCTCGTTCGGCGTAACTTCTGGAGAGTTCCTAGGATACCTCGTCACCAAGAGGGGTATCGAAGCTAACCCGAAACAGATTTCGGCGCTTACCAACCTACCATCTCCAAGAAATACTCGAGAAGTTCAACGACTTACTGGGCGAATCGCCGCCCTCAATCGATTTATCTCACGATCTACCGACAAGTGTCTACCGTTTTACCAGCTGCTTCGCAGCAACAAAAAGTTTGAGTGGGATGATAAGTGTGAGTCTGCCTTCCAGGAGCTCAAAAACTATCTCGCTACTCCTCCAGTCCTAGCTAAACCTGATCAGGGGGAAACGCTTTACCTGTACATCGCTGTCTCCAGCTCGGCGGTCAGCGGTGTACTCATTAAAGAGGACAGGGGAGATCAGCATCCCATTTTCTATGTGAGCAAAAGTCTCGATGGTGCTGAGCTCCGATATCCAACCTTGGAGAAGCTCGCCTACGCCATAGTCATCTCGGCTAGGAAGCTACGTCCATATTTCCAATCTCACACTGTTGAAGTCTTAACTAACCAGCCGTTGAAGACCATCCTACACAGTCCGAGTCAATCAGGTCGCCTGGCCAAATGGGCAGTGGAATTAAGCGAATATGATATCGAATACAAGAATCGCACTTGTGCGAAATCTCAAGTACTCGCAGATTTTTTGGTTGAGCTCTCCCCTGAACTAGAATCAGGGGCTCCGCGCGCAGAGAAATTGTCGTTACACGTCGATGGTGCTTCCTCCCGACACGGCTCTGGGATCTGAATACATCTTGTTTCGCCGACAGGAGAAGTACTCGAACAGTCATTCCGGCTCGCCTTCACTGCCTCAAACAACGAGGCCGAGTATGAAGCCCTGATCGCAGGAATGAGATTGGCAGGTGGAATCGGGGTTAAGAAGTTACAAGTTTTTTGCGACTCGCAACTAGTAACTCACCAGTTCAGCGACGATTACGAATGCAGGAATGACCGAATGGACGCATACCTTAAGGTTGTCCAGGAACTGTCCGGCTCATTTGAGTCGTTTGAATTGACGAAAATCTCTTGTAGCGACAATGCTCCAGCTGACGCCCTGGCCGTCCTCGCTTCAACATCCGACCCCGACCTCCGTCGAATCATTCCTGTCGAGAGTATTGATCAGCCGAGCATCAATCTCCCAACGAACATCGATCCCATTGCTCAAGATTATAAAAAGAAAAAGGTTATGGAGGATGCGAGCATCAACATGCCATCCTCAAAGAAACAAAGAACAGGTGAGGGTCCTCCCGTGCTAACATTGCGTATCTCTGAACCATC
>NC_025697.1:8109483-8111750 GCF_000633955.1 Camelina sativa | reverse complement strand
GAAGCTCCTCAGCCGATCTCCTCGATGGTTCAGAGGTACGAGAATCAGCAAGTTGCTTCTCCAGCTCGGCAATGCGACGCTCGTACGAGACGACCATATGATTCACGCCACCACCATCCTGAAACACAAGAAATAAAGAATCAAGATAATAATTGGGAAAAGGAAATCAAGAACATAAAGAGAAATACTAACCTGGAAATGTTTCCGAGCCCACGACCGATACAACTCGGGATCATAGAGAGAACCCACAGAGGGAAGCGGGTCGAAGGAGCCGCGAACCTTGCTAGCAAGCTCGCCACAAGCAGTAGCGTTGTTGATAAACAACTCATCCTTTGTCTTGTAAGAAAAGGAGAACGAATTATCAATCTCAGTGGTGTCGCGCGGTATGCCATCCCTCCTAGATCTCTTGGACGATTCGGGATCGGGAGCAACCACCTCACCATGAGAAGCTCTCTTCCTCGATGGAGTAGGACGTCCAGAATCAGCGGCGACGATCGCTAGGGCATCAGAAGCCTCACCACGCGACTTCTGCGCATGCGGAACGACAGCAGGAACCTTGGCAGTCCTTTTGTCGGCGCGGGTAGCGGCTACCTCCGCCGATCTCAAATCTCCTGCAACTCGCAGATCGACATCTCCGTCGGCTGACGGGTCAACGACTTCAGTGTCGGCAGCGCGCGAAGAAGACCCAGCATCAACGGCCTTCTTGAACTGATCGGCGTATCGAGGAAGTCGAGTGTTAACTTTTCCCATCCCTAAGCGCGGTAGACCTAAAAAGGAAAACAAAAGTGTGACGACCCAATAACCACCGAGGAGAGCAACAATCGATACAACAGAATAAGCATGAAACTCACGAGATCTCTGAGTAATCGAAGGCCAATCAATCGCCCCTCTCGCTCTGATCTTCCTGAGATTGTCGAAAAAACCTGGAGGATGAGCACGCAAGCGAACGACAGGCTCTGCAAGCAACAACAAAAACAAGATAAGTGTTAGAAGCCAATCAAAGAAAATCAACAAGTAAGGATAAGAAACAGCAAAGCTACCGGGAACCATATTCCACTCAGTAGCGTAAAACATATCGAGGTTGTCAACCGAGGTCTCATCTAGCTTGACAAAGAAAAAATAACGCTGCCAATGACGAATCTTCTTCTCAGCTCCGGTGACGATCTGATAACCCGATTTAGCACTAGTATAAAAGTACCCCGGACTACCTCTAACTTTCGTAAACCTGGTAGCCTCCTCAAGGAAATGTACATCAACCTCTACGCCACAATCGGTACCCAGTATCGCCAAACCAGCTGCGTTGCGGATACCTCCCACAGAAAGCTGGGAGATAGCTATCTTGCGCCTCGCGCAGTAACACGTCAAAAACTCCGGCAGAGGAAACCAAAGACCGCAATCAGTAAAATAATGCTCATAGAGGGCAATAAAACCCGCTGGAGGCGTCCAAGGACGCTCGTGGGGTTCAGGAACTCGAAAAACCAAACCCTCGGGCATCTTACACCACCGCATCATCTCGGCAATGGTATCTGATGTGCACAACGAAGAACCGAGATCTGCCGGACCGGCTGAAAGACTGTCACCAATCGATGCAGCACTAAGACCCAAAACAGCTGAACGAGGACCAGTATCCTCGGCCGGGACAACGACCATAGGACTCCCACCGGAACCATTGTCGCTATCTTCGCTGAATTCGAGAATATCAGCGAAATCGTAGTCGTTAGTCAAACTATCAAAATCTCCACACTCTGCTCCAATGTCAACACTAACATCATCGGAAGCATTCTTATAGCCGATACCAGATTCCCTCGTGAAAGCGCGTCGGATCCCCGCAAGAGTCTTACCACGCGTATACGTCAGAACTCGGGAGCTCGTCGAAGGACGACCTTCCTTTCTGCACGAAAGGCCGACCTCGCGACTACCCTTCATGAGATCGGCATCACCATCGTCGGAATCGACCTCAGGATCATCTATTCGCCGAGCTGACATCCTGCTCGCGAGACTGCCGATCCCATCAATTCGACGAATGGTCGCAGTACCCTCAACCATGTCGATCCCCGGTTCGTCCCCTGTGCCGACCTCGGGCATGCCATCTGTGCCGACCTCGTTTGTACCCCCTCGCCGATCTCTCTCGCTTGGGACCTTATCGCCTGACGACCGAAACCCCGAGACCTCCACACATAAGATCAGCGTCGCCTTCATCAAAGTCGGAACCAATCGAAATTCGGAGATCAATCGTGCCAAGCTCGTCGCCGCCGAGCATAGTTGTG
>NC_025697.1:8109221-8109423 GCF_000633955.1 Camelina sativa | reverse complement strand
TAGCTCGAACTTACGGCGCAAAGCTAGAGTGTAGGCTCTCAACCTCTAGATCCAAGCACGATAAAACTCGAGCTCAGAACGAATTACATCATCCGATCTCGCAGCAAGCCGCCCTCGCGCTCTCCTTAGCCAGGCCGCTCTCGTGGTTACAGGCATAATGCCAACCTCAAACCGCTCAAAAATGAAAGAGTGATTTTCTTTT
>NC_025697.1:8096515-8109045 GCF_000633955.1 Camelina sativa | reverse complement strand
GAAGCTCCTCAGCCGATCTCCTCGATGGTTCAGAGGTACGAGAATCAGCAAGTTGCTTCTCCAGCTCGGCAATGCGACGCTCGTACGAGACGACCATATGATTCACGCCACCACCATCCTGAAACACAAGAAATAAAGAATCAAGATAATAATTGGGAAAAGGAAATCAAGAACATAAAGAGAAATACTAACCTGGAAATGTTTCCGAGCCCACGACCGATACAACTCGGGATTATAGAGAGAACCCACAGAGGGAAGCGGGTCGAAGGAGCCGCGAACCTTGCTAGCAAGCTCGCCACAAGCAGTAGCGTTGTTGATAAACAACTCATCCTTTGTCTTGTAAGAAAAGGAGAACGAATCATCATCTCAGTGGTGTCGCGCGGTATGCCATCCCTCCTAGATCTCTTGGACGATTCGGGATCGGGAGCAACCACCTCACCATGAGAAGCTCTCTTCCTCGATGGAGTAGGACGTCCAGAATCAGCGGCGACGATCGCTAGGGCATCAGAAGCCTCACCACGCGACTTCTGCGCACGCGGAACGACAGCAGGAACCTTGGCAGCCCTTTTGTCGGCGCGGGTAGCGGCTACCTCCGTCGATCTCAAATCTCCTGCAACTCGCAGATCGACATCTCCGTCGGCTGACGGGTCAACGACTTCAGTGTCGGCAGCGCGCGAAGAAGACCCAGCATCAACGGCCTTCTTGAACTGATCGGCGTATCGAGGAAGTCGAGTGTTAACTTTTCCCATCCCTAAGCGCGGTAGACCTAAAAAGGAAAACAAAAGTGTGACGACCCAATAACCACCGAGGAGAGCAACAATCGATACAACAGAATAAGCATGAAACTCACGAGATCTCTGAGTAATCGAAGGCCAATCAATCGCCCCTCTCGCTCTGATCTTCCTGAGATTGTCGAAAAAACCTGGAGGATGAGCACGCAAGCGAACGACAGGCTCTGCAAGCAACAACAAAAACAAGATAAGTGTTAGAAGCCAATCAAAGAAAATCAACAAGTAAGGATAAGAAACAGCAAAGCTACCGGGAACCATATTCCACTCAGTAGCGTAAAACATATCGAGGTTGTCAACCGAGGTCTCATCTAGCTTGACAAAGAAAAAATAACGCTGCCAATGACGAATCTTCTTCTCAGCTCCGGTGACGATCTGATAACCCGATTTAGCACTAGTATAAAAGTACCCCGGACTACCTCTAACTTTCGTAAACCTGGTAGCCTCCTCAAGGAAATGTACATCAACCTCTACGCCACAATCGGTACCCAGTATCGCCAAACCAGCTGCGTTGCGGATACCTCCCACAGAAAGCTGGGAGATAGCTATCTTGCGCCTCGCGCAGTAACACGTCAAAAACTCCGGCAGAGGAAACCAAAGACCGCAATCAGTAAAATAATGCTCATAGAGGGCAATAAAACCCGCTGGAGGCGTCCAAGGACGCTCGTGGGGTTCAGGAACTCGAAAAACCAAACCCTCGGGCATCTTACACCACCGCATCATCTCGGCAATGGTATCTGATGTGCACAACGAAGAACCGAGATCTGCCAGACCGGCTGAAAGACTGTCACCAATCGATGCAGCACTAAGACCCAAAACAGCTGAACGAGGACCAGTATCCTCGGCCGGGACAACGACCATAGGACTCCCACCGGAACCATTGTCGCTATCTTCGCTGAATTCGAGAATATCAGCGAAATCGTAGTCGTTAGTCAAACTATCAAAATCTCCACACTCTGCTCCAATGTCAACACTAACATCATCGGAAGCATTCTTATAACCGATACCAGATTCCCTCGTGAAAGCGTGTCGGATCCCCGCAAGAGTCTTACCACGCGTATACGTCAGAACTCGGGAGCTCGTCGAAGGACGACCTTCCTTTCTGCACAAAAGGCCGACCTCGCGACTACCCTTCATGAGATCGGCATCACCATCGTCGGAATCGACCTCAGGATCATCTATTCGCCGAGCTGACATCCTGCTCGCGAGACTGCCGATCCCATCAATTCGACGAATGGTCGCAGTACCCTCAACCATGTCGATCCCCGGTTCGTCCCCTGTGCCGACCTCGGGCATGCCATCTGTGCCGACCTCGTTTGTACCCCCTCGCCGATCTCTCTCGCTTGGGACCTTATCGCCTGACGACCGAAACCCCGAGACCTCCACACATAAGATCAGCGTCGCCTTCATCAAAGTCGGAACCAATCGAAATTCGGAGATCAATCGTGCCAAGCTCGTCGCCGCCGAGCATAGTTGTGCCGAGCACACTATTGTGCCAATCTCCCGTCTCAACATTGTCGATCTCACAACGACCATCCTCAGGAATAATACGCCGACCGCCGGCGTGACTAGTATCGCCGAGGGTGAACTGAAGAGATGTGCCGACCTCGTTCGCACCCCTCCGTCGATCTCCCGTCTCAACTGCTCCGCCGATCTCAAAACCAATTGACCGACCTTCGACTCTACTAATCTCCTCAGATCGGCGCCAATTTCTGATCTCACCGATCTCCGCCGGACTATCCTCGATCTCGCTAAACCCATCGGGCCTGCCACCCTCTCTATCGACGCCAACATCGCCGAGCTCATTAGCGCCTCTTAAAGACGTCGGTTGCAGCCGATCAAGCCTCCCCGGATCACGAGCGAAATCGCCAGCAACGAACCCTTGCCGATCTGGATCCAAAGACGGAACTGAGCCGACCATTGCGATCTCGCGAGTGGGAGGGACGATGATCGGATAGGGCTTTGCGTTCGCCAAATAAAGAGAAAGAGAGAGAGAAAAAACACAAACGCAAAAGTTAAAAAGAATAGAGAGAGAAAAAATTACCTTTTATGAAGAGGAAGGAGCAAGTGAAGAAAATGGGAAGGAAGAAGGTGCATAAATAAGTAAATAAAATGGAAAAATTACTGTCAAATCCATCATCTCAATCCGCGACTCTCTTCTCTTTTTTTGGGGATATCATTGAAAACCGCATTCAGAATAAAAGACCAAAGGATTTTTCCCAGTGTCTCTTGAAAAACGAGCCCAGAAGAAATTACAGAAGGGTCACTGTAACAATTTCATTTCCCAGAAGCAATCTGGGACAATCTGCGCCGAGCAGGCATATTACAAATAAATCAAGCATGCCCGCCGATCGCAGAAAAACTGACGCTCTCCGGACTAGGGGGGACTATTGTTGGACATGGGCTGCGCCCCAATATGCCACTCGGCCCAACAAGACGAATTCCGCGATTCCGGCCCGACAAAATTGGATGAAAGTCATTAATAATCCGTAAAGGGCAATCTCGGGAATTCACGATGGGAACCCTAGAAGACCCTCGGTCTACAGTCCACTATATAAAGAAACAGTACTCACTGGAGAAAGGGGGAGGACTCGCATACAATACCCCGAGAGCAATACTTTGCGTCTAAAAACTCTTGTTATTCTCTGTATAATTTTCTGTTAGCTTCCGAGCTCGTCGTGACTCACTCGTTAGTTCTCCTGTGAACTGACGAGCACGATCTTGACTCGTTTCAGTGACGACCTCGCATTCCTATCGTTAATAAAGAACAAACTTCACTCTTTCCCTCTAAAATCGATATTTACTTAGTGTTGTGCAATCCCGAGTACAAACAAGTGGTGACAAGATAATATGCTGAGATGGGAGGTAGATCAATTAAAAGGCCAGTCTCAGCAGCTCCGAAGGGCATGTCATCATCGTCTGTGAGAATACACGCAGAGATTGAACTTAGGAAAGCAAAAAACATCAATCATCATGATCTACCGAAGTAAGAGTAGATCTTAGATCGAAAGAGGTGAAAGAGGTGAGAGTTTGGATTCTCGGAGGACGAGCCCGAGAGCGTTTTCTCTCTCATCGTCCTTTGCTTTTCTAAATAATGAATATCATATGAAAACGTTTAGATTGTATGTTTAGCTAGATAACCACTAAATCATGACTATCGAAATGGAAATTTTTACTAAACCGCATGTTAAGCCTGTGAAAAAAGGGACCTCGAGGGCATATATACATATCTTATATAATATGAGAAAGTTTTCTCCAAACTTTGCAAAACACAACGACATGACACATGTTCTCACTTCTCAAAAACTTAATTCTTTTAATTTATTTTCTCAAAATTACATACACTATTTATCATATTCACTAAATTTAAATGATATATATGTACTAAGAAATATATAAACATTTATGCAATGTCTTTTTAGTAATTACATATTGATATCATTTATCAATATTTTAATAATTACCATAACATTATAATTTCGCATAGGTATCATTTACCAATATTTTATATAATTACCATAATATTATAATTTTGCAAATAAGAAAAAATTGAATATTAATATTATTATTTTGGAAAAGATAAATTTTCAATAATTAAAGATTTAAATATTAATATCATAATTTTGGAAAAATATAATGTGATGATTATTAATTTCTTTACTAATTTCAAGCTATAATAATATTATAATATTATAATAAATATTTGTTGACAAAAAAATTATAATATTTGTTTCACAGTTTTTATGCCAAAAGATCAAATCGGTTTATTCTAAAATAATTTCAAGATATAAAACAGTATGATAGTTTATTTTTCTTTAATAGTAATCATTAACACAATTTATTGCATATTAATTCTTTAAAATGTTACTCTCAAGTCTCTCATGATGTTTGAAAAATTTCAAAACAAATCTTTCATCATATGAATACACTTTAATGTATTAATTGCAATATAATTTATGTTTTACAAAAAATGGTATATTTATTATTTGAAATGTAACCATAACTCCCAGAAAATGATGTTTGACTCAGAAAAAACTGAAAAAACCTCTCATACTACTACAAATTTATCTATAAATAGCTAGACAAAGTGTTCATCAAACACTATATTCTACCTCTCACATAATTTTCTAAATTTTGTAATATTTAACGTTTTTCTCTATGTGACATTTGTAGGTTTTGAAATAAATAAGTTGATATGGGTTCCAAAGCCATGTGATTCTTCCAAATTCAGTTTTTATTTTCTTACACAATTTAATCTTAATTCTTATTTTTAAAAATCTAATTAACATCTGATTTCTTTTCACAACATTATTGTTTGGGTTATACTATATATATATATGCACTTATTTTCTCTTTTCATATGTTCCATTATTTTTCCTAGCCAAGATCGATTGTTGATGATCCATTATTCTTCCATTATCTGGTAAACACTTATTTTATGTTCTCTTAGGTTATGCACTAAAAAAAGTAACTCGATAATACGATGGTATGTTACTCTTTTTCGTTGGTCATTTTGAGTATAATACAACACACACACACACACACACATATATATATATATTATTTTTAAACAGAAAAGTATAACACAAAAAGCAAATTTTATTTGATATAATAATATATCAATACATATTAATAACATATTTTTACTCAATTCTAAACTAAAATTCAGTTTGCATTTAGTATGTTCAATAGATATAAAGTACGTGATAAAAATATAGAAATATCTAACAAAGAACTTTCTTTCCAAATGCAATTAATCAAGAAACACAAAGAATTCTACTTCTAGAACACAAATGCATTTGAAATCATTTGTATAATTCATTAAGATTAAAATATTTTATTGCGAAAACATTCAAATTATAATAATAAAACTTTTAAGCATGTGTAAAGCATGCTGGTAATATATAAATAGCAAAATTATTTTTGCTACCTTTAGTATCTAATTAATGAAATTAATTACACAGAGAATGAAGGAAGAGCATGAGTTTCGGCTCAAGAAGAGGAGGTGTCTGGTTTTTGAAGATATTGATGTTTTATATATTATGTTAAAAACGGACAAACTAACACATAATGTCCATGCTCAGCCGCATTTTATTATATACGTAATCAATGTTTTTTCTCCCAACGTAAAAAATGTTTGTACATCTTGATTGTGCATCAAAACATGAAGAGCTCTATATTTTATGGGATACAAACTAAATATTTTAAAGTAACATTTCATATTAACAAAAAAATTCAGTTTAATGCTTAACTAATCAATATTCACTTCATTTTAAGTGACTGAAAATACTTATTTAGAAACAAAATAAATAACAAACATAAGATAATTTATCGAAACACAAAATATAAAACTTTAAATATTTTTATAAATCAAAATATGTTAAAATTATTATAAAGTTATGTCGGATGATGCGAGTTTACTTCTAGTAACTATACAAGTGTGTGTTTACTTTCATACGTATTCTCGATTCGTTGTCCTTAAAATTCGTTAGTCACTATGAAAGCACATGTGCTTAGCTCACATGTGAATCTTTCTCTCTTCTTCTCACTTACAATTATTACAAAAGAACTTTTTTTTTTTTTGTGTGAGTTGCAAAATGTGGAAGTGGCGAGTCGAGAATAGAATCCTCACGTAGGAGGAGAAGGGGACGTGGCCTAAGGAAAAAAGAACCCCTATTTTGGATAACTATTTCTCCAACTCATAAGATGCCTCCTGATAGGCTTTACATATTCCTTTTTTTTTTTTTTTTTGAAGAGAATAAGAAAATGCATATGCAAGAAATCCAATTTAACTTCAAGTCGTCAACCTTCTACATATATTACATTATCATGGCAGGGAACATAAAAGTCAAAATTTTTGGTTCATGAAACTATAAGATGATTAATTGGAGTATCCTAACTAGATTAACTTAAGTCGAATTTTTAAAGTGATCCAAATCTCATGATCTCTTTTTTGATGCTAATTAATCATCCAAGGACGACAAGGTAGCATATACCTAATTAAATAATTGTGCATGGAAACAATTAATGGCATTATATTAGATGAATGATGGATTTGCGGAACGCCTTACTGTAGTGTATGAACTTTTAAAAGATTCAAAAGGTAGATGTGCTTATAAGTGCACATGCTGGGTCAAAACATCGGCCTAGGTAAACTACTCGCTGTACCAATTTTGTCTTTTAACCTATACTTCTCTTTAGTTAATTAATCATTTAGGTTATTGATATTACTTGAGATCGACTAGATCGCTTTATGGAACCGTACGAAGGACATTCTCACCTTTTAGCCATGACGAGGATAATTAAGTATGTCTAAATGCCCTGAATGGACAATAAAATGAAAAGAAAAGATGATAAGTTCAAAAAATTATTAGATTCTCAATATTGTACATTGTGATCCAAAATAAAATTGAAGTTGTGTCGCTTTCGGACACGATATCGTTAGAAACAAAATCCAAACATCTTTTCCCCATCTAATCCAATAAACATGGTCTTGACTGCCTCTATATAAACAAACACTTCTCACATATTTAATATTCACACAACATTACACACAACCCTTATTCTCCGAGTAGGATCACGAGTTTCATTTTCCTTTAAATCTCTACAAATATTTCTAATCTACAAGAGTATATACATAGTGATTCATATACCTTAATTAAGAATTTAAATTTGTTGGATCATATAAAAAAGAGCAATGGAGATGATAACGAAGATGGTGATGGAGAGACCCGTGGTGATATACAGCAAGAGCTCGTGTTGTATGTCTCACACGATCAAAACTTTGCTCTGCGATTTCGGAGCGAATCCAGCGGTGTACGAGCTGGATGAGATATCTAGAGGGAGGGAGATTGAGCAGGCGTTGTTGCGGATAGGTTGTAGTCCCGCAGTTCCGGCGGTTTTCATCGGAGGAGAGTTGGTCGGTGGAGCAAACGAGGTCATGAGTCTACATCTAAGCGGATCCTTGATTCCTATGCTTAAGCGGGCTGGTGCATTGTGGGTTTGACTTAATATATATATCAATTAACTAGTTTACTTAACACTAAGTTAAGTGTACGCAGAATAATGTTTTAACACATCTATGATCTTTATGATCTGTGACATGGTGATATCATGAGTCCACGTCGGATCAATAATCAGTGTGTTATTGTTTTTTTTTTTTGAGGTTATCTTTAACAAAAAGATATGTATTGACTTATGTGAACTTTTATGAAGAAATAATCATTTATCTGCATAAACTGATTCTTTAACGAGGAAAAAAAAACAAGATTGAATATAGGATGTTTTAGAATATATTTATTGTTTCTTAATATAAAAAATTATCAAATTTCTACGCAACTTTTAGATTAATTTAATATATTATTTTATATAATATTATTTTTTGATTGGTTGAATTTTTTTAAAACAAATAATTTTTAATCTGCATATGCAATTTTTAATACATTTTTTGAGGGCATAAAAAAATTGTACCAAAAATTTTTTTTTTACACAACAGCAAAAATTTTAAACTAGCCAACATACTAATAAATAACACCATTTAGGATGACACTTTACATGAATACATATAACTTTTTAAAATATAAACAAATCAGTGATATTTGCATAGTATTTTTTTTCTTCTAAAATTACTATATTAATAACATTATTATATATTATGAAAAGTAAATACTAAATAGTAGTGTTACTATTATAGATTCGATCATTTGATTTAGAAATATCGAAAAGTCGTATAATAAGTCGCGGGAAGTTAAGGGACCCACAAAGGGCGTCGCGAATCGTGAGCATTTAAAACTAAACACTAAACTCAAATCACACTTTCCGCAGAAACAGACAAAACATGTCGCCATAACTCAACGAACCAAAACCACACACACATGACACAACGGTTGTTCCCATCTCTCTCTCTCTCGAGTCTCGAACGCCTAATAAGTAAAATAAGTAAGCCCAGATAAACAATTTACATTACAAGATTCGCTTTGTTTTTTGTTTTGGTTTACTAAAACTTTGGTCCCATCCATTGTTATATATTGCTTAAAGACAACAAATTTATATACTTCCAATAAGCTAAAATCAATCCTCCCGGCTCCCCTCCAATCATTTTCCCTGGTCTGGCCCCAAGACAGCTTTGCTAGGATTCAGTACGACGTCGTTTTCGAGCTATGGATACATATGGCCATTGTGGTTGATCTTCTCTGAAAAATTTGATTTTCAGATTTGGGTCAGCTTGTAAACTTCTGAATCCTAGATTCATAACAAGTTAAGAAGGTATCGTCTTTTACAATTTCAGTAAATTTCTTGCTTTCTCGGTATCTCAGGATGATGAAAATGTATTTAGCTTGTTTTTTTTTTGTTTTTTTTTAGGGTTGGGGATTTCTGAGAAATTGGAAGAAAATGTTCAGCTTTTCTAAGAGACGCATGAGACTTGGCAGGTTGAGTCTTCTTTTTACACTTATCACCTTTTTGTGGGTTTCTCGGTATGTATTTGATTTACTCAAAGTTGGGAACTTTTTGAGGTTTCTTTTATCTTTTTCTTTGTTTACATTATAAGCGAATCACCTTTTGCGAGTATCCTGTTTAAGCTTACTGTAAAAGCAACTCCTTTTTTATAACATTGTTATAGCATTGGTCCTTTCTTTAGTCCTTATTTAGTGAAATCTTCGATTTGGGGTTTCTATTTTTAGGTTGGAAGCAATTTTTTAATCATGTATATACGTTTCATGGGTTACAATAAAATTGGTATATGTTTATTGATCAGAGTTAAGAAGGTACAGCTTGCGGAGTCTGTTCAAGGATATAAGAGTCCTTTGCGAACTATCAAACGCGCTGATAACTCTAGTGTAAGTTATATATATAAGAAGACCAACATATGTTTTAAACTGTTTGGTTAACATTGACTTGTTGTAAGAAACATGATGCAGAATGAAGCTGTTCTGGCTGCCACTAGTTATTCTGATGAAGTTGGTTTCCAGCCTTCATCAAGGACTACTGAGAATTGGATGGTCTTACCTGTTGGTGGGGATAAACCTGCTCCACGCTTTAATGTAACTGAGTTTCTCGGTTGTTTTTTTCCGACTCCATTAGCTTCTGAGCTGTTTTCAAGAACTAACTGTTTTTTTGTTTACTTTTATGCAGCATGCGGCGGCAGCTATTGGGAACAAAATGATAGTAGTTGGTGGAGAATCTGGTAATGGCTTGTTGGATGATGTACAGGTAAAAAGACAAAAGAACAATTTATAGGTATCAAGCACTAGCTTAAAGGGGTTGATATTTGATATTCTCAGCTTTGCAATTTACAGGTGCTTAAATTTGATTCATTTACATGGTCCACCGTGCCTTCGAAAGTTTACTTATCGCCAAGTAGTCTTCCTCTCATGATCCCTGCTTGGAAAGGCCATTGCTTGGTAATTGATTGTTTGGTTTGAGCAAAGATGTTTTCTGGTTTTTATACATTTCGGTTTTGATTGCTTTTTTTTTTATCCGTTGTTAGGTCTCTTGGGGTAAAAAAGTGCTATTGGTGGGTGGAAAAACAGATCCCTGCAGTGATAGAGTTTCAGGTTTCACACAGTTGTTTTGTAATCTAAAGTCTAGACTTTTGATGTTTTTTGCTCTGCCTAAATTGGTGGTTGTATGTCTATATATTATTGGCAGTTTGGGCATTTGATACTGATTCAGAATGCTGGTCGCTAATGGATGCAAAAGGAGACTTACCGGTATGTTTCTATTGTTCAACATACATTTTTAGAAGTTAGTGGCTTTGTGGTTTGGATTGTGAAGTGACATGGAGAAGAAATTGCAGGTCAGTCGCAATGGTCACACAGTGGTGAGGGCCAGTTCGGTATTGATACTTTTCGGCGGTGAAGACTCTAAGAAGAGGAAACTAAATGATCTTCATATGTTTGATCTCAAATCATCCACATGGCTTCCTCTTAATTGCACGTTAGTTTTTTTTAGCGTTTTTCTGATGACAGTTTACATTTAACTCCTATTGGCGTATTCGTGACACGGTTTTTTTCCTACAATACCAGAGGAACACGGCCGTGTGCAAGATCACATCATGTAGCCACGCTATTCGACGACAAAATTCTGTTTGTGTTTGGAGGTTCGGGCAAGAACAAAACACTCAATGACTTATACTCACTCGACTTTGAAACCGTAATACACACACCAACTTTTTTATATTTTTTACTATTAACTGAAATTTGTTTTTGGTTTCTTGACACTTGTATCTTTTGGTGTCATCAAGATGGTATGGTCAAGAATAAAGATAAGAGGATTCCATCCTTCTCCAAGAGCGGGTAGTTGTGGAGTTCTTTGTGGTACTAAATGGTATATAACCGGAGGTGGAAGCAGAAAGAAGAGTAAGTTCTACCTTGAAACACTGCTGATTCTACTCAGATCTTACAAGTTTGCGTTTTTTTCTGTGTAGGACACGCGGAAACATTGGTCTTCGATATCCTAAAAGTCGAGTGGTCTGTGGCAAGCATCTCTTCTCAATCTTCTATCACATCCAACAAGGTGGATAAATAGAAATATACCCATTTTTTTAGTTAACAAACTTTTATATTCTTTCAACAGCTATCAGTTAAAGCTCAGTTGTTGTCTTGTGATATGGTTGGTATAGGGATTTAGTCTAGTTCTTCTGCAACACAAAGATAAAGATTTTCTCGTAGCTTTTGGAGGAGCTCAAAAAGATCCTTCTAATCAGGTACGAGCCTCATCATTCCGCTGCATTGTTCACAATTTTTGTTTCAATCGTTGATGCAAAGTCTAAAACTTTTTTATGAAAAGGTTGAGACTTTTATCGTTGACAAGAACAAGAGTGAATCGCCAACACATCCGCAGACAACTTCCAAGAAAAACCCCGGCAGGTTACTGTTTGGTAAACGATCTTCTCCCTCGGCGGCTATAACCTCTGATGAATCAGTCAAAGCCTCTTCACAGAGGCTCATTGATTCAGTTGCCAGACAGAAACTTGCTTCAGCCATTGAAGAGCATGGCGGCTCTGGTAGAAGGTCTTTATCAGAGATTGCTTTCGGAGATCATCGCAACCCGTCTTCTGGAAATGTCTCTTTGCGTAAACAGTTCAGCACTGAAGAGGAATACAGAGCGGTAATCGAACCTACCAAGTCCTCAGAAGAAGAAGTTTCCGTGCCTCGGGTATATATAGTTAGTTCATGATTCACCTGCATTCACTGGTGTTCTTGAATTGCCTTTAAACGTATGCAATTTCTTCTCATGGTTTCAGACTACAGAAGAGAACAATGGAGGAGCAAAGATTACAGAAGAGAAAACACTTTCTATGGTTTCTAACCATGATATATCAAATCTCCACAAACAATGCTCTGAGACATTTCCTTTAGAAAATGTCGATGGCGCCTTGATATTCCAGGAGATGGATAATATCAAATTTGGAGGATCAATGTCATCATCAAGCGTGTACCAATTCCATGAAGCGAAAATGACGGCTCTTATAAGAAGAAATGGGATTCTGGAAGGGCAGTTAGAAGCAGCATTGGCGGGAAGAGAGGCGGCTGAGAGGAATGTGTCGGTTGCGTTGAGGAGCAAACAAGAGACAGATAAAAAGCTATCTGACGCTATGAGAGATGTTGAATTGCTTAAGGAGAAGCTTACCGGGTTAGAGCTCGCTCAAGAGGAAGCTAATAGTTTGTCAAACATGGTTCACTCCGACAATGTCAGGCTCGAGCATGATGTAGCGTTCCTAAAAGCTGTCCTAGACGATAC
>NC_025697.1:8083333-8096372 GCF_000633955.1 Camelina sativa | reverse complement strand
ATGTCATCATCAAGCGTGTACCAATTCCATGAAGCGAAAATGACGGCTCTTATAAGAAGAAATGGGATTCTGGAAGGGCAGTTAGAAGCAGCATTGGCGGGAAGAGAGGCGGCTGAGAGGAATGTGTCGGTTGCGTTGAGGAGCAAACAAGAGACAGATAAAAAGCTATCTGACGCTATGAGAGATGTTGAACTGCTTAAGGAGAAGCTTACCGGGTTAGAGCTCGCTCAAGAGGAAGCTAATAGTTTGTCAAACATGGTTCACTCCGACAATGTCAGGCTCGAGCATGATGTAGCGTTCCTAAAAGCTGTTCTAGACGATACTCAAAAGGTAAAATCCTTGTAGATATACAAGCGTTTTCAAAACTTGTTGGATCAAAGTTTTTAAAAGAATCATGTGTTACCGGTTTTTGTAGGAGTTGCATTCAACGAGAGGAGTTCTTGCAGGAGAAAGAGCAAGAGCGTTCCAGTTGCAGGTATCATCATCATTATCAGTACAATCTGTTCAATTTTGCGTTTTTTCTAACAACGTGAGATGAACGCAGGTTGAAGTGTTTCATCTGAAGCAAAGGTTGCAATCTCTGGAAAATAGAGCTGCTACACACAGAAAGCCTTTCCATGTCTGAACACAGACCAGAGACAACACAAATAACTTTTAAGACTTCCATTTTGTATTACTCAAGACATGACTGAATCCATGTCTATGTTTTGTGGATTAATGTAAAAAAGAAGAAGAATTCAGAAATCTCAAAAATCAAATCAGATTCCAAGTATTAGATAAGTAACAATATAAACAGCCATTTCTTTCATTAAACGTCACCAACTAATAATAAGCTTCTTACAACATACACACAGACAAGAGTGGAGATGTGACTGTTCACTAGTGGAGACTTTTGCTCTTAATGATTAGCTTTTTATAGGTAGACACAGGAAATAACATTATCACTGAGACTCTTCCTCAGGTGGTTCTTCTTCTTCTTGAAGAAGGTTCTCACGGTTGTCATGAGCCCAGAAGCCTCGCACATCTATAAGCATGCTCGCAACGGTTCCACCTTGTTTACATCCCAAAAGATCACCCAGCGTGATCTTTAACGGGTCAGATGGCTTCACCATGTCCCAGATCTCGTCCCGGACATCCTCTATGCACAATTCATAGTTACCGCCTTCTATCCATTTCTGGTGAACATCTCTGCAAGATTAAGAGAGAAATTATTAGACACTCATTCAAAAGAGAGACAATGGCATGATCACACATCAACGGTGTGTTTTATATACACAAGTGTCTTTGCAGATATGAGACTTGCGGAACAAACTCAGCTTCCGCAAGCAGGAAATGCAGCACTTTTATTTAGGAAGATTGTATCAGATAACATCACAACTCTTTGATGCTTCCCTTCTTTACTTCCATGTATTTAACAAATTCAACTAAGAGTAAAAAACTAAACAGATTCCATCTCTTGATAAAGATTAATTACCTGAAGAGAGAGTGAATATCAGCAGTAGTGAGAAAGCCTCTCCCTTGGAGATCAAGACAACGGAATAAATATGTTAAGCCCTCTGGAGTGTCTTTATTCTCCAAAGCAAGAACAAAATCAAGGAAACTGTCAAAGTCCATTTCCCGGGAATTGCCTGCACCGCTTTTACCACGCCGGACATGCTCATCGAACACTACAAAAACAAAGGGAAATTTAGTATGTTAAGCTTGTCTCAATAACTATTGGTGAGTATCAATACCACGAAAATCCTACACTGACCCAAAGTGCTTGATTTTACCTCTTTCGATGAAAATCTCAGTTAGGGTCCCATCAGCATATTCCTTGAGTTCTTGTTTGCTCAGCGATCCACTCATATCTTTATCAAGTGCGAGAAACATATCTACCGAAAAAAAGAGACTCTAGATTACATTATATTTGAGTTCTTAATAAGAAACAGCGAGAACTGTTTCCAATTTATCTGCAGGTATTAAGACAAAAGAGCACACCCACCACATATGCGTTGAGCTGAAGTCAAAGAGAACCAATTTTCTGCTTGTTCAGTGTCTGTGACCTCCTCCTCGCTTTCCTAACGTAGGATATCCGAGGAAAAATCAGAAAATGCAAGTAAATATATATATAGTCGCTTCTGAAAGTTGAAAGCTATATGCTGACGGAGCTTTATCCCTTCATTTTTTCATATATTTACCTGATGCAATTCCATTAGTTCCTGCAGACAGTTACTAAGCAGTATCTTCTTAATACAGGCTCTTCCTGTAAGCAAAAAAAGATCACATTTAACACATGTCGATTGTCAAGTAAATTTTGCACAGCCTCTTCATAACATATCTTTTTGCCTACCTCGCCTGTGGGGATCACAGAAGAAGAAAAACTTTTGTGCAGCTATGCGACAATACATTTGATTAAAGGCTGGAGGCATGTCCCTCAATTGTGCCAGATTAGGGATTAGACCACCAATGTAGGACTCCATTTCCTATAATAATGACATCATAGAGACTATTTGTTAGGAACTCGACATAGGAGTCGGCACCATTTGCAGGTAGGACGACTACTTGAAGCCCCTTGGGCCAGTTTTTAAATTAAATCTTTAGAGCTACTTGGGTACTTACATCAGATTGAAGGAAACCATCAGAGTCATCGTCAAGCTCACTCATATCAATCCTAGCTTGTGTAAGTGACACCTGAACAGTGTTTGAGAATATATAGTCATCAAAACGAGTATAAACTATAGTTGATTAAAGTATCGGACAAGTCAATGTAAGAAAAACTTGCAAAACAAACATCCAATACTAACAAAGCTGGTGCCACTCAAATATAACAACGAAACTCCCTATATTTAGCTTATGGCAGAGACTGATATATAGCCACAATAACCAAAACTGCATAGACATAAAAAAAATACGTAAGGATACTCACCGTGCGCATCACATAAAGATAAAATGGTAAAATGGCGATCCTTCCAGCCTCGTCCTTCTCAAACTTCATGAAATTGGATGGGCTAAAAAACCGGCGACATTTGGGACCGATTTGTTCTGTACATACAGAGGAAATATGACAGAAGTCTTCGTAGTTCATCTACATGTACAAGACAGCACAAATATCAGCATCAACGTAACCACAGAAGAAAAAATAATTTCAGCTCTAGAGCAACACTATACAAAAGATGTTTATACCTTTTCAGCACCAGTGGCATCATCAATCACACAATTTTCTCTCAAACAAACCCACATAGCCGCCAAATCATCGGCATTTAACAAAAGATCCGATTGTTTCTGTGGAAATTAACAAACATGACGAAGTGAACAAAAACATTAAACTTCTTCCGAAGCAATAAGAGCAGGAAATGAAGAGTCAATACCTTCAAGAAGCGGTATTTGGCAAGCCTCTGTACCCTTTGACTAATAGATCCATTTTCTGGTTTCTGAACCAAAGAGTAAAGGAGCAAAATCTTATTGTCAAGACACAAAAATTACCAAACTTTAGGAAGGGTACAACACAATGCAAGTTTTTTTAACCGGGTAGTGCGATGAAATGCAAAGGCAAACATTTTCTATAGAGTAAAATAACAATGTAAAGGACATACCTTCTTGTAGAAACTCGGTATGGTACCTGCTTCTTGGCTTTTCTGTTGCTTCTCTTTGAATATCTCGAGCAAGATTCTCTTCGTCTCAAGCTCTGCAAAACAAAGACTCCATCATAGTTAAACAGAGTGTTTCAATACATAAAAAGGTACATTTCCCCCAGACGGTTCTAAATTCAGGAACTTTACTCATATCCAAAACATAACTAGCTACAAAATGCGATAAAAATCCAAAATTTCCTCAATTTATGACATCACCTTAAGCTAAAAGATTATAAAAATAAAAACAAAACTACAGACTGTCCCAACAACCAAAACGCGGCAACCACCAAAAAAGAACCTTACCCATTAGAGCTTCGGATCCTAATCCAGCGCCGGAACCAATATACCGTCTTAGATTTCTAACCCAAAGCATCGATGACGCCGGAGGGATCTTCCTCTGCGTCGATGTATCGTGACTCTCACCATCGCTAGATCCGCTATACATTTTCTCTAATCACACACCCTCGACGAAAAATGCCAGCTACCAAATGAAGCTGAGAGAGAGATTAAAACCCTTTGAGAGGAAGGTGAGACTGAACCAGAAACTGCAGAAACCCTAGAGCGCCCCTTTCTCTCTCTCCCTCTCTCAAGCTCCTTAATCTGCGAGATCCAAAGCTTCAAACTTCAAAGGTAACAAAAGTTTCTTTTGTTTTGCAGTATAAGCCCTCGTGTTTATATTACTTTTTAATTATCTTACGAAACTTTACGAAATCAATATTTAGTACAATTAGTGTTTTAACAATATAGTCCCGTTAGATAGCTTCTTCGGAGAAACAAAATGGCTTCCATATCCATTAACTGTTTCTTCACTCCTCAAGCTCTAGCCCGACAAACCAGGACGCGGAAGATCTTCGCTAAACCTGACCAAGTCTCGGGAAGAACCACCAAAAACCCTAGAAAAACGAAGCTCAAACGCGAAGTCGATCTTAAATCTCGAGGCGGCGATAAACTCCAGCCAGTTTCTGACGCCGGCGGCGAAGCTACTACTTATACCCGTCTTCCTCCCAGGGAATATTTCTCAGATGTATCTCTTTTATCTTCTACTTATCTAAAAGTTTCCGAAGAAGTGAAGTTGTCTGAGTCAAATGTGGCTAGGGTCGAGGAAAAGGTTGAAACTTTGGTCGAAATTGAGGAAGAAGAGAAAGAAAAAGAGGTGAAGAGTTATGATGATGATGATATCTGGGGGAATTATAGAAGATTGGATGTGTTTGAAGGCAGTTCAGGATCAATTGATGAAGATGATGAAGATTGGGAAGAGGAAGTGTTTGAGTATGGCGATGATGATACGGGTGAGAGTGAAGGATCTGGGTTGAAGGATGGGAAAGTTTTATGTTTCTCGGGTGAAGAGGGAGAGGAAGAGGACGATGATGAAATTGGGGTGAAGGAGAAAGGGGTTCCAGCGGTGATGCGTTGTTTCGATAGAGCGAAGATATTTGTTAAAGCTGGTGATGGAGGGAACGGTGTGGTGGCGTTTAGGAGAGAAAAGTTTGTTCCTTTTGGAGGACCTTCTGGTGGAGATGGAGGGAGAGGAGGGAATGTGTATGTAGAGGTTGATGGGTCTATGAATTCGTTGTTGCCGTTTCGTAAGAGTGTGCATTTCAGGGCGGGACGTGGGGAACATGGGAGAGGGAAGATGCAGAGTGGAGCTAAAGGAGATAGTGTTGTGGTGAAAGTGGCTCCTGGGACGGTCGTGAGACAGGCTAGAGAGGTTGGGAGTGAGGTTGAAGGTGAGGAGGAGGAGGAGAAGGAAGTGCTTTTGGAGTTGTTGCATCCGGGACAGAGGGCATTGTTGTTGCCTGGAGGAAGAGGTGGACGAGGGAATGCTTCGTTTAAGTCAGGGATGAATAAAGTTCCTAGGATAGCTGAAAATGGCGAAGAAGGTCCTGAAATGTAAGTGTGTTTTTTTCATTTTGAGTTGTTTCAGTTCAGGTTGTTGATGGAATATTGTGTAAAGTTTGGGACTTGAACGCACTGCTAGTATTCATTTTCCACCCTCATGATGTTAGATACCCAAGGGATGAACTAATCATAGAAGCTAAATTGTTAAAGGATGTAAAGATTTCATTTTGGTTTAGGAGCATGGAACTCTTTCTATTGTTTGGTAAAGCTTGATTTGTGCATGTGAGTGTTTACTTGCAAGTAGTAATGCTCGTGTTGATACAGAGATGTTGATCTTTTCTGAATGGATTTGAATTTCTGGGTTATCTGTAGATTGGATTAAGTAGTCTAAAAATCAGATACTTTCATGCTGGTGTAGACTTGTGAGACTTTGTGTTTGCCTTTCAAAGACATGTTATTTGTGGCTCTTATATTTCTGGGAAGCTCTGATTTTTGAATTATAACTTTACATATTCGTATAGGTGGCTGGACTTGGAACTGAAACTGGTTGCAGACGTAGGTATCGTGGGTGCTCCAAATGCAGGAAAAAGCACGTTGTTAAGCGTGATAAGTGCCGCTCAGCCAACCATAGCAAATTACCCATTCACAACATTACTTCCCAATCTAGGTGTGGTTTCATTTGATTACGATTCAACAATGGTGGTCGCAGATCTTCCTGGTTTGCTTGTAGGAGCGCACAGAGGCTTCGGTTTAGGCCATGAGTTTCTAAGGCACACTGAGAGATGTTCAGCACTGGTAAATCAACCGTCTATAGATTCAATCTTTATACATTATTTTTGTTTTTTCTTTGACGAGCCTCTTTTGTGGTGTAAAGGTACATGTTGTGGATGGCTCAGCTCCGCAACCTGAACTTGAGTCTGAAGCTGTTCGTCTCGAGCTTGAACTATTCAGTCCTGAGATCGCCGAGAAGCCTTACGTAGTGGCATACAACAAAATGGACCTCCCAGATGCTTACGAGAAATGGCCAATGTTTCAGGAAGCTCTTCGTGCCCGTGGGGTTGAACCTTTTTGTATGAGCGCAGTACAAAGAGACGGCACACATGAAGTAATCTCCTCCGCTTATGAACTCCTAAAGAAGTACAGAGCAGCCAATGCAGAACCCAAAGGTGTGTTCTACTTTTAATTTGGCATAATAGAATAAGACCGTGCTTATGTAGTGTATTAATGGGGTTTGTTTTCAAATTTGCTATAGCATTGTTCGATCAAGCAAATGAGAATCTGGACCATGTAGCTAAGAAGATTGATAAGGAACGACGAGCAGCAATTAATGAGTTTAAGATCTTCCGCGATAGTGGTACCAGGGCGTGGCATGTAGTTGGAGCCGGGCTTCAGCGGTTTGTCCAGATGACTAACTGGCGGTATGAGTTAAACTACAGCCAAGATTTATGCAATCTAACTCATCAAGAGTCACTAAACACTGTGGATGCGATTGGTGTTTGGATAGGTACATGGATTCAGACAAAAGGTTTCAGAACGTGCTTGATGCTTGTGGTGTGAACAAATCACTGAAGAATATGGGCGTTAAAGAAGGTGATACCGTGATCGTAGGAGAGGTTTGTATGAGTTTCTCAAAATGTTTTTTTTTTGTCTGTTAAAAGTGGTTAAGATTTAGGTTTATGAAACGTTTACAATCTTTTTATTTATGTGTATGTATGTGGATATATGGATTTGATATGGCATGACTCAGCCAATGGCTCGAGCCGTCCTACAGATTCGAACAAGACTTCCACAGATTCAGTCAGATGGCCTCAGTGGAAATAAAACCATCTTTACTTCTCTTTGTTGTTGTGGAGTGTTTCTTAAACCGACGGGATAAGTGAATCAGTTTACTTTGCCGGTCACTGGAGTGAAAACGGTCGCAGATCATTGAATCAAATTTTTTTGGATGTGTTGTATATGTATCATACATTATCATTTTTGAGATTTGTTATGGTCTGTATTTTGATGTGACCTTAGTGAAAGAAACAACGTATTACCTACAATATTTATTTCTGAGGAAAATTTATAGTATATGTTAATGAGGAAAGCCATTTTATTACACTTTTTTTCTCTAATCTATACCAACATTTACACAACAGAGGTGTTCAAAAAAAAAAACATTTACACCACCAGTGCATCACTTGACCAACTGAAAATGAGCTGGTCGATGCAAATAATTGATTAGTCGGTTCAATGTCTTTAATTTTATTTTATTTTAATAACTTTTGTAACAATTTGCAATATTTCCTGTTTCTTAAAACTATATCATCTGATAACAACAATGAATTTATTATGAGACAACACAATAAGTTGATGATACTATATTTGGTACCAAAGAAAAA
This sequence comes from Camelina sativa, assembly GCF_000633955.1. Classification (NCBI taxonomy): domain Eukaryota; kingdom Viridiplantae; phylum Streptophyta; class Magnoliopsida; order Brassicales; family Brassicaceae; genus Camelina; species Camelina sativa. Next base: position 8,088,538 of record NC_025697.1, on the reverse strand, counting down.
CAAAAACAAATAATTAACCGTATATATATGTAAACCGGCCGGTTTGTGAAAAAAAAAGACAGGAAGAGAAGAAACGGCAACAGTATCTTACGTGTCATCGACAGTGTCCCACATAGTATGCGCGTACTAGGTTCGATGGGGCTTCCCTCTAGCTTACGTGTTTACTTTTTATTGGTTGTATTGTTCCTTCCCGAAGTATCTATCAAACTGTGTGTTTGGTTTCTATTCTATAGTTGCCTTGTTTGGTTGCGTTGTATTTGAGTTTCGAAATAACATTCTTTCACGTTTCATACTTTTAGAATTTTAATGCCGGAAAAAAAGAAAAATCTGTTAATTTAAACCCATATTATTATTATTAATATACAAATTATTCAACGATGTAAACAATATAATTATCATTTGAAGTGATTAGAGAGAGAGAGAGCACGAACATAATTTAGGATATAATTATGATGTATTACGTCCCACTAGGTGCCACGAATGTGTCTTGATCACCTGACTTTTAATTAAAAAATGAGTAGTACTAGTAAACAAAAGGATCAGAGCTTATAACTTTCCAATAATGACCCGAATTCTAGAACAGAGTAATCTACACGAGTGTAACCAAAAATAAATATATTTATATCATCCTTTGCTTTTTGAGCTAGACATCAAACTCTTAAACAGAAAAAAATCGAAAGTGTTATATATCATTCTTAGTTTACACTTAGGTTATATGAAAATTGAAGAATAAAAAACAGTTACAGTTTTTACACTACGGTTGATTATATATAAGCAGATATGGTAATGATAAGTATGATGCTAATTAATTTGAATATTTATGAACTTGTATTGTCGGAGATATATAATTCAATAGCAAACTAATAGTGAAGTCCCCACTTGGCTTTTTTGGTCACAGTGTCTGGACTCTCGTCAAAGTCCAAGTTTGTTCTAAGACAACCTTTACCCCTAAATCCCGGGGATGTCCTTTTGACACTAAAAATAAAATTTAAATCACACAGAAATTTATTTAAATTTCATAAGCAAAAGTTTTTGGCTTTTCATTAGCTGTTCAAAATTTTGTGTATTTTTTTCTTTGCCTTTTGTTTTTGAGAAATGTGAAGAAATTCTTCATTCCTGAACCCAAGAAAGCCTCGATCACATGGAACTTGACTAAAAGATTTCCATCCAAAAGTGTTCAATAGCTCAATAGTGCAATCCCAATATCGTGCGCAAAGCCAATTGGGATTATCACATGTCACATATTTTCCAAATTAATTACCCTATTCTGAAAACACGATCAAGAGATTATAGATTGTTTTTTTTATTTTTTACTTCTCCGAGGTTTTGTAGGGAAAATTTCAGATCAACTTAAGTTCTATAGTAGCCATACCAAACGTAAGAAAATCATCTCATGCAATTCATTACAAAACTATTGAACTATAAGTCTATAACCATGTACCCAAATAGTGTGTTTTTTTTTTGTAGACTCATATGTAACTTTATGATGTTTGATGATATACGAATTAATTTTTTTCAAGGTTTGATATAATAATGCGGCTTAAATACCGACAATTTATGTATTAGTTTCTGTGAATTATTATAAGACTTTCATGTATATTTTTGACTCATTATTTATATGTTTTACGTGCAAACATTTTTTTTACATCATTTCGATGTAATTGCTCGAAACATTTCGACAAGGTGATGTCAATTTTGTGGGAGATTGTTTTTGTCTTTAGTCTTTAGATAAGTAAGTATATATAATGAAACTGGCACTAGTTGAATTCTCATTTTTAAGAAAAATAATGTACGATGTGGATTACAATTCTAATTAGATGGTTTCAATGCCTTGTAAAATAATTTTGGTTTGATTTATAATGAATTATTTAGACGAAAAAAAAAAGAAAAAGGATTACAATTAAAAAGAGAAGAGAACTAACTACAGTTAATTAGATAACATTATCACTGATTAAAATTTTAGTTGTATATAATAAGTAAAACTATGAATGTATACGCGAACGTACATACTCAAATGTAAGGTTAGTCCCACATCAAGTTCAAAATCTGAGTGGAGTAGTCAAGGGTCATCAGATTCTTATATAGCTTAAGCCTGTCTTTAACCCCAATTCATGAAAAGAGGATGATGAAATATACTACTAATCTATTTACCCAATTAAACATTTATTACTTTATTCTAATCATTACGTTTTAGAACTCTATGCAATATCCGGACACGAATTAGAGTTTTGTACAATTTTCCTAGAGTTTTGACACAAAAATTTCTATCTATATAATAGATTAGTTATATGCTACTCTATAATTTATCTCGGCCTAATAATCCGATAAAAATTTGTATAACAAACTTTATTTTTATAAAACTTCTGTTGTGTTAATTGTGTTAATTCTGGCGCACAACATTTTTGGTGTGTTTCGTAAATTGGATCGCCAAGACGGGAACGGTTGCACGAGAAGATGGTGACCACTGCCAAGTGCCATAGTAATCTGAATTCTCTCTTGTATTGATAAAATAGATCGATACATTTATCTATATTCAAATCAAGTTCCTTAAATATAGGTGAAGATAGAACCACATCAAACATATGAACAACTCCTAATCTCTAATCTTACAATGTTATTACCCATTCAACCGACATCCGGTTATCGTGGTCCAACCACAATAGTATCATTGTTATATTAGTCAAAGATAAAAAGAGCCAAAATTTAACAAGCATATATTATATTATTAGTTTGACTCATTTATATTAGGAAAAGAATTATAATTTCATTCCCAATGCCATTTAGCAATATGCAAAAAGCTTATACCAGCAATTGTCACATTTCCAACCCTTAATATAAGGAGGCCATCACACTTTTGTTCCGTAGCACATACGGTTAAAAAGGCAACGTGTTCATGCGAATCTAATTCATTTGATTATTGGTTTACGTGGCTTATATATGTGACATTAAAAAGAGAGTTTTAGCTAACCTTGTTGCTTACAAGTACACCTTTTCAGCTTAAAACATTGTAAATTTATAATGTATCAAAAATAGAAACCTTGGTAATAAGTAAAAAATTAAGTAACACTCTACTTCTTTCATCTGCGCGTTTGTAGTTAATAGGAATCATTCTGAGCCTCTGGAGTAATTAATTACAAAACTGAGAATATAACACTAATCATTTTTATCTCATAAATTTTGAGCATTTTTTTTCCATTTTGGATGAGAATTTATCGCCTATCAATTGCTTTGGTGAACTTCATATTAATGCAACTTTTTAAACCTATATATATATATTTTAAAAATTAGGTACGTAGGTCAATCTTTATATAATGTTACATTGTTTGACATACAATTAAACGAACGTAAAAGCTAATGAAATGAATTAGGAACTCGGGACATTGGTAAGTAAGTATACTCTCGTCTCTCAATATAGAAATACTATATGTACTATATGGAAGTATAAACATTTACCCGTTCTAAATTTTAGATCGAAAGTATTTTAACCAAAACAAAAAAAAAACACATCTATCACATGCATGAATAGTTTTGATAAGCCAACGTGTGAATTAATAAGGTCCGTTAAATATGAATCAAAATAATCTTCACACCAAAAGTACTAACTTATCCATATTCACAAATTCACAATCACATATGAGCATTAGCCCCTTTTACCCATTGAATACTATCAAAGATCTACTAAAGATTATCTAACACTTGACCAAAAAGATGTTAATATATATATCAAAGCTTATCACACCAAATCTATCTGTTTGCCTTTATTGAGTTCTAATACTATATAAATTGTTTATATACTCTTCTCAAGACTAATTGATTAATGAAAATATGTACATCTCTTATTCGAACGTGGAATACATAAAAAATCAATCTAAACTCCACAATGACTGAAATGTAAGCAATTCTTACTCTTTCGATAAGTTTGACTTAAAGTCTCTAATCTAGATTCGTAAGTGGTTTTTGGAATCCTTTAGTAAATTAAAAGTCGTGTTGTAGATGACTATGAACAATGTTCTTGATTTCATCATATACATCCGTTGTCAGGTAAGGCGCATTAACTTCCGAATGCAATCAAATATGACAAATAACTAGTCGAAGCAAGCTCCTATGTATATATATAAACCTACAAAACTACAAACACAAAGAGACTAAGATTGTTGTTGACTTGTGCTTGTTTGCATACAAGGACACCAATACAATATTGTCCACTGAGATATTTAATTAAAACCAAATTTTAACGTACGTCCTAAGCATTTTGATTTTTTGTTTGGTTCATCGTGTCTCTCTTTAACCACTCCCATTGAAAATCATTACAAGATGACAAAAAGAATTGTTCTCATTTCTATTTCCGCTTAAAATGCGGGTTAACCATGTGATTTAATCAGGGGGTTTCTACAATTATATTAGACTAAACTAAACCAAAACAAATAGTCGATGTAGGAAAATAACACTCGAATTTTCATGTCCCTTGCTTAGTCGAAGTAACATTTGTTTTAATCAAAAACGTTTTAGGAGAATATTTAAAGCTTGCTGATTTTGAAATATATCTTTTCAACTTGTTGAAATGTTGATATATTTTGTTAAAGCAAACTAACGAATCTATATATCTCAGTGCACTCAAATTGATTAGACATCCTTATTGTAATTAGCAATGCATATTACCTCTCATATATATCAATTAAGTAGGGGATTAACTCTACGAAAATTATCGATTCTTTTTATGTAGACCCTTGACCTTTAGGCTATTGTCTGTAGGGTTATTATGCATATTGCACGTGACCACTAAGCAGATTCTTTGAGTTAATCAATTAGCTTGATCCCATTGAAATAAAAGATTCAAATAGCATGATGTAATATATACATCAGAATTTAGATATTTACTTTTCTCCTTATTTTTTACAATTTAATCTGTATTTATTTTCTTGTTCTTTATTCTAAATCAAGATTGGTTACTGTGACATTCCAGATTTTGCAGTAGTTCCAAACTTCCAATGATTCTTGGCCTCTGTCTTAGCTAGGCTTTACTAAGTAGCGGTTCGTGTTTACCACTTGTCACCACAACGAAAACAAAGCCCCTTGCTCTTTCTATCCTGATCAAACTGTATATACATATATACTGTATTTATACTGTACACATACACAGTTCAAGTTAAGACTCAAATCGGTGGATGTTAAAGGTCTAAAAAAAAAAAAAAAAAAAAAAAAACG
>NC_025697.1:8074650-8083039 GCF_000633955.1 Camelina sativa | reverse complement strand
TCCAACTGATGTGCCAACGTTTAGTTTATTTTTTGTCGTTGATGCTAAATATAATATATTTGGAAAAACAAATAAAAGAAACAAAAGATAGTCTACTAAAAGCAGTTGAATCAAAAGTGAAGTCTCTCTATCAAGCTCATTGTCTCTCTATTTATAACAACACTTCACTTCCATTCCCAAACAGCACCATCATCTTTAGACAGAAGCAAGACAAAAACAAAAAAAACACCCTTATTCATCATAACACATCTTTTACCAAAACCCTAAAAGAAACCTCATTTCAAAAAACCCGTTTCTTCATCATCATGTCAACCTCCAAAACCCTAGATCATAATAAACCATTTGAAACATCCCAAACTCAAATGGGTTTTTCTCTAATCCACCAAAACACATCCACCAACACAACCACTACCACCACAACCGGCGAGAGACGAGGCCGGAGATCAAAGCAAGCAGAGCCAGGGAGGTTCCTAGGAGTTCGAAGACGTCCATGGGGTCGTTACGCAGCCGAGATCAGAGATCCAACCACCAAAGAACGTCACTGGCTCGGCACTTTCGACACAGCCCACGAAGCTGCTCTTGCATACGATAGAGCCGCTCTTTCGATGAGAGGCACTCAAGCTCGAACCAACTTCGTATACACTCCAACTGATGTTCACACTATTCTCACAAACCCTAATCTCCATTCTCTCATCGTCTCTCCTTATAATAACAACCAATCTTTCTTACCAAACTCTTCTCCACAGTTTGTCATCGATCATCATCCTCATTATCAAAACTATCACCAACCACAACAAAATAAACACACTGTCGCCCAAACCGTCTCACCCGCTGCTTCTTTCAAAACGCCAGTTCGTCATCAAAGCGCGGATATTCAAGCGTTTGGTAATAGTCCTCAAAACTCTTCTTCTAACGGCTCTTTATCTTCATCTCTAGACGAAGAAAACAACTTCTTCTTCTCCTTAACAAACGAAGAACATAATCACTCCAATAACAACTCGGGTTACTTGGACTGCATTGTCCCAAACCACTGCCTTAAACCACCTCCGGAAGTCACCACCACCCAAAATCAAGCCGGAGCTAGTTTCACAACTCTGGAAGCAAGTAAAGCCTTTGAATCATACGGAGGGTTTAGTAATAGCTACTTCGAAGAAGGTGAGATGATGATGCTGAATNATACGATAGAGCCGCTCTTTCGATGAGAGGCACTCAAGCTCGAACCAACTTCGTATACACTCCAACTGATGTTCACACTATTCTCACAAACCCTAATCTCCATTCTCTCATCGTCTCTCCTTATAATAACAACCAATCTTTCTTACCAAACTCTTCTCCACAGTTTGTCATCGATCATCATCCTCATTATCAAAACTATCACCAACCACAACAAAATAAACACACTGTCGCCCAAACCGTCTCACCCGCTGCTTCTTTCAAAACGCCAGTTCGTCATCAAAGCGCGGATATTCAAGCGTTTGGTAATAGTCCTCAAAACTCTTCTTCTAACGGCTCTTTATCTTCATCTCTAGACGAAGAAAACAACTTCTTCTTCTCCTTAACAAACGAAGAACATAATCACTCCAATAACAACTCGGGTTACTTGGACTGCATTGTCCCAAACCACTGCCTTAAACCACCTCCGGAAGCCACCACCACCCAAAATCAAGCCGGAGCTAGTTTCACAACTCTGGAAGCAAGTAAAGCCTTTGAATCATACGGAGGGTTTAGTAATAGCTACTTCGAAGAAGGTGAGATGATGATGCTGAATCATCATGAGTTTGGTTCATGTGATCTTTCTGCCATGATCACTAACTATGGTGCTGCTGCTGCTGCTTCAATGTCGTTGGAAGATTACGCGATAACTGAGCCACAAGATTTATCTTCTTCTTCTCTCGCTGCTTTTGGAGATGTTGTTGCAGACACTACAGGCTTCTACTCAGTCTTTTAGAACATTCTATATATTATATTTCTGTGTTTTATATATGCAAATGCAATAATATTAATAGTTTTTACGTTATTCCATGGTCGTTTGATTTTGTTGTTAACTAGATGTTATGAACTTTATTATATATATATTCTGCTTGTTGTTTCATGCACCATAAGGTTACCCTAACCATGAAGTTTTGATTCTTTCTTTTTTGTAATTTCTTTTTGGTATCATGGTTTTAATTAGCAAAAAGTGATGATGTGAGTTGTATTAAGACCACCTTTTGTCCATGCTACTTCCAACATACTCATTATGTATATAATAAGTGTGGTGTGCTATAATAATGAAATCAAACTAAATTAATTTCCCCAGACGGATATATGACTGGAAGTGAACCACTAAAATATGTAATATCAGGATTATAAAATTAGTTGCAAAAAACTCCAATTTTCTAATTTTGATTGTGCATATAATTATGATTTTTTTTAAAAGACAAGAGTAAAAATTTATGTTACTATGAATTATGACTTTTGAGAATTTTTCGCTATGGAAAAAAAAAAATTAAAACTAAATATGAGATATCTGCCATCAAATTTTGCATGTTTATGAAAAATATTAGTTAATGTGAGATGAACTTTAAGTGAAGAGTGAAGTATAGCATGATGGTGTTTTTGGTCTTTTGGACATGTGCTTTGGTCATGACTTGTTTGGTATTTCATTGCACAATCACTGTTTCATGTCTCCCTCCTTTTGCCTTAACTTTTGTCTACAACAACTCAACATTCCAACTCCTTCTATCATTTATTAAATCTGTTTTAAGGTTTTCGACTTTCTTCCATAGAACTCGATTAGTCCCTTTTCCAGTGTTGATCAACTTCACTTTTTTCTTCTTATTGTAGTTAAATTGACAAAGATCCAATCATAGGTGTTATACTTGTCAAACATATGTATGTTGGACTTCATCATATATGATGCTTTACAATTTGTCAAAATTCAAATTAAATAAATTCCAAATAGTTATTAGAACGTCTTTTTTTTTTTGTTGCTAATTTCTTCATGCATTAATATCGCGATTTAGGCCAAATGGCTCATTATTTCAGATGAGAAGAACAAATAATTATCTCCATATGTAAGTATGTTTATTAATATATGTGTTATATATTTTTATTATATCAAAAAACTTACTTCGATAGTTCTGATTTTGAAAAGCAAAAGGCATGTATCACTACAGAGTCTTCTTGATTGTAGATCTAAGTAAGTAACTGAGAGAAAAAGCATTTAATGATTAGTAATTTTTTGGGGTTGTTGAAAGCATTTGTTGTGAATTGTGATGTTTCAAGGACCAAACTCCATGAATCATGATGATGATTATGATTTCTCTGTTGTTTGAGTAAAACTAGACGCAACGAACAAACCACACATGCACATGTTATATCAACAACACAAAGAACCAAGTACGAGAATTACTGACTACTACTTCCACATTAACAGTGTTTTTTTTCCTTACTTCTTTTTTCATTATATTTTACCTTTATATCTCATGATCAAAGTCGTACGGATCGAATGTAGAACCAGAAGAACAAAATAGAAGCGTGTCCTCTTCTTGTTGTTGTTCCAAAAAAATGTTTTTAGAATCGGATTTTTTCAAACGAATATTGCATTTGCGTTTACTAATTTTATTTTTCTACGATCAGAAAGAAGTCTTTTTTTTTTTCCTTCCAATATCTTTCATTAATCAGTAAGGTATTACAACAGTTACATAGCAAATACAAAACTTCACAAAACAATTTATTACATAAGCATAAATATGTGACATACACTGAAGATAGCAAAGCATGAAAAGAAGTCTTGTTTTGTCTAATATTCTTTAAAAATTGTAAACGTACGCAACTATTCACACATAATTTCACATTTAGTTTAGAAAACAACATATATATTTGTCATATTGCATCATCATTATATATTAGATACTATCACAAATGATAATTATACCAATCACAAAGAAAGAATTATACTATCACAAATGATAATTATACCAATCACAATACTCAATAACAAATGATAATTATACCAATCACAATACTCAATAACAAATGATAATTATACCAATCACAAAGAAAGAATATAAATCTCTGCAGCTTTTGGACAATGACCGATAATTCTACTCACACCATATATGCCACCATAACTTAATAAGGATTCACATTCCGATTATGATGTGAACTCAAGTTTTTAGAATATATCATTTTACGTTTGATAAAAGCAAATAAAATTTTGTATTTTTTTGAAACGAAACACAGTAACTTGAATGTAAACATCAAAAACACGAAATAAACACATCTCATTCAAACGTCCAAGCTCTTGAGTCTTGACACAGTTTGCTGAAGATAATCCTTGAATCAATTTCCTTAATTTGGCGATATCTTAGTAAGTGGGCTTTTGTATGGGCTTTTGTATGGGCTTTAATCTCTTTTAAAAGTCACTAGAATATGGGCTCTATTGTGCAACAATTGTTACTTGGAAGAAAAAAAAAAGCTCCTGGCAGAGTGCAAGACTGCAAGTGTCTACCTGATCGATGAGACAGATACAATATCTGGACTCGAGCTGCGAATCAATGCTGCAGTTGCTATAAAGCGGCACATTATACGCGTTCAGAAAGCAGCGACTGTTGTGGAGGGGATGAGGAATCCATTGACTTCACACCAAGGGTCAACAAATTAGGGTCCATCAAGGACACGAATCAACTACTACAACGTGAATTGAGTGATTGGTCAAATAGAAAGAGAGAATACCAAATTGAATCCCCAAGAGCCTTTCTCTGGATCATTATAACGATTATATGTAAGACATTGGGCATTAGATTGTGTGCCAAGTAAATTATCTTCAGGTTTCTAAATTGTTTACATACACAAACCTCTGCCAACAGTCACTCTTAAGAATCGGGGTTGGCTCGCTTCAAATAGTTTACTAAAACCTTTTTTTTGTTAACAAGTTCTTCATGCATTAATATCACGATTAAGGCAAACCGTCTCTCTTTTTTTTTTTAATAAACAAAAATAATTTACTTTCAAAAATTTGATCGAGTGGACTATGCTCTGATAAACTTCCAAAGTCAGCAGTAAAATCTAATTAACATAAATCCCGCACCGTCAGAAAAGTTTATGCAGCTCGGCGATACTCTAGCTGTTTGGTGTTTTCTTGAAGTACCTTCACAACAAAAGAAGAACGAGAACCAAACATTTAGAGAACAAAGAATACTCTTCAATGGTGGAGAAATATTGAGGAATCCAATGTAAAAAGTTACCTCGCGTATTCTCTCTGCAATTGCTTTGCAACCTTCAGAAGCCAATGCAAACACCGTTTCAAATGTTTCCATTGGTAACTTCGCATCCATCTACATTTGTAACTCAAGAAAATAAACATCTAGAATCATATGATTGCGAATGGAGAGACACATGTGATATGAAGGGAAGAAGAAGAAAAAGAACCTGAAGGAGTGTCACTTTGTCTAATTTAGGTAGAATACCAACGGTTACATCAGCTCCTCCAGCGGTATCTTCGACATAGTTCAGATCAAGAAGAGGAGTACTGTTCAAGTATCCAGCACTACAAGAAACAGCGAGATCACGCATTGGAATCCCAGCATCTGCTAGAGCTAGAGTCGCGGCATTGATACAAGCTGATCTTGTTCCTGAAATACAGAACATAACACTAATGGCGGATCAGGGACTGAAAGAGCTTTTAAAAAAAAAGCTTGTTTGCAGAACGAGAGGGTAATTAAGTTACTCTTACCTCCATCGGCTTGTAGAACCTGAAGGAATATGTCAATCTGCATAAAGGAAACAATCCATCAAGAAGCCAGCACAAGAAAAAAGAAGAGAAAAATACAAACTTTGACTACAACAAGTTCGTCAAGGAAACCTGAGAATGAGGCAACAATTCAGTCAATATGCACGCTTCCATTGTCTGACGGATGACAAGAGATAGCTCAGTTGACCGCCTGAACATCATAACAATACACAACAATTTTATATGATTCTCCGTAAGTAGGGAGCAAGAGTCTTTTGAGCTACACAGTATAGATAGATGCATAACCTGTCGAATTTTTGTCTTCTACGATCACCAGTACTAAACTGAGCCATGCTATACTCACACAGCACCTACCAACACATAAAATTAGCCATATAGCATTTCAAATTTGACAAAGCTTTTTCACCAAGAACAATACCAAACAAGGATATACATACCAATGCATGGTCGTTCTTATTTTGCAGGCTCTTGTTTTGAATCTAAGGGAGCACAGAGAAACAATTAAACAGATAGAAATAAACCAATTCGCACTAAATTAAGGTGAATTATTCAAATCAAAGCATCAATCTTGATAGGTCGTAAAAAAAGAGAAAATTCAAGTACCTCTCTTGGACCATAAACAGCTGCAATTACTTTGGTATTACCCATCTCGAAAACAGCAGAACTGGAAACAATGTTGGATCATATCAAAAGTGCAAAATTTAGAACTGAGATGAAAAAGACAGGAGGAAGTAAATTTTTGAGTTTACCCGTCAGCTTTAGAAACCACTCCAACTTCAGCTACGATTTGCCTCATCTGATGTGTTTCATTACAAGCATCACGAATAGAAAAAAAGTTAACTTGTGAAGACAGCAGCAAACAAAATACAAGGGAATAAAGCAAACATACCTCATTGAATCGGCGACCATCTAATCGAAGACCTTCTGGGTTTACGTACTCCATTGTTGTGAAAATTTACAGAACCCTAGATAGAGAGGGAGATCAACTATGAGAGCCAAGAAAAAACAAGTTTGATACTTTCTGATTCCTAGAAGAGGGCAACGAAGCGGAAAAAGAACGGAGTGAGTAATAAGAGGCGAGACTTACCTCTGCCTATATTTGCCGGCGGCGATATGACGGAGAGTGATGGACGGCGATGGGAGAACTAAAACTAAAAGAGAGATTAGGGCTGTTTGTTTATTTTTTTGTGAATTAAGTAAGATTTTAAGGGTATAAGTGTAAAAGCACTTTTGTCTGAATATATAGTTTTGCTTTCTCACTGATATCTCTGTGAAGTGTGATCCAATTATAGGTTCTGTTTTTTGTTCTGTTTTGACATGCTCTTCCTCTTCTTGTAAATCTTACTTTAAAAATTGTAACTGAAGCTAATATAAATGTAATTTCACGTTTAGGTTCTTTGCCATATTTACATCATCATTAGATTCCTATCATATTAGTTATAAACGATGATTTTACATTCAAATGGAGGATTCTCAGAAATTCGAGAATTTTTGTGAATAATAATAATAAAGGCCATTTATTAAAATATAGTTTCCAAAAAGAAAAAGGAAATAAACAACGTAACAGAGACAACAGACAGAGAGGAGATGGCCGTATGAAGGAATACTATGAACATGGTAAGAGAGACCTAAGAGAAGAGACATAATAACACATAGAAGACTAGAAAGAGCCTCTTTCGTCTTATTTCTCTCTGCTTTGCTTACTGTTGTCGTCTCCCCACCCAAAAAAATATCCTTTTTTTTTTTATGTTCCTGAATTCATATGAAAGTTTGATGGAAGGAAGAAGAGTGATAGAGAGAATAAGAGAGATCAGATCATTATCTAAGAAGATTAGAGTGAGATTCTCTTCTCTCCTTTTGATTTCTGTCTGTCTCTTTAACCTGAAGTCTTAGCCTCAATGCTAGCTGAGTTATCTTTATTGGTCTCAGCAGGCTCGGGATGGCTCACAGCGCTGGTAGTTGAAGAGGGCACAGTTCCTGTGCCACCAGCTCTTGTGGTTATAGGTTTAATAGAGCTGGAAGAGAGAAGCTCCGTGCGTTGCTCAGACAAGGATAATGATGATGTTGGAGCTAGTGTACCGAGCGAGGAGGACCCCAGAGGGTGAGGCACAACGGGCATGTCGGTGAGCAAAGAAGCGGATGGGTTGTAGCTTAGTGAAGAAGATCCGATGGAGTGGTCAAATTTGCATGCAGGTCCAAACTTGCAAACCCCGTGTTCAGCAAAGTGAGTGCATTGTGCTGCTCCCTGCAAAAGTCATTACTATTAGCTTTTGTGGCGCAACAAATGTGGGTGAGGAACAAAAAAACAGAGCTTCTTGATCACATCAAGAAACAGAGCGTTTCCATATATGAACTCTACTTTTGATCATAAGCATTTCATGAAGGAAACTTTCATGTTTGTATTAGGGCGTATAAGCTTATATATGAGACTTACAGGACGAAGAGGGAGGCCAATGTGACTGAGGGTAATGTCCTTTGGCGATGCTGCTTCCATAGGATGATGGAATCTGCAAGAGGATCCGAATTTACAATCTCCGGTTCTCATAAAGTATTGACACTCGGGTTGTTCAGGCCGCTGAGGAAAAGTTTGTTCTTTATTTGAAATACCGGTTGAAGATGGACCGGATTGATATGCAGGCGCTGAAGGAGATA
>NC_025697.1:8065122-8070097 GCF_000633955.1 Camelina sativa | reverse complement strand
TATTTCTCTCTGCTTTGCTTACTGTTGTCGTCTCCCCACCCAAAAAAATATCCTTTTTTTTTTTATGTTCCTGAATTCATATGAAAGTTTGATGGAAGGAAGAAGAGTGATAGAGAGAATAAGAGAGATCAGATCATTATCTAAGAAGATTAGAGTGAGATTCTCTTCTCTCCTTTTGATTTCTGTCTGTCTCTTTAACCTGAAGTCTTAGCCTCAATGCTAGCTGAGTTATCTTTATTGGTCTCAGCAGGCTCGGGATGGCTCACAGCGCTGGTAGTTGAAGAGGGCACAGTTCCTGTGCCACCAGCTCTTGTGGTTATAGGTTTAATAGAGCTGGAAGAGAGAAGCTCCGTGCGTTGCTCAGACAAGGATAATGATGATGTTGGAGCTAGTGTACCGAGCGAGGAGGACCCCAGAGGGTGAGGCACAACGGGCATGTCGGTGAGCAAAGAAGCGGATGGGTTGTAGCTTAGTGAAGAAGATCCGATGGAGTGGTCAAATTTGCATGCAGGTCCAAACTTGCAAACCCCGTGTTCAGCAAAGTGAGTGCATTGTGCTGCTCCCTGCAAAAGTCATTACTATTAGCTTTTGTGGCGCAACAAATGTGGGTGAGGAACAAAAAAACAGAGCTTCTTGATCACATCAAGAAACAGAGCGTTTCCATATATGAACTCTACTTTTGATCATAAGCATTTCATGAAGGAAACTTTCATGTTTGTATTAGGGCGTATAAGCTTATATATGAGACTTACAGGACGAAGAGGGAGGCCAATGTGACTGAGGGTAATGTCCTTTGGCGATGCTGCTTCCATAGGATGATGGAATCTGCAAGAGGATCCGAATTTACAATCTCCGGTTCTCATAAAGTATTGACACTCGGGTTGTTCAGGCCGCTGAGGAAAAGTTTGTTCTTTATTTGAAATACCGGTTGAAGATGGACCGGATTGATATGCAGGCGCTGAAGGAGATAACGGTCTAATTCCATAAACAGAGCTGGTTCCCATTGAAGGCTGAGTTCCAGGCGAAGGCATTGCACTTACAGAAGCCTAAATAGTTGGGAATGAGGTTTACTAAGACAGAGAGAAAGAAAGTTAAAAACGAAATAAGGTTTCTTTAGAGCATTTACCTGGTAAGGGTTCCAGCCAGAGTATGGGACCATGCCGGGTGGTAGAACCATTTGGCCGTAACCGTAAGGGCTTGGAACATATGAGCCTGGTAAAAGCTGAGGCCTTGCTAGAACTACTCCGTATTGCTGAGATGAAGGAACAACAGATTGAGACTGAAGAGATGGATACATAGTTGGTCCAGCGGATGGAGCGTGTACACCAGGAGGGACGGGATGGTGGAACCGACAGGTGGAACCGAATTTACACTGACCAGTTCTCATGAAATATGAGCATTCTTTCTCCCCCTGTAAGAATCCAATTGTAAGGAAACAACTTTAAGAGATCATTCATTAAACGAAAGACCACAGAGAGATTGAACAAACCGGGCGTAATGGGAATCCCATGTAATTTAGTGAGATAGGAATAACAGAATCTCGTCCTCCTCCTTGTCTAGGATGATGATATTTGCAAGAAGCACCAAATTTACATGTTCCCGTTCGCATAAAATGCTGGTGCAAAGAAAGCTTTTAAAGTGAGAAATTGGCTTACACTATATGATATCACATTCTCATACACATAACAGAAGTTAAAAAAAACTGGAATGCAACGTTTAAATACAGAACCAGTTTGCTTTAGAAAATCAATGATACCTGACACACGGGCTGTCCCATTCTCTCTGGGAACTGACCAGCAGCTTCTGTTCTGAGACCTCCCCCCAAGACCTAAAATAAGGAAACTAAGAACATCCAATGAGAGCTTCCCAAACAAATAGAGAAATCCGAGATTCCGTTTCAGTAAGATATCAGATCGTAGATTGAACAATGCATCTGATCAACTAAAAAAAAACTAATTATTTTTAGATAAAATCACAGAGGAAGCAGAAAAAAAAAAAAGGCAGTAACTTTTCAAAAGAACCCAGAAAAGAAAAAAAAGAAATAGAAAACAGAGATGAGAGAGAGATAGAGAGAGTTTTATATTACCGGAGCACGGTCTGGTGGGTGATTGAACCGACATCTAGACCCGTATCCGCAACCACCGGTTCGTACAAAATAGATACAATCTGGTTCATCAGGTCGCTCCGGCAACGAACCATCATCACCACCGCCTTGCAACCCTAACCGCCACATCGAAGCTATAAAATGCCGCATTATATTTATATAAAAAAAAAAACCCCAAAACTTTTAATCAGATTTAAGAATCAGACATTTTAAGAGATGCAGGGAAACAACGTTCATACCTTCGATGCCGGTTTCGTTTCCAGGAGCGGACCATTCAAGTGATGGATCCGAACGCGGCTCTTCTTCGCCGGCGCCACCGTACCGCTCCATTTTTTTTTGTTTTAACCGACGAAACAGAACCCACCAATGTCGAGCTCTCCGATCAAATGGGAGTGTCGGGAACAGATGAGATGTGAGAAATAAAAAAAACCACAGATCGTGGTTGGTTGGTTGGTTCTGTCTCAACACCACCACTCTCAGTCGTCGCTTGATCTCTCTTTGCTTCAAAGCTGAAACCTTTTTTTTTTGTCAATCTAAAAAATCGAAAGGAGTATAATTTTTTTGATTTTTTTTTTTTTGACGGGGAGGGGGTTGGATTTTGGAAGAGGGGATGGGGGAAGAAGTTTTTGATCTTTCTTTATGCGTGCTCGCCTTTTTTGTGGGTGTTTTGCCGGTGGTGGTTAATATACGCGCCAAACATAGAATAAATGACTTCTCTCATTTTTATTTAATGCCCTTTTTTTATTTTATTTTCCTTTCTTCTTTGTTTTCCTTCTTCATCTACAATGGTCTATTTATATACACATTCCCTAATTCTGATTACTATACTAAAAAATTCATAATATTTGATGATTTAATCCAAAAAGTTGCTCTAAACTTCATTTAAGTTTTAATAACTAATAAATTGTTCTAGAAGATTGTTTAAAAATTAATTACGTATTCCGGTAATACAAGTTATCTCTCAGTAAGTGAAACCTGTAACGCGTGTCTCCCGTATTTCTCGTTTGACGGTTCATTTTTGGATTACATTTGTCTTCGAACTAGCTATGTTCCTCGATTCCGTCACTTTATATGGTTAACAACAAAAACAAAAGCAAATATACGTGACTATTCATGTTTTCATTTCACTTTTATAAACTTTATTTCGGTTTATCTTATTTTTATATTCTGTTTTTTTGGCTTTGATGATATTAAATCATGATATTATCAGTTGGAACTGATATCTATAACATAGTTTGGTCCTAGATTTAGTTAGACACACAACATTAGATAGTTTAACTATTTGGTATAATAATAATGTACAATTTTACTATATGATCTTAATATATTAGCAACCAATGTTCATGTATATTGTACTTTTAGGGCTTCATTTGAACTTCAACCACTCTTTTCCTTCTTTGGAGTTTATTGTGATTTCTTACCACAATTATGACTTATTTATGTTTTACTTTGTAAACCTTACCAATCACCATACATACACAGTTGTTCACAACAAGCATGACTGTGTAAGCAACAAAAACATGCAATCAAAAAAACAAAAAGAGAGACATATATCTTTGTCGCCTAAAAAGAGAGAAGGAAACATTGTTTTGTTTCTTATTTTCTCTCTTTTCAATCATTATAAGTTCAAAAATTAAGAAACAAATGAAACAAAAGTATTATGCATGCACTAATCAAAACTACTATAAAATGACTATCTTTAATTACACTGTATAATTTTTTCTTCTACAACTATACTTTTTACCATTTGTGGATGTACTACCTTTTAATGGAACAGCAAAAATAGGAGAAAAAAAGTCTTTAAATCCTTATAGGAGCATTAAAATTGTCACACTACTCAGAAATCATTAAAACTCAGTTTTGGTTTTCCTTTTCGAAAGTGTTGCGTAATTTACAGTTAAGCAAGCCTTTGAATCATGATGACACGTCCCGTGGAGAAACTCGAATATGCGGGGTGAAGGACATTATTGTCATTGGCCGCAAAACAATAAGAAAATCTGAATCTGTGTTTTCTTTGGAATTTTTTTTTTTAAATGATACCATGACGTGAGAAACGCATTAATATTAATGTTTCATATTCAGACTAATGTAACAAAAATAAAAATTAGAAATAATGATAGCCATTTCTTCTGTCAACAAAAAGCGAATGTTAAGAAAAGTATTTTAAGAATTAATATAGTGGTATCCTGAAAGTTTTCACACACAAAATATACAAATGATTGTTTAGATCATTGTAATAGTAAAAAAAAAAGTTTAATAAGTCAAACAAAACACCTTGTGTCGGCTCAAGTTGCAAATATAGCTAGCAATATGCCAATTTCTTTGTCAAAATTAATTCATGTGTTATTTATTAAATGATGTTAACAGTTTAAGTGTACTCAACCAACCATTCCATCTGCTAATTATATTTTAAAACGTATCTGAAAAAAACTGTTTAAGTCGCTACTCGCTACTACACTGGTTGGAACATGATATAGTTAGATCTTCGTGTTAATGTTGACCTCGACTCGTCTGACTACAGTAATAGGTAGGTTTGATATTGCATTATTTACGCCTAAGCTTTGACTAGCTAGTTGTGTTTGCTGAGTTGAATCTGTCTACATAAATAAACGATACAAGAAATTGTTTTGTCTATCTTCATGCAAAAAACTGTTAAACATAACCATTTGACATATATATTTTGAAACGTAGGATATGATGGTCTACTTAACCACACTTTTGGTTATGGTAGTCTAAGACAAACACACTATACTTAATTTGAATAAATGAAAATAAAGAAAACTGGTTCTGTCAATAAATCATAATTTCTGAAAAGTTTATAGTTTGTCTTGATTTAGACTTAAGCTTTTTTTTTTTTTTTTTTTTTTAAAA
>NC_025697.1:8054486-8064616 GCF_000633955.1 Camelina sativa | reverse complement strand
AACAGTAATAGATGCTTTAAAAAGCAAACAAGAAAATTTTGTTTTAGTTTTGCAACAAATAAAGAAGTTCCACGTACGTGTTGAGAGGAGTAGATGTAAATACGGAAAGTATTTTCTTGCACGCTCACGCAAAGAGTGTGAATCGCACTCAACACCAAACGTTTAAGAGTCACTTCACACTTACAAAGCATATTTTTTTACCACTTCTAAATATTTTCTAATGGATCGTAAATTTAATGCTTTGGATGATTGATTACAAAGCTCATCATCGTACGTTAGTACTACAAGTTAGTTTGTCAGATTTTTTTGGTCACCTCCTATAATATTTGCAGAGTTGGAGAAGTATATATAAATATATAATAGGAGCTCACAAACAATTAACTTTGTTGGCTATGTCTACTTATAAGCTGATGTACAAATTTAAAAATTTAAGATATAGTTCTGAATATATATATATATATATGAATACAAATGATTCAAAATGTATTTTTTTGTTTGGTATAAAAAATAAACAAAAACTTGAAGTTTGATGATTATTGAATTTTTTTGTCATGTAATGTAATACAAAAACTCATTAAACAAACATAGGTTGTGTGCTGCCACTAGAAAGCAATACAAAAACATTAAAATAAAATAAATTGTGATGGTTAATGATTGAAGCGCGTGAATTTAAGCCGTATGGAATGGCGCAATGAAGATTCAGTTGGGACTTGGGAGTTGGGACTAGCTAAAGTGACTATTGACTTTTAGATCACTTAAAAAGGCGACACTGTAATTGATCGATCCAACGGGTATAAAAAGCCATTGGTGTGAAAGCTTACTTACACGGTTGAGATCTTCTTTACTTTTACATTCTCTTGTAGTCTTGTCTGCTAAAACGAATAAGATGTCTTCACTTCACATCCTTGGCCGTTGTGAAGAAAACCTTAACTGTGAATCTTGTTATAAATAATCAAAATGTTAGATATATTAAAAATAATAATCATAATGTTACATGTATTAGTTAACTCAAAAGTGCATATTTGTAGATTTCATTAGAGTCTTGACAAATAACAAATCTTATTATTGTGTTTTTTTTTAATAATGAAATAACAAAAAGAGAATTAGAAGGTTTGTTTGACTTGGATAGGTATTGGCCACATGTGAGCAGCTTTTGGAGATTGTGTTATTACACCCCAAGATCTTTTCGACCACATTCGTATCCTCTCATAGTCTCATAACCCAAAATGTCGGCGAAGTCATTTTTTTTTATTGTTTTCGGACAGAGTCATTTTTCTTGAATTATTTTTTTTTTTTGTTTGTCGGACCATGACATCTTTTTTTTTGCACGATAAATATATTATGTGTGCTGAAGTACAATAGAGTATTTGAAGTTTTGAACTATGGCACTCAAAATAATCATGTGCGAGTTACTCCTAATTTTGGGTTTGAGTACATTTCAGATGCTTTTACGGACGCCTTGACGGTCAAGGCTTGACCTATGACTTTTGTAAAACGAGGGCTTAAGTTAAGGTTGTGTATATTGCATTGATTTCTCAAACTCAACAACTTTAAAATCTCTAGAAAAAAAACACTTTACATAACGACGACAAGAAAGAGATTCAAAACTCATCACCGTAGACAAAATATAATCGAATCAGAAATTATAGTAGTTTAATTTTTGTTCTCTCCCTGATTTGTAATTATTGTGTTTCCTCTTGTCTCTTGGAAGTGGGACACACTTGTGTACCCATGAGCTCTATTAGATAAATTGTTCCTACAATGAACTTATGCAGATCATTACTAATTGGAACTGGTCTCATAACTATGATCTAAAACGCTAAAGACACAAGCAATTGATGTTCCAACCAAAAAATTACAAATTTCAGATTCATGAAGCTATTTGTTCTAATATCACATACAACTCCAGTCACAGATTTAACCAAATAACGCCGGAGAGAGCTAATCGACATAAAGAAGAAAGATCATGACGCTAATCTTAGCTAAAACCATCGGAGTAACAGATTCTTTGAATCAGACAGATACCAGTGATTGAGTTTGTTCTGCTGAAGACTTAGCTAAACCACCCCAGTAATGTATAACCAAAAAAAGGAAACTAAAGCTTCAACTTCTTCTTGGGTTTCTTTAACTTAGCATCTTCATCGACTGTGATCTGTTGCTTTCAAAAAAGTTTCCACACGCAGATATGAGCGACGGAATCCAGAAAGTAACGTAAACAGACTTTACAAAAATCTGTGTGGGGGAAACGAAAAGCAAGTAGAAAGATGAGATAAGGAAAAAGGGAGTGAGGGAGATAACCTTATGCTTTTTGTTTTTCTTCTTCTTTTTCTCGTCTTTTTTCTTCTTTGCGTTTTTCTTCTTTTTCTTTTTGCTAAGCTTAGTGTTCTCTATCTTATCGTCATCAGAAGATACCTAAACATGATTACGCAGGTGTACGAAGTGGTCAGCAGAACATATTCTGGAACTTTTATTCCCTGCCCAGATAGAATGAAAGAGAGTAGAGAGAATAGTTACCTCGTCGTCCTCGAATGAGGCAACGTGTTGGATTCTCCTTCCTGAACTAGAAGCCCCACCTGAGACCAGAAGAGTATCATACAGATTAAGCCTTCACATTCAATTCCCCAGAGTTTAAGATAAACCTCATTCGGCCATATATGTTTCCCATTAACATAACTGATACATGCATTTTTCTCCATATGGATTGGCTCGGATAAAAGTAAATCTCTCCATGTTAGTAGTGTGCTACATTTTCACCGACCATATAGGAATAACATGACTATTCTAAACTTTGAGGTGAGCTAAACTTAGTCCACAGTTACAACGAACTTATAGTGTAAAACTAGTTTCAGGCTAATAGTCACTATGTATTAACATGTCACGAATGAGCTAGATATGCTTTCCAAACTCTCTTGAAGCTACGTTGAACCTGGGGAAAACCCATGGAATGCATCAATGCACTATCTTTATTTGCAATGATGTAGTGAAGTCTCAATTCCATATACATCCCTTGCACAATCATGACTTTGTAAAAATTCTACGCGAACTTATAAGGTCTCAGGTTTGATGCAACCCACAGTTTTACTAACATATCCCACTTTCTATAGTTCTCCTTGACCATTGAAGGTGAGAGTTTACCAAGTATTAAGGTTCTTCTGTATACCTTAACTTGAACTGAGCTACAATTCAGAAGAACTTGTCCCTAGCTTTCAACCCTAATGCCCAACCAAAGTACTTGAGAATCCAACATACCTGATAAGAACCAGATGTGATTCTCTCTTTATTCACTCTTTCAATCAATTACAGAAGACGAACAGAGAACAAACTGAAACCCATAACTAAAGATAGAACCCTGGGGTCAATTCTATAGCAACCTAAACTCTCCTAAACCCCAAACCAAGATCCTCAACTCATTCCTTCAGCTCCCCTTTAAACCTTAGTTTTCAACTAACGGATAGGCTAATTACAATAGTCCTGCACTAGACTTAACACGACTACCTTATAAAGACCTCACCATATTTTGGGCAGCACCTCAGCTCTCAGCTAATGCTGAGCTATCAACCATGAGTTACAATCAAGCACAAACTCTTTTAGGCTAATTACAAGGTTCTCTCTACAACACTACCACGAAAGCCTTATAAATCACAGGACAATGCCATTGCCATCTTTAAAATGCCTAAAGCCGCTCAAACAGCCTACTCCAAATTACAAACCTTTCTCGAACAAACAACATTATCAAAGAAAGAAAGAATCGTGCTTTAAAGTACTCACTCGAAATAACAGTGTCTTTGGCGTTTTTGACGGCTAACTCAATAAGATCCGGATTAATGGAAGCTAACCCATTAGGATCTTGCAGCTTCCTCTCTAGAAACTTGGCTAAAGCCGCCGCTTTGTTCGTCTTCAAGGGTCCACCTGGATGAGCCAATCTGTATACATCAACAACAACATCCATGAAAGTCTAGAATTTTCAAATCGAGAACAAGAAAAAAAAAAAAACCTAAGGAGTGAATAAAAAAGAAAAAAATAAAAGAAGAGAACCTGGGGTGAGGCTTAGAGCGAGAAGAAGAGGGAAGAGAAGTAAGAGGAGCGAATTTGCTTCCTCTGAGAGCTCTCTTCTCATCTTCGGTCAGCTCTTCGTTAATTGCTCCTCTTCCTCCCATTGCAATTTCCGATCACCGAAACCTTTGACGGCCGTCTTATTTTTATTTTTGAAAATTTTATAATAAAATCAAATAATTAAAAGAAACAAAAAAAAATCTAAAAACATAAGACAACCATAATAATAGGGTTGTTAAAACGTCGTCGTACAAGAGAAAACACGGCGTTGTTTGGCCGCGCTTTTTCTCCTTCAGGTCGCCGAGATTGATCGGATCCATTGCGACGACGACCGTCTCTCTTCCTCCCAAAAAAAAGAAGGGATGCGAGGTGAAGCAAGTGACCTCTGCTTCGATTGCCTAGATCAACGTATCAAATCAGACTTCTCCGACCAGATCGTCTTCTCTTACGGCCTCTCCGATTCGCCGCTACCTTTTGGATCCTCCGCCGTCGTTGAGGTCTAGTCCCTTTACTCTCCCTCCTCTAGTCATTATCTGTATTGTAGATTTCAATGGTGGAAGTATTGGAATTAGAGCTGCTTCTTTCAAATTGGTGTTTGTGTAGGTTTCTGATTCTAGCGAGGAAGTATCTGCTTCTTCTTCTTCTTATTCTAGTGAATCCACTTCGTCTCAGTTCGTTTTGGAGTATCTCCGGAAGGAAGAATATGGTTGCTTAGCCAATTACGCGTACGGTCTCGGTTGCTTTCTCCTTAGGGTAAGACTTGAATCTATTATTTGTGGTTTGAGCAAACTTCTTTTTTTGTTTGCAGCGAGAGATGTGTTGTTGGAGATCGAGAAGGTGGAAATTCAAATGATGCTGTTGAAACTGATGAGTGTTTGGATTGTTCACCCAGTGGCTCTCAGCCTACTGAATATGATGATACAGAGAACATTACTTGTGGAAGTGTTACTTGTGAGCTTTCAGGTAGTTTTTCATGTTGGAAAAGAATAGCTGCACTTTTACCAATTGCTCGGGTTAGAAAACGTTCTGCATCTGATCTTCAAAAGCTTGCTGTTAGTTTCCTTTCTGAGTGTCCAGAAGATCAAGTTTTAGCCTCTCTACATCGCCTGATTGATGGGAAGCCATCTGGACAAGATATCAGCAGTTTCCTTCGTCTTCTTGGGTTACCATTGTCAGAGGACAACAGCAAACTTCCATGTCTGAGGCATCCGAATCTAGCTCCGGTCTTAGGACTTTTGGCATCATCTGATTGTTTGGTCTCAGTGCTCCCCAAAGCACCGTATACATTAGAGAATATTCTCCACTACAGCCCCAGTGCTATTAAGTCAGAATGGCATAGAGATTTTCTGATATATCAGCTATTGTCTGCGTTAGCTCACTTGCATGGGTTGAGGGCTTCGCATGGTGACATTCGTCCGTCAAGCATATTGCTGTCTGATTCATTATGGAGTTGGTTAAAGATCTATAGCAAGCCTGATTTAGGTTCTAGAGATGCCAAATCATCTGCTTCAGGAAGATGGTGGTGTGCAGAGGGTTGTTATTCTTATGGCCTTTATGCTGATCTTAAAATTTCTTTAGATTTGGACTGGCAGACTCACTTTAATAAATGGTGGAGGGGAGAGTTAAGCAATTTTGAGTATTTACTTGTATTAAACAAATTAGCAGGTCGACGGTGGGGGGACCACACATTTCATCCGGTAATGCCATGGGTCATAGATTTCAGCAAAAAACCTGAAAATGATAGTGACTCAGGCTGGCGGGATTTGAGAAAAAGCAAATGGAGATTGGCAAAAGGAGATGAACAATTAGATTTCACCTATTCAACATTTGAGTCTCCGCATCATGTTTCGGATGAATGTCTGTCTGAGCTGGCTGTTTGCAGCTACAAAGCAAGAAGACTACCACTGAGTGTCCTGCGAAAGGCAGTTCGGTCTGTGTATGAACCTAATGAGTATCCCTCTGACATGCAAAGGCTTTATGATTGGACCCCTGACGAGTGCATCCCTGAGTTTTACTGCGATCCCCGCATCTTTTGCTCCGTTCATCCTAGTATGTCTGATTTAGCTGTACCTCCATGGACAAGCAGCCCTGAGGAGTTCATTAAATTGCATCGAGATGCCCTGGAAAGCCCCCATGTTTCATCTCTCATACATCACTGGATTGATATAACGTTTGGTTACAAAATGTCAGGACAGGCTGCTATTACTGCAAAGAATGTTATGTTGTCTTCATCTGAGCCGACAGTACCAAGGTCAGTTGGACGTCGTCAACTCTTTTTTCGGCCTCATCCGGTACGCCTTGGGTATTCTCGTGAAAAGGAACAAAGTAGAAATGAACTAGAAATGCATACATTCCATGGCTTTGGTGTGGACAACAAGAGGTCCATCATCCTCCAAGCTGATGACTATCTGGAAGAAACTGAAGAGGCATCTGCATTTTCTGATCATGCATCACATCTAAGTCCAGAGTATCACCTTCATCAAAACTTAGTTGAGTCTCCTTTGCATGATTCTTCCAGTGAAAACACTAACAAAGAAAATAATAGTCTCCCTGGAACTTCAGAAAACAAAGGTTTACCATCAAGTATAAGTTTGAGTTATCTAATTGAGCATATGGAGGTGAGAGACAAAGCATCGACAGAACTTCAGGAGTTGTTACTATGGCGGCAAGATTTCTGCGCAAGAAACTTTTCCAAGGACATTGCAGGGGATATTTTTTCTATAGGCTGTGTCCTGGCAGAACTTTATTTGATGCGGCCGCTATTCAACTCTGTGTCTTTGGCTGCTTATTTAGAAGGTGGTGACTTACCTGAATTGGTCAAGGAACTTCCTCCTCCTACTCAGGTACTTGTCGAAGCATGTATTGAACAAGATTGGAGAAGGTATTTTTTTCTCACCCTTTATGTTAAACCCTGTTCTTCTTTGTTATTTCACTGTGTTTATGACTGTGTGATATGTGCTGATAAAAATGTGTAGTAACACATTTTGTCTTTTTAGGTGTGAATGCCTAATTACTCTCTCCTTTCGCAACATGTAGGAGGCCCTCAGCAAAGAGTCTTCTGGACTCTCCGTATTTCTCAGCTACAGTGAGGTCAGCTCACTTGTTTGCTGCTCCTCTTCACCTTTTGGCTAAAGATCAAACACGCTTGTGTTATGCTGCAAATTTTGCCAAACAGGGAGCCTTGAAAACAATGGGAACATTTGTTGCAGAGATGTGTGCTGTGTACTGTTTGCCACTAGTCACAACACCTTTATCTGAGGACGAGTGTGAATTGGCTTATGTACTTCTCAAGGAATTTACAAAGTCTTTGACACCAATGGCGGTGAAGAGACTTGTCTTGCCTTCTATCCAGAAGATCTTACTGGTACACATATATTGTTGGTTCCTGATGAAATTTCTAGATCTAAATTTCTGTGGTTAGAGTATCAGCATCTTGTTAAGTTCAATTAATGTCTTCTGACAGAGTATCATATGTTAGACCACAGGTTACTCGCATTTGAAAGTTTCACTTCTTCAAGATTCGTTTGTGAGGGAACTATGGAATCAAATTGGAAAGAGAGTATATCTTGAAATGATTCATCCTTTAGTCATATCAAACTTGTATAATTCTCCGGACAAGATCTCGGCTTCTGCAGCTTCTGTGCTGCTGATTGGTTCAAGCGAAGAGCTTGGTACCCCTGTTACAGTACATCAGGTCAGAGAAGTTTTCTTGTTCTTGTCCTCCACTCCATTTTTATATATGTACCTTTCATCGGGTATGTTACGTGTTTCTGAGTTTCTGTTTTGGATGCTGACTTGTCCCTTGATACAGACTATACTGCCTCTGATTAGTTACTTCGGAAAAGGAATATGCACTGATGGGATTGATCTGCTGGTCAGAATTGGTACACCCTATCTGTTAGTTGAAGCAACTTGCTCTACCTGGAAATTTCATATCTAGCTAAGTGGTTGTCATATTGTTAAATTTTCAGGGAGACTGTTGGGCGTGAACTTCATTGTCAAACAGATGCTGCCATTGCTTGAACATGTTGTTTACTTCTGTATCGATCTTTCTTCTTTGAAAAAACCAGAGCCGGTTCATAGCTGGTGTTCTTTGGCACTGACTGATTGCCTAATCACACTCGATGGTCTAATTGCTCTTATATCAGACGAGTTGCTTATACATGAGCTGACCAAAGTATGTTTTAAAATTTTGCTCTGTCTATCTTTACTGTAGTTTACGTTAAGCACTTATGTTTTCTTTTTGCTGGTGTGGCTTGTCTTATCATTACATAGGGTCGGTTGTGCCTACATGTAAGAGTTCTTATGCAGAAAAATCTAGAGTTGCGGGTCCTTCAGGTATTATTGATTTTATTTCTCTATTTTACTTCATCAGTAACTTTGAGGGAGGTGTTAATGATAATGATGTATAATCAAGATGTACGACCTGGTTTAAGTTGGCAATTGAGTAACTCACTTTAAGTGGTGAAATAAGATTGACTAAAAAAAACGAAGATTTAGCTTAATTTTAGTGGCTCTGCTGTGAAGTTAGTTCTATTGATATTTGCATTATGTATCAATGCCTTATTTGTAAGAGGATCCATCAGTACACCTCTTTACTGCTCTTTGCAAACATATGGAAGGCCTTTTTAACATTTGATTTTCTTTTTAAATGTTGCTTTCTTCAATGTTTCAGATTGCTGCAACTTCTCTGATGTCAATTTGCCAGCGGCTTGGACAAGAGTTGACTGCATTGCATGTTCTTCCACAGTTGAAGGAGCTTTTTGATGAGTTTGCTTTTTCTGAGAGAAGTACAGATGCATCTGACTCGTTAAGCTGGAAGATCAGGGCTGCCAAGCAAAATTTTCATCCAGAATCTCCAATCAAAAGCCGTATGGATCTTGTGTGCGTAATTCACCTGAATCATTAGTAAATAACTTTTTGTATTTTCCTTTTTATGTCCTAACGTTGTAGAAATTACAGGTTGCTTCTCTATCCTTCTTTCGCCTCACTTCTTGGTATGGAGAAATTACGTCAAGGTTGTCCAACCTGGCTACTCCTTGAGCAATATCTGCTAAAGCATCATAACTGGAAGGTATTCTTTCTTAATATATAGAAGAACTCTGGTTTCCGTTGCTATAAAATTTGATATATATACAGATTCCCATTGTGCTATGAACATTTATCACTGAATCTATTTTGATTCAGTGGGAATACACAGGACGATCTTCTCGACGTAATGTGGAAGCTAGGCCTGTTCTAACCAAGGGCCCTGCATCTAAGCAGCCTCCTAAGATGTTGCTCAACGGATCTGGACGGTCGGTTCCCCAGTCGCAGGGGTTGAGAAATTCAAATCAGTTAAAACCTCATATACATGTCCCAGTTGAAGAACAAGAAGCAGTTTCAAACCCTTTGGCGCGTGAACCGTGGTCATGGTTTCCTAGTCCAGTAGCTTGTTGGGAAGGGCTTTACATTGGGCGTTTTGGAAACCTCAAAGATGAGCATCAATGGAAAACTAGAGCATCTGTGTTGTCTTCTGCGCGTGCCCACCATGGAGCTCTAAGATCATTAGTGGTTTCTGAAGATGAGTGCACAGTTTTCACCTCAGGAATTGATCCAGGGTTTAAGGGAAGTGTTCAGAAGTGGGAACTAGCAAGCTTAAGTTGTGTATCTGGTTATCATGCCCATGAAGAGGTTGGTTCCTTGTATTATTATTACCTTCTTACGTCATGCAGATAATAACTCTCATACCCATAATTTAGGAAGTATGCACCTAATTGTTACTTGTATAATTTAGGTTGTTAATGACATCAGTATACTGTCATCTACCGGAAAGATAGCATCTTGTGACGGAACTATACATGTGTGGAACAGCCAAACCGGGAAACTAATATCTTTGTTCTCCGAGTCACAGACTGATCAAGATCAAGCTTCTTTATATCCGTCATCAAAGAATAATTCCAATCAGTGTAATAGACTTGCATCACATGGATTATCAAGTGGGATATTCGATGAGAACTTGTATACATGTATGCATTATTTAGAATACATGGATCAGCTCGTTGTTGGAACCGGATTCGGTGCCCTCAGGTATAGTA